>NC_092203.1:872501-1172501 GCF_043641665.1 Enoplosus armatus
TGATGACGCTCCGCTGCATTTCCTCCTCCTTCACAATAAAAGCATTAGCTGTAAATTTAGCACAGCTGTCTCCAACAACTGTCCTCCGACTAAACTTAAACTACACGCAGAGTCGCTGGCTACCACTACAAGAGCATTCACAAAAGAAAACCATACAGGAAACCATACTCGAGTTACACTAACTTTTTTTTGTGTGTGTGTGTGTGTGTGTGTGTGTGAGATTATCCCTCTCCGGCACTTTTTAATCTACCGTGCACTCGAGAGCTCAGACTAAATTTAGCGCGGAGCTGTCAAAGATCTCAGCCAGACGCGCGCGGTTAATGTGCCTCCGCTGCCCTTCCAGAGGCCGGCCCACACTTCCCAAAACAGCCCGGGCCCACCCGCCCGCTCCGCTTGACCTTCCAGCCACTCCAGGTTATGTTCAACATGCTTTATATATATATATATATATATATATCATATATATATATATATATACACATAACACAGTCCTGTGCATGGTGGCCCCCGCCGCAGGACCTAGGTGGGTAAAGTGCGTTCGGATTGGTACGCGCCGTCGCACCCACTCCAAGTCACAAGTGCTCACTCGAACAGGGGAGTGCCGGGGAAAAAAAAAAGAAAAACAAAAAAACGGCCATTACAGATGAGCCCTCGACCTGAGAGCGATACAGAAACCTCACATCCTGCGCTGCTTTTTCATCTTCAACCCCCGCGTCGCTCGCTCTTGTGTGGGGGGGGTGGGGGGGTGGGCATTGTCCACTGATTAGACTTTAGACTAACATTGACTCACAGTAAACAGAAAAAAACAAACGCATCTCTGAATAAGCCGGACATTTCATAAGCTCCTGCGTTTGAGAATGCTACAGAAAAAGCTACTTTATCGAATAAAGGTGGGGGGGGGGGGGGTCAGAAATGTTCCCTTCCCCCTCTCTCAGCCTCTACAGGGGTGTCTTGGTGTGCAGTGTGTGTGTGATTGACAGCTGACAGCTTCTCCACATAATGGAGGCGCGGAAGCTCACGGCATTCTGATTAGTTAATGTGGAGTGTTGGGGGGGGGGGGGGGGGGCACACATCATCAACCCCAAAATAGAAACTATAAATTTTGATTTCAGATATTTTGGGGTGTTTTTTTCTTTTTCTTTTGTCAGGAGGACATGTGATTGACGGGCATGTGATTTACGGAGCCAGAATAACTGTCGAGCGGGCCGCGGGGCAAAAAAACTGACGGATGATGGCGTGTTGACCCCCCCCCCAATCCCCCGGTTCCTGTCACTCTTCGTGAGAGACCCCCCTGCTTTCTGATCTGCCCCTGTTTAAATTCAGAATAATGTCTAACGGCGTCCTGCAGGGCTTCACCAAAAGACTTGCATGATCGTACGGAAAACCTGTAGCGCCAATATTGTCTAGAATTATTTAGTACGCGACTTTCTTTTATTAATAGCAGTATGTAAAAAAGACTTCCCAATGGTGAAAAATGAATTCAATTAATGTTACCTGGACCTGGATACGTGGCAGAAGATGGAGAGATGGTTTCGGGTTTTGCTAAAATCACGAAAACACTTGCAGATACCACGCTCTGAAGTTTCTCTTCTCAGATTCAAATCATCTCATGATGGTTGATTAGTCATTTATTGGCGGTTGGTTGCTCATGTCTGGGTAATCGATTGATTGATCATTGCTAGCTTCTGGATTATCAATTGCTCGTCTTCCGATCATCGATTGATTCTTTCTCGAATATAATTAGCTTCTTTTTCTCTTTTTCTTGGATGATTGATGAAAAGCCTGCCTGCAGGGCCCATAATCCTCCCTCTTCCTGTTAGGCTTTTAGTCTGAAACGTCGGCAGGAAAACGCTGACATTCATTTATTGCAGCTTTCCCACAAAATAACTGCCGAGCATTTATAAGATAAGCTTTTATTGATCGCCGAGAGTGTTAAGAAAAGAGCAATTGAGAGCAGCAGAGTGGTGAGTATGACATGACACTGTAGTTGCACTGATGGAGTTAGTGCTGTAGAAATGTACATCATGCTCAATTTACTATGTGAGCTATTGGGAGCACTGGTCATTCCAACGCTCAGCGTTTTCACTCTGCCTTTATTTGTTCATGCCGGCCGGCGCCAGCTGTTATCATCGGCCTTCATTTGAGAATTTGCTGTATGTAGTAGGATCTGAACATAATATTAACTGAAATTATAAAGCTATAAAAACTAGATTTTGGCACGGGACCCCTTTCACAAGACCTTAAGGTTGGAGAAAAACGCAGGAGCTAGGGCATCCTGGTGGCCCGAGCGGTTAAAGGTCCCGGCTCTATATTTTTATTCTGGGACTCCAGAGTACTCCGCTGGAGTAGCTTTTCATGATTCACAGTTGAAAAAAAGTCCTTATTTATCTTCTGCTGAGCCTTTCTGCAGCCCCTCAGAACCCCCCCCCCCCTCTGTCTGAAACAAGCCGTTTTAGACATCACAACTTCTGTCCTGGCGGCTCGTTTAAAGACAGTTTCTGAAGGCGGGCTGTGTTTCATTTCTCCATGGAACCAAGCGTTTTTGATACTTTCACAGTATTTATACAGCACCCAGACCTGCTTTATGATCCGACAAGACATGGAAATCTCACTTTCTACAATATGGGACTTTTGAGATACATTCGATATAACCGTTACGTCCCCTGTTCATTTCTGGCCTGGACCTTTTCAGTCTGAAAGGTCCTCATCATTTCATTTTATATTGGAACTTCATTGGTGGACATTCCCAAACAACTTAACAATCATAAATTATCACTGTCTAGTCTTGTGTAGAAGGGCAGATGTGACAGATGCGTTGTGTTAGAATTACAAAGACATACAGGAAGAGGTAGAGGACGGAGAGAGGACAAGAGACACAGTGAGTTGACCTACCGTCCTCTGTGGGTACGTAGATGTTCAGGTAAAGGCAGTCCTCGCTCTGCTCCTGCACATAGGTTACCACTGTATCCAAGTTGGCGGTGAACCACACAGGGAGCATATCATTGAGTAAAAAGCGGTCCTCTAAGAACTGAGGACAAACCGGAGCAAACTGAGTAGCATTCCTGATGCCCGGCGAGGACATGGGTGGCTCCGGCGGCTGGAACCTCCGCTCCCCAGTTGGGGCCAGCGCATACGGGATCCCCAAATACTGCTCCACTGGTCCCAGGATCTCATTGGGTAATGTAACCTTCACCCCCCGCAATTTTCCATAATTGGTGGTGACCACGGGGTGCTGCTGGGCCTGAACGGCGACCACATAGATGGAAGCCAGCCCCATCCACAGAAGAAGGTTGGCCTTGGCCGTGAAGCGACACATCCATGAAGGGCCTCCGGGCGCTGACATGCTCCTGCTGTGCTGAGCCTGAGCCTGGCAGGTCGTGGTTATAGTCCACCCTCGGGGTCCTTGGCGCCCCCCCCCCCTGGCCCTCCACCGAGATGCTTCCTGCTCCTCCTCAGGCTGCGAGCTGAGCAAAGGAGCCCCAGCCAAACGAAGCAGTTTTCTCAGAGCTCCCCATTCCGAGAGCCTGCGTGGAGATCGGCGACTGCTGTACAACTCCCCCGTCCAGAACAGGAGAGAGCTTAGGACGGTCTTTGGTTACCTGGACTCCAGCTTGATGGGATATCCTGAAAGAAAGAAAAAACAAACAAAACCCAGAGTTGATCCACTGTAGCATCATCACACCAGATTTACAATGTTGCTACTTCTCGTATCAGCAGTAATTTCAGTCCAACCAACTCTACCGAGACATTTTTGTCAAGACATTTCATACACACATTCATGGTCCCCTAAGGATAAATCCTTGGAATTTTGGCGTTCCCTGACTTTTCATCTAGCGCTACCACGAGGTTGGTTTTGTGTGAAATGTCTCAACAACTATTGGATGAATTGTCGTGAATTTTTGGGACCCTCAAGTTCCCCAGAGGATGAATCCGATCTTTGGTGATTTCCTGACTATTCTACCAGAGCCACAGGCAGACATTTTTGGTTTTTGGTTTGAAAGTATACGTTTGGTACAGGCATTCAATGACAGTCCCTTTTTATTCAAAATTTGAGCTACCGTTCAATGGCAGGTTTAGATAACTTAAACATTCAACCTGTAATTCCAGCAGTGTAATCTCAACTCAAGAGTGTACTTACTACCTTTTCTGAACTTTAACCGGGTCTTCCCTGGTACTCCAACAGACTCTGATTTATTGTCGCCCTCAGTAAACTGGGCCACTGCCGTTCTCTTCATTAACGCAAAATGAAGGATACTAGTGACCCATGCCGAACGAATAATCGTGGCACCAAACCATCGGAGAAGTAATACGAGTAAGCATTTTGGATTTGACGGCATATACGGAATGGATGAAAGTAAGGCGGAGTCACCACAAATAATTGGAACAATGTTATTTCTAAGGCATTCAACTCCTCCATCTCACGAGTTGAATGCTTTAGCCGGCAAAAGTTGGTGAATTATATCTTAATTTTCAACATCAACCTGAATTCTTGGGGGGTTTTGGAAATATCTGTTCAAAAACTAGTGGAGGCCTGCTGAGGACTTTGAAATTGGTTGAAATAATATGTTAATTCTCAGGTGCTTTTTGTCAGGGCATTTTGGAAAGCCCTCTGAATCAGAAATCTGCTCTGCGGGCTTGGAGGCGTCGCATGGACATTTGTGCCAAAAGTGGATGGCATGGCACCCGTTATTTCAATTTCCTGTTGGGGCTCTTGCCTCATTCCACTGCCATCAGGTCTTGAGACATTTTTAAAATATATATATTTTTTAAGTGGTTTGGTTGAAGAAAATCTCACGCCTGACAGGCTCCAATCCAAAAATGTTGATTAATTACCCTCTCGCTCAAATAACACTCAAAGTCAGGCCAAATCAATGATTAAATCTCATGTTGACCAGCACCGACTCCTTTCTGATATCAAATATAAATGAAAAAGCCGCATGAATAAATAGAGTCAAAGTGCATGCCAATCTTTTTGCAAGCAAGATTTCTTTAAACTAAACAGCTTTTTCCAGCATGTATTAGTCAAACAGAACAGAGAGGATTCAAGCTCTTACTGACTGCAGCTGCAAGGATCTGTCATGTAGGCCTGTCTGCCTGGGAACGTATCAGCTCAGACAAGAAAATGGCTGTGCAGACGCTGCTGGAAATCCACCTCAACACGGTGTCATGTAATAGAGTGGCAAAATACAGGAGCTTATCATCACCCGAGCAAGCAGAAACAGCTTTATTTTGTGTTAGGATGTTGTAGTAGGAACAAAGCCATCCCAGGGCACCAGGGACCGTAATGGGGGGCACCCCCACTTTCAGGTGTTATGGTAATAACATAAGCGGTAATGTCTAAGATCAGGTCTGTATCAACTAGGGCATTCATGACTTCTGCATTTTAGTAGTCACTCCCAGAAGTAGTCAATTCTGTCAAAAAGGTCTCAAATACAACCAGTAAAGGGCTAGCTAATGTAGGTGGGACCAACCTGCATACTATTTGCCAGCAGTAACAACGCTACAGCTATATTTCAGGGATAGCGGGAGACACTCCTTTTCTAAACACCTTAAATTCCGTTCATTTAACGTGGCATGCTGTCGAAAACGACGAGACGAGAGCGACGAGCGATTAGCCTACAACCAAGCACGGACTATTCTGTGAAAACCCCTGGTATCAACAGCGGCCAGGAGGTTCCTTTGGAGGCGGCACCCCCTTGCCCTTGCGCACGAAGCATTTCTCAGAAGAGCGGCGGGCATCGCGGAAGGGCCTTCGCGATGCTCGCCGCTTCCTCAGAGTTGCTTCTCCGCTCTTTGCAGATGATGCGGTTCTGTTGGCTTCAACAGACCGCTGACCTCCAATCACGCACTGGGGCGATGTGCAGGTGAGTGTGTGAATCGGTCAGGATGGAGGAGTCTGAGAGTCAGCACCTTCCGAGTCATGAGTCTGAGTCTGGTTCTTGTTCTTTTCTCAGACCCAGAACACACTGGAGAGCTTACATATCTCCTCTGGCTTGGGAACGCCTTGGGATCCCCCAGGAGGAGCTGAAAACTACAGTGGTCAGCTATTTTAGTAAATTACTAAGCCTTTTTTTTTTTAAGATAAAACTATACATTTGTGAGCTGCAATGATTTATGTCTTCAGCAGGAACACAGACAGTGTAGGGAAGTCAGAAAGTAACAAAACCGACATTGGTTTTTTTCCACGGGATTTGTAAAATAAGAGGAAGAAGAATAATTATAAACGTAGAATGATGCCAGCCTCAACTTTTAACAGTAGAATTGAATCACTCCCATGTTATCAAGACAAAATATGTTTTGTTGTAAATTGGGTGAACCAACCCTTTTAACCTAAAATGGTTTGCCATCCTACCCTCAGGCCCATCTCCAGAGCTAGCAGCAGTGTTTCCATGGTAACAATCAATGACACCCGCTGACAACTGGCAAAAAAAAAAAAAAAAAAAACGGCTCATAATTTCTGCTTTGCTAACAATGTTGTGGAGCTCGGCAATGAGCAGAGAAAGACTGCAGTAAACAAGCCCTTAAAAAAATTTTTTTTGAGAAGACAACCGTCTCCCATCTCTGAATTTCCCAGGAAAATGTCCTCGTAACGGTCTCTCGGAGCACTTCTGCCGGAGTGAACGAGTCCGAGCATATCTGCTGCAGGCTTTGGGGGGTTTGAAAGGAGAATACCCAGAATGCACCGCAAGCCTAAATAGTTGGGAAGGAAATGACATTTTTTTTTTTTTTTTTTAGACATTCCACCAAAAAACAGCACAGGGACCACATGGGTGGCACCACGATCCTTTCCCACCCGTAACGTGCTATAATTCTAACATATTTTCGATATGTCGGCCACCTGGTGTTGACTACGGACTGCAGCAGGTCATCGCACTAAACTCTTCACGGCAGCTGGCGTTTGCTGGGCTCTTAGGTTACACGTCCACACAAAAAACAGACATTCTCTTAAGCGTGGAGTCCATATCAGTCAAGTTCTCAGCTGCATTTTTTGGTCCTACTTTTAGGACGGGAAGTAAACACATTTTTTTTTTTTTTTTTTTACAGCTTTCTTAACTTGGAAATGGAAATGACCCCTGCTGATATTTGGGAGAGCTCCAGAGGAGTGAGACAAACAGCACACTTTGTGGGAGGGAGAGTTGTTCATTGACGACCACGTTTAAAAGATATACCGTTTTTTTTGTTGGGTTTTTTTTGACTGACCTCGCGCTGGAGGCCTCTCTCTCTCTTTCTCTCTCCATAAAAAGCCAACGACCTCGCAACCTCACAGCATCAGGGATGATGTGGTTCTGTCACAACCAATCAATGAATAAAATACATCAATCTCCCTCTCTTGCAGCGCCTCAGCCACGCAGCTGACTCACAATCACAAGCCTGTTTTCAAGTGTGCATTCATTTATTTCATCCTGTGCGGCTCTGTGGGTGGAAAGGGTGGTGGTCTGCCAGTAAGTCATTACACGGGGACGGATTGCCATGAACCTTCTGCGCAGGCATTCGTAGTCTCCAGAGGATGAATCCTACTGACCTGGGTGATCCCCTCATTTTCCCTCCAGTGCCACCATGGGGGAGGGGGGGTTTGACATCCCTTAACATGTCATCTAGTGCCATCATTGGGTCAAAATAGGTTTATGACCAAATGCCTGCAAAGCGAAAGATATTCCCATCAGCCTCGGCTGTACTTTGTGTTTAATTGTAATTAGCAACTATTAGCATGCTAACACACAATAGTGGACACGGTTAACATCGTAACCTGCTCAACATCGGGATATTACTGTCATTGTTTGCATGTTTGCGTGTTGACGTTAGCATGTATCAAAGCACAGCCTCATGGAGCCGCTAGCCTGGCTGTTGTCGGGGGGGGGGGGGGGGGGGGGGCGTGGCTGAGGGCGGTGACTGTATAGCTGTTACATCACAACCTTACGGAAGCCCTGACGGCTCGTTTTAAAAGGCGCAGTGTCTGAATACGGGCGTTTTGATACTTTCACAGTATTTACAGCATGAACAACATTAGCTATTTACTAATTTTGACGTGAAATATTTGCTTATGCAACCCAGATTACTTCGCCAGTATTTGCCCATCCACACAAAGCCTACGCAAAATTGTGCTATTTCATAGTGACGTCACACTCTCTCAGGAGTTGTTGTCCTCCTAGTGAAAGTCAGTGTAGGAGGTCTCTGATGTAGGACAGGTTTTAGTCCTAATTGAACTTCCAATACGGGCCCTCTGGCCCTCTGTGATCCGGGCAGTTACTGCCCTTTGTCCTAATAACTTGATTTGTCTTCGCGAACAAAACAACGCTGCCAACGAAAAACCCAATCAAGACCATGTATTGCGGAACACGATCACGCGTTGCCAAGCGAGAGTCTCTGTGGGACCCCAGCGACACATTACACGGCGAATGCACGTCCCGATTCACGAGCGTTATCGTGAATGGAGGCCGTCGGCGTTGCAGAAACTCGAGCGAAGGCGGGCGCCAGTCCGCCACGTCACGGCCCAGTACATTGTTAATGGAGCGGCACCACCGAGTGTCACCAGCTCTGGGACACAGTTGTTCATGTATTGATTAAACTGACTGTGTGAGTAATATCACAATGTGGAATTTCCATGGACACACACACACACACACACACACACACTGTTGACATTTGAAAGGGTATTTCATTCGCTCGGCTCAGTCTTTAGGTGACAAAGCGCTAACGCATGAGGAGACTTCAGCGGGGGCCGTGGTTTTAGAAACACCGAGGTCATGAACCCTCCGAATACGAAGCTTGTTGTCAAAGGTGACGCTGAAAGTGTGTGTGTGGGGGGGGGGGGGACGTGTCGTTGGCTTATTTGCTCACGATATCATTAGAACTGGAGACGAAAATCAATTCGGGAATCATCTGCATATGAATGGATACTTTCGAAATAGATGGTAAGCACACAGAGAAGAGACTTGTACTCTAAAGGGCCAAGGCCTGATCCATGTGCCCCCCCCCCCCCCCCCTCCCCCTCATAACTCATTAGCTTCATCAAGCACAAATATATGTAGTAAAATGCACCATATGAGCAAAGGACCTTGCTTCGAGGCACGTGCTTTAGCGGCGCATCCACTATTAACGGACACAGTCGCAATTAAAGTCATTACAACAAACAAATAACTGCATTCTTTTCTCGGCCCAAAAGCACACACACACACACACACACGCTTGGATACATGCGTGAACAACGCGGGCTTGGCGCTGAGAGCCGCAGACAGTCTGATGGCACTGCGAGACGGATTATCACATCGCTGGCCTTTCTTTTTTTTTTTTTTAAGGAATTTGTAGACAAACAAGGAAAATGCACTTATCCTTTAATATTGGAATTTAAACTCCCAATAACCCAAGAACAGAGCATCATAAATCTTCATACTCCCCCCCCCACACACACATACACACACACACACAGCTTCTCCTCTACGCACTGATTACATTATACGCACTTGCACATTAATAAAGAAAAACCGATTGTCTTGAAACTGCTTTAAATCCTAAAAAGACAGCTTAGCAAAAAGCACATCATCGTTTTGTTTGGTGTTCGGAGCCGCAACCCCCCCCCCCCCCCCCCCCCCCCCACCACCACCAGAGTGGTTACATAATGATGAAATTTACTACTGTATGAAGGATATCAGCAGCCGGAATCATGCGTTTTCACAGGAGACAACTGTTGCTCGTCGCTCACCGATGGTCACGCGCTTCCCGCGATGGATGGAAACGCGGGCCGCAGTATTTGTGATAATGTGGCGCCGCTTGATGATAAACTGTCCTTCAGACGGCTCGGGCAGGAATGCACAGCGCGCTCCGCGGCTCTCCTTGGCAGAGGCACACGGGAGATTGCGGGAGCGTTGTTCTCACTCTTAATGATTATAGAGGAGGGCGTCTTGTGAATACCAATGAAGGCGCTCCCTCGTTATTTGCATTTCAATCATTATAAAATGATCCTGTCACGGGCACCCTGTTCCTCCTAACTATAAAATACTCCACACTTTGAACCACTGCAGCTGATAATTAGCCATATATATATATAGCATACGTACATGCTGTTTTTTTGTGTGTTTTTCCGAGGCATCATTTGGACCACGATGGGGATCAGATTTATCAAACCTCCTGCAAATTACCGCCAGGGCCACAAAACGTTGCACAGCCTGAGCTAAGCTAGTTCAAATGCGCTCCTGCATGACGCAGACACTATTTTGCAACGTCAGGAAAGCAACAGGGTGCAAAAGAAAGAGAGTCATAAACTCTCCTTGCAAAAATGAATGCGAAAAGGGGGTGGAAATGGACCAGCCCGCTGACTTAATTCAATCTAATGGGATTATTGCGGTGAGCTGGAAGCTTGTAAAACGTCCCCACGTCGTCCTTTGACGAGTTAAAAAAAGCGTCGAGCGGTTGGCGGCATCAGCACGAGTGCTTGACACCTTTCCCACGTTGGAATTTCAAACTGACAAGTCACTGACAATGGCGGAGATACTTGAGATGTGGTCAAACGGCAACCTTCGCATGGATTCCCGGCATAACCCGGGCCTCTAGAGCCATCCCATCTGTCTCTCCGCTATCTGTACCTGCTCATCCTTTACAGGGCTGCCATAGGGCCGGAGCATCCATCCCAGCCAACACTCACAATTACTCCCCATAAGCAATTAAGAATTGTCAACATACGGTATGTTTTTGGACTGTGGAAGTGCCAACCGCTTGAGCCACCTTGCAATTGCTGCAATGCCTCTACCTTTCTTTTTTTTTTTTTTTTAAACGTCCTTTACCAGGCTCCCACAAATAATTAAAAAAAAATTTAAAAAAAGACCTGCTTGCCTACATTTTTACACCTTCTCCTCTCAGTTATCCCAGTTTCAGCAGCTATTTGAGTACTTGTTTAGTTATTTTGCCCTCCCAGAAGAGGAGGCCCCTGCCCCCCCCCCCCCCTTTCGGAGCCTCTTCGGTGCAACACCGCTGACTCTCAACCTCGGTGCACGGTGTTAACAAGTCAGACAAACGTAGGCCCGGAGTGAAAGCCCACGCCAAGGTCATCCACACACAACTTAACAAAAGCATAACCCCCGACGCAAAGTACGCCTGAGACCGCTGAACGCCACAGCTCCGTGCTGTTTCTACCTGTTAGTCCCGTGTGTGTGTGTGTGTGTGTGTGGTTTTGGATCAGATCAGCAAACAGCTGCCCGCTCAACATCTGCATGTCACCACTGACCCGTCAGATGGGATACGTGGATGTGAGAGAAGGCCTGCAGTGGAAAATGACGTTGAGCCTTACGGGAGCAGGTGGATGCGGAGCATTTTTGTCAGCCAGATGCGGCTCCAGTTTGTCATTCCGGACACTAAATAACTTCCTTTTTTTGTGTGTGTGTGTGTGTGTGTGTGTGTGTGCAAGAAGGCACAGCAGGGAAAAAAAACGGGATCAGTGTTAACAGCCGTGGAATTCAAATTTAAAAAAAAAGAAAGATTCAAGGCAAAACTGTGATATTTAACTTCGCGCTCGCCGAAGATTGCTCTCAGACAAAAGAATAAAACCAACCCCCCCCCCCGATGTGTTGTTTCCAGGAATCCTTCATGTTGTTTGGAATCATGCGGGAGGGAGCGGATTACAGCGTGATGCCGTGCATGTTGTAAATATTCGGCTTTTCATTTGGAGCGACACAACAACTTTCATCCTGGGGGTGAAAATGGTGCAGTTTGTTGAAATTGGACACACACACACACACACACACACACACACACACAGACACAAAAAAAAGGAATCCATCCTGCAGGACAATCACAAGCCAGGAGGTGCGTGTGTGTGTGTGTGTGTAGGGTGGGGGGTGATTGAAAGAGGATGAGGACTGTAGTACATGAAGACATTTTTACAATAACATGCAGATTCCTATGAGTCGGACATGTCCAGCTCTCTCAATCACGGCCAAACAACAACTCAGTCAGAATTACCCCTAATCCTTAAATGTTGTCTCATACACCTGCCTGCCTGCCTGGCCCATCAACCCCCCCCCCACCCCCCTGGACTCATTGCTTCATTGCTTCATTGCTTGAGTCGAAGCGAGATATTAAACTTTTTAGGAATATATTCCCTGAGAGACGAAGTCATTATCAGTTATCAGCCTCCACGCCATCGCTGTGCAGACCTGAGAAGATTTGAAATGCAAAAATAGGTCTCACCTACACCTTTTTCCCCCCCGAGCAGCCCCCCCCACACACACACACACACACACACACACACAGCAGCAGCAGCAGCAGCATTACTACAAAGATACTGACGGATCTCTTGCGTTTTCTAGTCAAATACTTCACGCTTCTGTGTCCCCGCGTGCCCCTCTCTTTCCCTTTAAAGGAGCTAAGAGCTGTGCGTCATGGTCACTCACACACACACACACGCACACACACACACACACACACACACAAGGTCATCTCCCCGTGTTGAACCAGCACAGCCTGAGTGAGAAGCTGCACCTCTCTCTGCAGAGCCAGTCGGAATGCCACCCAGTGTGAATACAAGCTGAAAATCACAGCATTAGCAGCGGCGTAGCTGTAAAAATTCATGCAAGGCACAACTAACCCCCCCACCACCACCACCACCACCACCACCACCCCCCCCTCCCATCCCCTTTTCCTTTCTTTTCTCCTTTTCCCTAACTAAAAATCCACACATCCAGATATCCACACCACCATCTTGTGGCTGCTGCTTGGATAGAGATGCGCGCAATTTTTTTTTGGGGGGGGGGGGGCTGCTGGAAAGGCGCACGTCTCTGCTCTGCACCTCGCTCAGACACAAAAGAGTTGTGGAGCAAACGCAGGTGTGAAGAATTGGTTTGTGAACGCTTTGCCTAATCTTGACGCGGAGGAGGGAGGTGGGGGGGGGGGGGGTTATGAGGGGGGGGGGGGGGGGGGGTATGTGGTGTTGAGCGCTCCGTGCCGGTTGGACCGCGGCCGCCTTCCCTCCGCCCGACCCTGGCGCATTAAAGTTAACCGAGCTGTTGCTCCGGCGCCGAGTTTTGGTCTCAAGCGCTGACAAGCATCGCGCACAGGCGCACGACACACGGCCGATCGTGGCCTCCCGTGATCGGCATCATGACGCTGCCGCCGGGCGCTTTGGTGGTTGTTTGTTTTTCTATCCTTCATCCTTTAGACGGGCGTGCACAAATGGACACAAATCTCAAGTGGAGTCTGGTGAAAGTGCGCAAGAATGAGCCCTCTGCTGTTGCTGCTGCTGCGGGGTTTTTTTTTTTTTTAGATTTAACCCCCCCCCCCTCCTCCTCCTCCTCCTCCATGTTATGATCCAGTTGAGGTGAACAGTAAACGAATTTGGTATGAATTCCTCGTCGATTGCGATTCATTTGCACGACCGAAAACGAGCCGTCAGAGGAGGAAGAGGATGAGGAGGAGGAGGAGGAGAGGAAGAGGGGGGGGGGGGGGTATCGCCTGAAAAACGCGCAGAAATTCAGCCGCTCGACCGTAAATTTTAGACTATTTTTCCTACCCCCCCCCCCCCCCCCCCCCCTCAGCTCAGCATCACGGCCAGCCGGCAAACACTCTTACCTTCAGCCTGTATCTCCGCCGTCTCCGACTCTTTACCGTCAAGTCCCCGACTTCAGGCGAAATAACTCGCCACATAGGAGGAGAGAGAGAGGGCGTGCGTGCGTGTGTGTGTGTGTGTGTGTGTGTGTGTGGAGTGGGGGGGTGGGGGTTGGGGGGGGGATAAAAAATTAAAAAAAAAAAAAAAACCCACAATAAAGTCCACGTCCAGCCTCTTGCTCGGCAAATCCAAAGTAAGGAGCGCAGTCCCGATGCACCGACGGCAGCCCAACTATACGTCCTGTGTGTTGTGTGTGTGTGCGTGTGTGTGTGTGAGTGAGTGTGTGAATGTGTGAGTGTGGGTGTGTGTGTGTGTGTGTGTGTGTGTGTGGTGGTGGAGAGAAGAGATGCGGCTTTATCACCACGGAAGATGTTTCAATGAGTCATTGCAGAGGCACTGGAAACGGTGCTGAATCTAATTGCTCTCATGGAGCGAGTGTATTGCGAGGACAAGATTAGTGATGGAGAAACCAGGTCTCTCTCTCTCTCTCTCTCTCTCTCACACACACACACTCTCTCTCTCTCTCTCTCTCTCTCTCTCTCTCGCTTGCCATTGGACTACACCGCCTGAAATTTACTAAGCCTGCAGCCAATAGATTGCCGCATTCTCTCCATCACCCTCTAACCAGCCGCTGTGTTGTGGCAGCTCCGGAGCACGGGAGCCTTGGAACGTGGCTCTTCTCGAAACCGGCAACCCCCCCCCCCCCCCCCCCCCCCCAAGAGCCATACCACAGAAGCAAAGGGGAATACACTTCACTTGGATGAAGAGAAGAAAAAAAAAAAAGCTATCCAGATCAGGGCCGGATTAACCCACCAGGGGCCCCTTGGGCTAGAAGAGCCACGGGCCCCACATCACCCATTACACCCCCCCCCCCCCCCAAATTGGTTTCCTTATCATTTGATTTGAACTCAGTGCCTGAAAGAGCACCCTCACTTCTTATTGTGTGCCGCCACCTCCTGGTGAGCCCGTGTACCCACCCTAAACAAGACCCCGCCCCCTCCCCTGTCTCCGATTGGCTATACCGTTTTTTCCTTGGTTTGGTCGCAACTGAACAACTGACGTGGGGTTCCGAGAGACGTAGTGTGGGTCTTATTTTGAACGCCAAAGCGCCATTATAGCAAGGGGGGGGGGGGGGGGGGGAATGCCGATTGACTGCAAGATGAAGGCACTTTAATCAGTTACACGGTCCAATTCAGGCACAACTTCAACTAGCCTAATGATAATAACAGTACTATTGTGTAAATTACAGCGGGGGCGACTCACCCAACACGTTTGACGGAGGAGAAAAACGTCCTTTTCGACCACAAGAGGTCACTTCACAGGAAAGAGTAAATATATATATATATATATATCTATAGGTCATTTGAAATGTTTGAATAAGTAACCAATACTTTTAAAGCACCCCATACATTGACATGTATTTGGGGTCCCAGGACATTAGGATGCTCATTGGTGCACTTGGACACAGGCCATGGAATGTTATTGTTGAAACATTTCCATCCACATCCTTAAAGTCCGAAGACACAGGGATATGTATGCAATCCACATACAGGTTGCATTTGATCTGAGGAAAGCAATGACAGGCGTATTCATAATTCACAGACGATATCCTCTCCCTTCAGCGGTGCTAGATTCAAATCAAGATAACGAGTGAAAAGAGGAAAAAGGGCCGGAAACGGATGCGATTCCCTGCGATATCAAGGTCAAGTCCGATCAGTAAAGCGACGCGCTTCTCATCGTCTCAAAAAAAAACAAAAAAAACAAAAACAAAGGCGGGCCCTGCGGCTGGAATGCGAGCAGCGGAGTCGGAGCCTGAGGACGAGGCAGGCGGCGAGCTGCGCAGAAGGCAGAAGGCAGAAGGCCTCCCTTTGATGTCGTCATCATTCATTCTCCTCTCCCCCACATCATAACCCCTCAGCGGTCGGGGGTATCCTCCACGCCTCTGAAGTATGTATCAGCTTCTGTCAGCGGCTCGGCCCAGAACGACTGGGTGACTTTCATGAGACTGATGAGGTGGAGGTAGTGGTGGTGGTGGTGGTGGTGTCACTGAAGCCAAATCAAATGTTGGGCAGGATTACAAATCCACCTGCAACCTGTGGCCAGGGGCCGCAGTCACTGATGATTTCATCATCCAGACTGCACCCACAGCGGAGGTCTTAGTGTTTTTGCGTATTTGCTGAACTCTTATTCCAGATTACTGATGTAAAATCTGATAAAATATGACAATAATTTTACTGTACAACGTAAAATGTCACGCTTGCTCTCTTAAATGCTCAAATTCACCTTTTTCCCCCCCGATATCTTATTACCAAACTCCTAGCGTGCATCGCGTTTGGCTTCAAATCCTCCAGAAACCATGATATGATATATCCTGACTTTAAAGGCCCCGTATCGTGCTCATTTCCGGGCTCTGTATTTTTTTATTCTGGGACGCCACAAGAGTAGCTTTGCGTGATTCGCGGTCTGAAACGAGCCGTTTTAGACAAACTGAACCACCTCCAAAAACTTGGAGCGCCTGGAGCAGATGACCTGCTTGGGGGGGAACGTGGCGGCGACCGTACAATTGTGACATCACAACCTTACGGAAGTCCTGGCGGCTTGTTTAAAGGCGCAGTGCCTGCATACGGGCTGTGTGGCATTTCTCAAACAATCATTATAATCAAACAAGACACGGATGATCTCACTTCCTGCAATATGGGACCTTTAAATCCCTCGACCCGTAAACATTGTATCCGACATTTCCCGTAATGCAGCCAAGCATTTTTATCATTAGACCCTCCCTGCCAGGTAAACACACCCTTCAGACTCCACTCTTCCAAACTTGCAACACAGGCTTTCTGTTATAAATCCGTCATTTTCAAACCCAATGCCGAGATAACCCCGATGGCAACAGTCCGTGTGTGCAGATCCGCGCAGTGTGGAAACAAGGCAAAGCCCAGAGTACATCCAGCAGTGGATTGAGTGTGTATGGGTGGATGGAGTGTGTGGCCGTGTGCTCTCTTGCAGAATGAAGAGACTGTCAGACCTGTAGACTTACAGCAGCACCACAAGATGAGGGCAAGAAGTGTGGCGTTTAATACTTCACAGAGGACAAGCTCGCCTCTGATGATTTAGACAAACAGTGGCAGTAACCGCATGCAGCGAGACAGCGATGAGGGGAGGAGAGGGAGGAGGGTGGGTGGGTGGGGGGGGGGGGGGACATCTGAGACGGCGAGAACTCCTCTCTTCCTCTGTGTTTAAGCACAGACTATTCCTGTCGCCTCGGGGTAGCAAACAGATACATAAAGGCAGTAAAGGGACCGCTGAGGCATGACGATGGGATCCTTCAGGAGCAGCCAGCTCTCTGGTGTTGACACGTGAAGACGAGGCCTCTTCAGCAAATACTGAGCGTCGGCGCACAGCAGTCGCGCCCTGTTGACGCGACAGAGGCGAAGCAGATTGGCTTTCTTTTCCCTGCCCGTTTCATCCACGATCGTTGAAAGGAGCAATCAGTGGCATTTTACAGTCTCTCTCCCCACAAAAGAGCCCATACCCACGTCCAGTCAGTCCACTCTGCTGCTCGGTGCCGCCGATACTTCGGGCGTTCTGAACAGGCAGACGCACTCCACGGACAGTCTGGAAAGGTGCGGCTTCACTCTCCAGGTCTGAGGACATCGGCCTGTGAACTCTGCGATGAAACTCACCCTCAACCGTCCCCACGTAACGGACAATTCCACCCTTAGGCACTCGGCGGTTCTGGGTTCAGTGACCCAACTCTACAGTTTTTTTGGCTTTATGCGCTGAAGTTTTGGAAACTGTCCTCACCTCGGTCAATAAAAATGACCAAGTGACCTCTTGTGGTTGTGTGGATAATTGACAGTTAATCTCCAGAGTAAGTCGCGTGACGCAAAACCTCTCAGGGAGGTCTCGGTCGGGCACACGGGCGTAGTTTCCTGGGACTTGTGTTCACATTGGACGATTTGGCTTTTGGCTGACCCTCACCTGTAATGAATCAAAAGTATCACATAACTATGTTTCATTGTTCTGGCTTTGTGTAGTTACAGGATAGCCATGAGACCTGATCTGGGTTCACTTACTCCTGTTTGCTCATGGCGTTTTTCAGCAAATGGAACTTCAGCAGGTTGTAAAGATCTGTTGTCCCAAGTCAGTTCATATAGTGGCCTGATGAGTCTTGCCAGAGACATTGTAAGGACACTCAAACGTAGTATTGAAATACAGGCAGCGAACCATCTGATCAGATCAAATCCAAAAGCAGGTGAAAAAAATCTGAAGACGTTATTGAGATGCAATACGGGGAATGTGGAATCCGGCATTTGCGGAGCTCGGGTTCACTGCTTGCAGCCATCTTGGCAGCTGTTGGGAGATAGCGTGTCGGGATGAGCGAGCGGCAACCCGGCCATGACAAAGCGTAACAGGATGAGACACCTGTCAATCAAGGCAAATGAGCCTCAAAACATACCCCTTTGTGAGTTTTAATATCTTCATAACGTAACTGATTTTTCAAACTGCTTCTAGGGCACCCATTCAAAGGAGTTAAATTAGCCATTCAGAACTGAATTCATTGTGGGGGAAAAAAGAATCAGTAATTTGTGCTTTGAAGGATCATGTGGGGTTAAGTACAAGTACAAGCCCTTAACTCAAAACACTATCCGTCATGTGGCTGACCCGCATCCAGTTTCAACGAGGCCGCTGTGGCTGTGCGGCATTCGTCTTTGTGCCTTTGAACAATGGATTTGTTCCTTCAAGACTGTTGAACATGGGTACAAAAGAATAGAAGGCCTCGATCTATGACTGGGACAAGCTGAACCGGACCAGAAGTGGAGCTGAAATGAATAGATTCTCTTCTGGAATTCGGTGAAATGTTTTAGTATCCACCGGCGGTGTGATGTTTCAGAAAAAATGATTTCATTGTTTCGCAGATTTTCACAAAAAAAAAAAAGATTTAAAAAAAGGCAAAGGCCAACAGACCAAGGGAATGTGAGGCTTTCAAAAGCACTCATCGGTGCATGATACAAATCTTTCGAACACTCGTGTAACCCTGATTCTGAGAGTCTACAGGTGTTTTAAAAGCCCGTTTTGAAATCGGGTCGCGTCACACATGAGGAGAAACTTTGCAGATGTTCTTCTCTTGGATCGCGAACATGCACACGCTACGGGATATGACCGGGATTGTCGCGGCGGCGGGAGCGATGCACCACCTCACGTGGTCTCAAGAGGCCGATGTAAACAAAGAGGAGAGCGGCCATAGTGCCCCCCCCCCCCCCGATAAAAGTACTGATGATATCATTACCAGATTTTAACTCCTAAACATCAAACATGTTTGAAATCATCGGGGCGGCTTTGATGAGTCCTGGATCTGTAAACCCCTCGCATTACCAGATCATCTGGGCCGACACATTGGTACCGATCAAGGTACTGGATCAAGGAGGGGTGAATCGGGGGTTAAATCGACCCAAAACTCCTGTAGTCTGAGCCCGGCTTAAGACACCTCCCTATGGGATGCTTCTCTCGCACTGGGCAGCCTCTCTCTTACCCTTAGTGGTCCACCGGTACAACAATAAGCTGAACAAATGACCAGATAATCAGGGCCGGACATTGGTACCGATCAAGGTCCCAGACCAGATTTCTCCTCCGATTATCGGGAGGGGTGAATCGGGGATAAATCGACCCAAAACTCCTGTAGTCTGAGCCCGGCTTAAGATACCTCCCTATGGGATGCTTCTCTCGCACTGGGCAGCCTCTCTCTTACCCTTAGTGGTCCACCAGTGCATCAGCCTGAACAAATAAAGGGCTGCCACTAATATAAAGGCCTTTGCCCTCTAATTGTAACTTTGTTTTATTGCGGTTAAGCCACTGTAAATGAAACTCAACAGTTCCTTTGGTTGTCTCACCGTGAGAGCCTCCCAGGAAAGGGGGGGAATATGTCCTTCGTGCCAATTTCGCTTGAGATCGAGCAAAAAAAAAAAGAAAAAAAGAAAGTAGAATGACTGGAATTTATTACTACGTGAGAACAATATTAATGTTAAAAAGAACAGGAGAGCAGCAGAGTGGTGAGAGGCATGTACTGATGGAATTAATGCTGAATTTATGCCCTTAAGACTCTCCAGCTGATCCAGAATGCTGCGGCGCGTGCACTGACTAGGAAAAGAGATCATATTTCTCCAGTGTTAGCTTCTCTGCACTGGCTCCCTCTGAAATCCAGAGGAGAGTTTAAAATCCTTCTCCTCACCCACAAAGCCCTTTACTTACCCTATTACCCCAGAATGCAGGGTCACCTGTGGTCCCCTAAGAGTCTCCGAAAGTAGAGCGGGAGCCGGAGCCTTCAGCTATCGAGCTCGTCTCCTGTGGAACCGGCTCCCAGTTTGGATCCCGGAGGCAGACAACCCCCACCCGCCCCCCACGTTGAAGAGTAAGCTTAAGACCTTCCTTTTTGATAAAGCCTATAGTTAGGGCTGGCTCAGGTGAGCCCTCAACCATCCCTTAGTTATGCTGCAATAGGCCTAGACTGCCAGGAGGTCTCCTTAGATGCACTGAGCTCCTCCTCCTCCTCCTCCTGCTCTCCATCTGTACGGATTCTCATCCCGTTAATGCACATTACTAACCGGACGCCTTCTTGCTCCCGGAGTTGGGCGCTTTCTCGTCGCTTTCTGCCCCCGGAGCCACTTATTGCCCCCATGTTCCTGCTCAACACCTGCTGCTACCATCATTATTATTATCATTAGTCGTATTATTCTTATTATTATTATCATTACCGTTACCATTACTTTACCCACATTTTCTCTCCCTCTCAACCCAACTGGTCGAGGGAGACGACGGCCCACCCAGAGTCTGGCTCTGCTCGACGCTTCGAGTTTTACCTTGCCGTGGTGAGAGTTGTAGGGCCTCCGCAAATAACATTACAAAGTCTAGACAGACCTGCTCCGTATGAAAAGTGCCCGGAGATAACTTCCGTTACGATGAATTTGATTGCTGCCCTCACTTCCTTCTTTTTAACACACAAATCTTGTGTTGTCTATCGCTGTTAAGTTACGCCGTCGATGAAACCCAACACTTCACACATGACTTGCCTTTGATTTGAGAATTTAAGGTATATATCATATCACATCATATCATATATATATATATAGGTGTGGGGGGGGGTCTTATTTGTGCGCATGGTACAGTTTTGTTTTCGTGTAATGTTTATGGTGTCAGACTCTGCTGGATCTCACATTATTGGGGTCTTGTGTCTCTTCCACTTGCAGAAAAGTTTGAAGCGGTAAGCCCTTTCTGGTTTTGACCCTTGTTCCTTTCTCCTCTTTTTTTTCCTCCTCCTCCTCCTCCTCTTCATTTCCAACTGCCGGAGGTCTCTTGTTTCCCATTGATATTTCCACCCTTCCCTCTCTCCTTGACCTGTCAGGGATCCACGCTTCTCAAACAGAGGAGCGCACCTCGCAGACGTCCCGCGTCACCCGTGAGCCTCATGAATTTGGATTGATGCCGCCCGCAGTTTCCTGGCGACCTTACTGCGAGAACGTTTCCAGGCGATCCGCTGACCAACTGGGCTTTTTGAGCCAAACCGTAAATGGCAGCTGCCATAGCGAACAGGCAGACAGACAGATGGGGTGTCACGGATCACAGTATGTACAGTCTAAGGTGAAGCGGGCGGCGTGTGTCAGTGTGCTGCAGCTGGTGTTTGTTCTGCATTTTAATCAAAGGACGCCATCATCAGTTGGAGTATAATTAGTGAGCAGTACTGGGTTTGGTTTAACTGCAACAGTTGTACTCATGATTCAGCCTGTCACAAAGCTGTCCTGTAGCAATCCTTTCTCTTAGTGGGGGGGGAGGGGGGGGGGGGGGTTCTGTCTTATCATATAAACCTTGTTGTCATTCATTTTTTTTTTTTTTTTGCTTTCTTTCTTATGCCATTGCATCAGATTCCTCCGACGCAGCCGATCCACTGGAGGATAGCGTGTCAGTGTCACGTCTTCACGCGTGAATGAAGGTGCGGTTGGGGGGGGGGGGGGGGGGGTTATCTTTCACATAACACAGAACATGAAATATATGATTTATGGTATATATATATATATATATATGATATATGACTACAGCTGTGATATATTGTTGATAATTCATTATGTGATTGGCCAGTCACGTGCTAGCTAACCCCCTATTGGTTGTTTGATTCAGACCTTGTCC
Organism: Enoplosus armatus; assembly: GCF_043641665.1. Taxonomy (NCBI): domain Eukaryota; kingdom Metazoa; phylum Chordata; class Actinopteri; order Centrarchiformes; family Enoplosidae; genus Enoplosus; species Enoplosus armatus. The sequence goes on from NC_092203.1 coordinate 894,274, forward strand.
GTTCAAAGGGGTGGGTGTTCACAGACACACATTTTTTTTTTTTTTTAAGAGGCCTTCAATTTGATATTGTTAGTGGCATGCAATGGTCAAAATTCGTTATTTCAACTAAAATTGTAATTCAATAGTAGCAGCTTTAAGTTGCTATGGTTAGCATTATGTGACATACCAATTAGATCAACATCTAAATAGGAATTGTGACTGCACAGAAGACAAACATAGATCCATGCCAACAAGCACGCCGCGTCAATTTCACGTGACGTGGTGCGGCGCGAGTGCCCAGGACCGCCTGGAAGAAGCGTCTGGCTCCCTGGACAGTTTACTACCTACTGAATTAGGGAGCAGCTGTCGGGGAGACGCACCCCGAGGTGACTCTCCAAACGCTAGCGCCACGGGCAACGGAAACAAAACCCAGAATGCAAAGATGAGCTTTGGGGACAAAAAACCCCAGCCCCGTGACCTTGATCTGTAAAAAGCAGGGCGCTGCCTCGCAGCACTCTGCTCACTGGCCGCGGTCACTGAGAGCCCATTAGTCGCTGGCAGGCATGTGTGGATGCTGCGACTCTCGCTGCCCGGTTTTAGACGGTTTTCTTTAATTACATAAAACCATAAGCAGTGGGCATTAGTTTGTGTAATCACGCATGTCTCCGGCTGCGTGAGTCAGCAGAGTGCGGAAGCAAACTATGTCAAATGTTCATTATAGCTGCATTAGAGCTCTATCTGTTAGACAGTAAGTGGCAGGGTGGGAGGCCACAGTCACACAGCTGCCATGTTGGATTAAGATGGATTATTTGTTTGGCAGAAGAGTAGTCCTGGCGATTGTTGATTGGCTGCAAAACCTCCCTTGTGTTGCGATTGGTGGTCGTGGTTAAAAGGGAAAGGTATAATTCCTCCAACAGTCACCTCCGTCACAACACTCGCTTTGTTTCTCTTTATTTTCCGCCTCAGTCGTCGGTTAATTTTAGACGCTTCAAGTTCATTTACACCTGAAAGTCAAGTGCACTAACACCCACCGGGACACGCGTTCAACGCCTGGCTGTTATTCCTCCGCCAGTGAATAAAACAGTGGCTCTCTCTGATGCCTGATATCCTTCTTCTTCTTCTTTTTCTGGTGGTGCTTGAAATTCACATGGAATGAATTAATTATTCATGGAAGCACCATCCAAGACCTCGCTCATCGCCGCATTATGTATTCAGGCAGTCACCTGCGGCCGACAGTATATTTCTACACATTTGTCGTATTGAGTGAAAATCGCTCCACTTCGAAAAGTACATCAGCTATTCACTGCTTTTAACAAGGGGGGGGGGGGGGGGGATTTAAGGTTTCGAGGGACTTCGATGAGGGCTGGGAGCGCTTAGCAGCCCGACAAAACAGCCTCACTTCACCGTCCACGTAGAAACTGCTCTGGAACTTTTGATCACAGTGCATGATCTTCATTCAGCCGATGACGATGCAATTTTATTACCCAGCGCTTCAAGGACTTTTACAACCCTTCGGTCCAATCAAAGCTTCAATAAAGTCAGGTAATCATGAAGTAACGAAAGTAACTACATTGTGACTGCTCAGTGTGATGTGCCGCCACTGCAAACTAATTATTAAAGGCCCCGTATTGTGCTCATTTCCAGCTCTATATTTTTATTCTGGGACTCCGCTAGAGCAGCTCTGCATGATTCACAGTTCATAAAAAGTCCTTATTTATCTTCTACTGGCCCTTCCTGCAGCCCCTCAGTTCCCCCCCTCTGTCTGAAACGAGCCGATTTCGGAGTGCGGCGACTGTGTAGTTGTGACATCACAACCTTACGGAGGTCCTGGCGGCTCGTTTAAAAAGGCACAGTGTCTGAACACTGCACCTAGACCTGCGCTTTATAATCAAAAAGAGAAACGGCAATCTCGCTTTCTACGATATGGGACCTTTAAGGTTAGGGGTAATAACGTCACCTGACCTGCTTTTCCTCCTAATTATCACGACCTCTAGGGGCTCGGACACTTGAACATAAACACATGCCGACTTACGACTTAGCGGTGTCGACCTTCTTGGAGGACAGTCTCCAGAATAACGATTTCTGAGGGGAAATAAATTGGGCATTTCTTATCAAATGATCCTCATCTAGATTTGTCTGGTTTTCTCCTCCGTCAGTGTCACCACTCAAAAATAAATGAATATATATATATATATATATATATATATATATATTTTTTTTTTTTTTTTTTTTGTATAATTCAGTAAACAGACCTTGGACCAAAGAACAAATTTTGTTTGTGATCTATTTCTGAATAAATATCTAATTTAGTCAGACCCTCGGGGCTCTATTTCCAGGGTCAAGAAGGCAAATAAAGTTAAATCTAAGAGAGAGAGAAATTACGATTCTGGGTGGAAGTCCAGTTCAGGAACAGTTCAGCTTTTCATGGAGGTCCGCGCTCCCGAGTGCCTCTCTCATTAGCATGAGTGACGGAAACTCCTCCTGATTTTACAGTTGGCCTTGAATTCATTTCCACCGCCGCTCCTCGCAAATACTGGGGGGGGGGGGGTCCGCCCCCCCGCCGAACTGTTTGGAGAGCTTTTTTTTTTTTAAAAGCAGGAAGATTCAAATGTATTTATACAGAAGTTATCACAGGGCACTTCTCATATCGAGCCGGTCTAGACCGCACTCCTTATAATGTTCCTCTCTTCTCTTTCCATTGCGTTATTCTTAAACGTAATGCTTTGGCCCTGTGATTTTTATTTTATTTTTGATTTGGTTGGAATTGTTCGGGGGAAATAGAGAGAGAGTTCAATTTGGCACACTTCCGATGATTTCATTGCAATGACATGAATTTGCTCGCGTAAAGCGTTTGCAGTCGCAGCGCACGGTGTGGTCAGCTGAACACACAAAACAAGGAATGAATATTTACTTGCGTCTAAATGGAGTGGCTCTTTCAAGGGATATTCTTTTTTTTCCACTGTAATTGCTATCAAATTTCATAGTTCTTTCCGGAAAGCATCCTCGGTCGGACCAGGTCTGTGGTGGTGGTGGTGGGGGGTTGGACAGGGAACAGCACAAACTCAGCATGCGGTAGAGCACACACACAGAGAGACAGAGAGCTGCCTTTCAGCCAAATAACCAGTCCATAGCGCGGTGGCCTGTTTGTTCAAATTACTGGTATATTTGGGGGGGGGGGGCGGGGCGTCGGGTGCGGTAGCGAGTCGTAAAAATTTAGGTGAGGACACACACAAAAAAAAAAAGTTTCTTAACGTGCAGTAAGGAGGGGTGAAAATGTGTTGTCAAAGGAACTGTGTTGTGTGGCGGTTCGGACGGGCGCTGTCACAAATACGGCCAATTTTTTGAAATCGTTATTGCACTGAAATCACCTCCACGGCGGCGTCTTTCAGGTCACGTCCAGGACCCGTTAAATCTAGACTGTGCTTCGACAAGGCAATGCTAGGTTCAAAGCAGTCTCTCCACTGATCCCGCCAGTTACCACGCAGCACAGTTTTGGCCGTCAAAACCTACTGAGAATACCGGCGAGCCAATGCAATAAAGGCTCAACTTAAAAGGGTTACTTCTGGGCTTTTTTTTTTTTTTTTAACGTGTTAAGAGGCATCTTACATGGACAGACATCAATATGTCATATAATGCAAAAAAAAACCCACAATAATCCGCAGCATGATGCATAGATACTCTACACAAGCTTCTTGCTCATTTGATTATATGAGCGGTGGCAGCGCAGCATACTGAAGCGTGCCGACTGTCGTGCATTTCCCTCCGGGGTATTTGTGAGAGGTTCACATGTATTCTGAGCCGCTTCACACCAGCGGTCCCCACCGCATGTGTATATTTAAATACATAAGGCGTCTCAGTCCGCCGGCTCGCAGCGTATCAGCGGAAAAGCACGAGGCCGGTCCTCCTTGGGACGCCGATGCACATTCGGGCGCTTTCAGCTTTGCACAGAGCGTTCTGCAGCGAATGTGTCCGTCAGAGACTATTCCAGCGAGTGCCCAGGGATTTCCAGCGCTACAGCGGCGCATTAATACATATATATAGTTAACCGTCTGCAGCGTTTTGAGTTGTCATGATGCTCCTTTTTTAACCACCGCGACCACCCGCTCGGACGTCAAGCCCCTGCCACACTTCCTTTCCCCTCAACTTCTCCGCAGGCCGAGTGTGAGTCGTGATGGATTTATTGTTGATATTTGCTGTCCTGAAAACCAAGCAGTTGCTGAGTACATGACCCGTGCAATCACTGTTTTACAGTCAGTTTCCTGGAGGGGGGAAGGGGGGAGGGGGGAAGGGGGGGGGGTTCATCACCAGCCACAGTCAGCAAGGCTCGGGGCAGACCATGAGAGGCATTCAGCCGCCCTGCACACCCCCATGTGAGAGGCATGCGGCAGCCCTGGCCCACTTCTCCCCGCTGAGAGACCATTTATGGGCCTCGCGACGGGAAGAGGACATGCATAAAACAAGGCTGCGCCCCTGGGGTTAGTGTGCGGACGGGCAAGCATGGGTGCAGAAGACGCAGTGACACAGAAAGCCTCTTACGAAACCGGTGAGGGCAAGCAGAGAGTGGAGAGGAGAAGATGGATGGATGATGGATACACACCGGTGGTTCTCTCCTCAGCAAAAACGACAAATTATTTACTTTATTTACTTCAATTCAATTCAAGAGAAAATCCTAAAGGCATGAAATATCTATATGAGCTTCTGTAGTGGGGAGATTCCAATTTAGACCACTAAAGACCCAATGTCATTTCAATTCTTGAAAACACTTCCTACGCATCAAAAAACACCCCAAAACATTTACCTGTGCAGGTTTTTGTCGGTGCGATCGGTCCGCGCGACCTCGATCGCCGTGCCGTACCGATCCTTGTACACACTGTGTGTTCTCTGACCTTCATCTCTGTGTTGACATCACAGCCTCAGCGGGATCATGTAACAGCGACGTGGACTAGACTACAGATGAATGGTATCAGTATCTTAGTGGGTGGTGGTGGTGGTGATGCGGGTGGGGCGGAGGGGGGTAACAAATGGTGACAAATGCCACAGACTGCCTTACGGTTATATGACATATAGCTGTAGATTTGCCATTAGCCACCTAGGGAATCACGAGGGGCCGAGTGGACCGGCTGTCGGATCCATTGGACGTTTTCTTGGAATGGCTTGATGAGTTTTGGGCTGCGATCAATACACCCACTGCCCGCCATCCATCTGTAATGCCTCTCTCGCTTCATCCGTCACGTCCAGAGGTCCACATGTTTCCCACTAACCCTGCCACATCTCCAGACTTCTTCCAGACTAACTTCACCTCCAATAAGGCTTCAGAGGAAGGAGGAGGAGGAGGGGGATACATTGACAGAGAGAGAGAGAGAGAGAGAGAGCTTTCTTCATTAGGCAGCCGGGGGAATCTTAATCAAAAAGCTATTTGCCGGATATTAGCGCGAAAATTCCCTCTGCACTGGGTGTCCTCCTTTGCATTACCGGTAATAGGGGGGGAAAAATCTAAAGGCGTAAACAGAGATACATCAAGCCCCTCCGAGGGGGTTTCATCGGATATGCAGTTCGCCGCCGCACAAGAAATGACCCTCAAAGCTTCGGCAAAGGATGAAGAAACAACACTGCGGACTAAACGTCTGACGTGAAACCCAGGACGTGTACTCAGACCGGTCGATCTGACGTTTTGTCAGTTGCTCCACTCCTTTTGACAGCTATAGCCACTTTTCAGGTGAACATTTCTCACACACACATATACGGCGCGCTAATAAAACACGATGCATTGTTAAAGATAAGCCAGCGGCTCCCACAGCCGTGCGCCCGCGGCAGCGTGACTGCGCCCGCCGCTCTTGAAATGTAAATTCAAGGCGATGGCCATGTCTGATTGATCTACAATTCAAGACAGTAGAGAGGGAAGTTAAATTAGGTATTAAACCAGCCTCGGGCTAATATCCTCCATCGTTTAACGGCGCTCTGACAAGCCTGACACAAGATGATATAAATGACTATATCATCTGTTTTGGAGCTGATCCCTCAACAGCAACGGGCTACTGATATAGAGTTAAGCAGTATTACACCGAAATGAGCCGGACTTTAATCTATAATCGCTATATGGTCGTGGGTGCAAGATGGAGCCGATGCAAAAAGAGATCCGTTAATTAACGGAGCTTCGGTTAGCGGAGAGAGTTAAGGCTCCGCGCTTCATTTAGCTTCGTTAATCGCTCAGCCGGGATTATCAGGACGACCGCGCTGAGCGGGTGTACCAGAATTTCAGTCCAAAAGCGTTCTGATTCTGAGCTCAGTTGGCTTGCCATCCAGGAAGATTATAAGACAAACGGTTAAAGGGGGGTTGGGGGCTTGACCCCTGGCTCTTTTCCGTCCATGTCGGAGTGTCCTCGGTGAACTGGAAAAGCTGAAACTGAAGCTGGATTGGGTTCTTGGGGTTTTAGGCCAGTGCAGAAAGGACATTTAAGTCTGCTGCTTGTTCCTCTCCCCAGTGGGTGGCAGGCACTGGATGATCGGGCACTACATAATATGGCGCGAATTAAGGTTGCCCAGATGACGCTGTCCCCGTCCTCTTGCTTGACCCACGTCCCGAAAGCAGTTTTAATTTGAAGTTCACAGTTGGTTGCTCTCAGCGTTACAACCATGACGAAACACCAGTTGAAACAGACTGGATCCATCCTCGTACTTTGTATACCCGGTATATGAAGACAGTGTGAAGAGTGAAGATATAGTTAAAGTGCTGTCATGGCCCGTTTTATGTGAATTATTTCCCCCAGTATAACTGCTACTGTTTGCGTTGCAAGCCAATTTAAGTGAGAAGAGGATTCTACCTGGAACTGCTTGAATTTGCATGGCTTTTAGTAACAGCTCTCATTTCGCTCTATCGGGTGTGCGGTGCGCCAAGGCGAGGGGTGGGGTGGGGGGTGGGGGGGGCCGGCGCACTTGTCTTGTCAACTCTTGGCGGAGCGGTAATCGCGCTCGGCGTGTCACAGCGCATTTGCAAATCTTCCATTAGCTCATGACTGTAATGAAAACGAATGAAAAGGCAAATGAGACGATGAGTCAAAACAATTCCAGGGGGCAATGTGAAATGCAAATGAAGGACAAACTTAGCTCTGACTTAAAGCCGCTGCTGCCTTTGAACAGATACTGACAGACATGACATGACTACCCGCGCGTTGAACCGGAGGCGCTTCCGTCCTCGCTCGCGGCGCCGGAGGTGTTAAAAAGGGGCTCGCGGGGAAGATGAGTTGGCCCCTCCTCCGCTGGATACTTTCACCTTGGGAATTTTACAACGCAACTTGCGCCATGTGAACAAACTTGTGCAAAGTGAAACACATTAGGAATCTAATTACTATTGATCTCATGCCTGTCCGCATTCTCGGAGTAAATTCATTTGGCCCGGCGCGCGGTGCTCCGCCAGCTGTGGTCCAAAATCCTTTCAGCCCAGCGATTTACACAAAAGCCAGCGGCTAGTTGAGCTTGGAAGAAAGCCTCGGAGCTGTACTCTGTGCCTTCATATGTGCTATCCAATTACAGTGTTGCTCGACTGAGGTACATTTTTTAATTATGATTCATTAGGCCTGCCTAAATTCCCCTCATCTGAATATGTTTTCAACCCTTTGCTCCGTTTGAGGCTATTGAAGCATTGTTCTACACCCGTAAAGCCTCTTGAAATTCAGTTCTCTCCACAGCGAAGCCTGTCTAATTCATTCCCACTTCATACAGGAACACTCCGCACAGCTTAAGCAGCTGACTGGAACACACTCCACCCTGCGCGCGCACACACACACACACACACACACACACACGCCAGCGACAACAGCTCATTTCTTTGTGCCTTGCGCCAGAAGACAACTTCGTCCTCATTATTACGGACGGGGCCGAACTGGCGCGCTGTGGCGTTTCCCGTGAGGTTAAGAGTGGCACTGGCATGACAGGCGATAAACAATCTGTGGAGCAGATATGAACAATCACGAGCCATTAAACACCCGAGGCGGGGGGGGGGCCTCAAGCGGAAGCATGTGCAACACGTGCGTGTGCGCATCTTTCCGTGGCATGACATGAAACAAAATGAAAGTTTAGCTCTGGTCATTGTGAGAGATTGATATTTCCACGAGTTACCGAATGTGATTTCAATCAATCTCACGCAATTAAGCAAAAAAAATAAAAAATTACCGTAATTGTCTGAACGTGCTTGCATTCACAAAACAGCCCCCGTCGACCCATGTGGTGATTGTGACTCTGTACCAGCTACTACACTTTCAACCAAAGAATGCAACCGCTCAACACTGGCTTGCTCGTCGAGTTGACTTTTGAGGCCTCGCAGGCAGTGACTGATGATCACCCCTCCTTCGATTGGTCCGAATACTGACTATGACCTGGCATTTGATTGGCTGTTTGGACTGTAAAAGGTATTAAAAGGTACCTATGACGTTATACAATATTACTGTTTTCATTACTTTCATTGCACAAAAACAAAAAAAAAACCTGACTGAGTTTTTGGATCACACATTTCCTGATAGATGGAGCAAGAAAAAAAAAAAAAAAGGGAGAGGATGGTCGTTTCTCATATTTTGTGGGTCTCTAGACACATATTAATGTGGCAATGAAAAAGTGCATTTTGCATAACGTGTGTGACCTTTAAAAATGACTGAGGGTGGGAGAACTAGAGGACTGAATGTTGAGACTGACTTTTTTTCCCCATAATAACTGAGCAACTTCTACTTGATCCACTGAAAAAGGCCATGAGATGCGGGTAAAGGCTTGAGCAAGTAACCAAGTTAGTGGACCGTGCATGTATTTTTTTTTTTAAGGTCAAAAAGGAACCGTCACGCTCGATTATCCAGTATTTCAAAATAAAGACGAGAGTATTTGAGAAACGCCAAAACGTCGGGAAAACACTGTTTGCGTCTCAGAAATGTGTTCATCATCTGCCGACAACCTTCGAGGGGTCCTGGCGGTGGACCCTAAACGAAGTAAAGCAAAGCTTCAGTCAGACGGGGAAAGTACGAACGCGTATTTGTGCTTTCAAAAGTCCGTGCAAAGATGCTCAAAAGGCCCCTAATCCTGCATAGCGAAGCCCCTCCGGATCATTTACGGTCGTTACCTCGTCGTTACCTCGGTCCAGAACAGTGGATCTTTCCTAAAAGAGAGCCGGAGGATGAGCAGAGACGCCGTCCTGAAGCCATTTCTTCATTAGTTCACTGAAGCAATCAGCCGCAGGTTTCCGTGTTTTATGATGAGTGCGAGTCTCGGGAAGCTAATGCTGAAACCTTGTAGGGTTAATTGATGCAGTGAAAGGAACCCTCGCTAATGGCCCCGTCACATTGGGCAGAACGAGCCCTCATGAATCATTTAGCGGCCTGTTTAATTGGAGAGCGATCGGGTCCCGCTTCACGTAAGCTGAGGGGGATCAGACCCTGAGAGTCAACAGCAGGAGATGCTGTGAAAGTGTGAGGAAAACCTTGCCCCGCTCTCTGGGCTTTTTTGCCGTTTGCCGTCGGTGGTACCGACGATCCAGAATCCCACCGCCAGCTCCGGCAGGAAGAACTGCACACGCGCAACCTTCCATTACCGACAAGTCGTCCAAACTACGAAAAATTAACTCTTGACCTTGGAAACAGTAGTTTCATATAATTGCAGGAGCTTTAAACGCCCATTGGAGAAATTAAAGGTTTCTTGGCGGCCAGTTCGTTAAAGGTAACCCCACAAGTGTGGTCTACATGTTGGCGTTCCCTTCCTGTATAGGACAAAGTAAAAGAGCTTTTAAAGTCCGTATTTCTGAGTACAAAAGAGCCTTTAGAACGGGACATCTGGACAACACAATGACTGGCCATTACCTAAGACAGACGTAGCCAACCGTCCTCCGTAAGTTTCATTGGCCTTGAAAGGGTAAGTCTCATCAGAGGAGACAATACCCCCAAAATATCTCTCCCTAAAAACACAACCGTCATACCACACCTCTACTCAGGCACAGTCGGTTGAACGCCTGTGTAACATGAAATTTGGTACCATTCCGATATATGACGAGATACCCGTTAACCGACTGACTGTGGACTTCATAATAGATTCATACGAGCCAGGAGAAGAAAAAAAAATAAATCATTTGGTCGCCTGCGTTGTTGCCTACATCAGCACCTCAAGTCTCAAATCCTCAGCCGGCAATCTTCGAGTCTCCGAGTATTGAAGCTGAAGGAGACGCCGCCGCCTGCCTCATAGCAGGGAATTTTCAGCCATGGCGGAACGAAACTTCCTGATCCGGAGCAGATGGCGACAGAAGAGGCAGGAGTATCCAAAAGTTGCATAAGCTACTCAAGTGGGACTTTGTGTGCGCCCAGTCGGTGTTGCAGTGTGGCTTTTCCGACAGCGTTTAGCAGATCCCCACAGTCAAAGCCACAGATTCACCCCCCTGCCCTTGTCTATGTCTGCACGCTCTGCTCTGCCAACTTCAAACTGTCTGGCAAGTCTCCCTGCTAAAAGAAAAAAAAAGAAAAAAAGAAAAAAATTCAGTGTAACAATGTAGCAAATGTAGATTTTAAACTTTAATGTACCTTTCAATTAAATATAAGCGGCAGCGGTGAGGGGAATTCGGCATGAATGGAGAGTCTGACCAGAAAAGGGGGTATTTTTTGTTGCGTCATCTATGCACCTACTGCCTCACAAAGAAGCCTGCCTAGCTAATCTTATGTATGTTATAAGGCTGTATGTCTGTTAGACTAGCCACATTACACATTCAGTATGGTGGGGCTCTGAACTAAATGCATTTTCTTGGAACACAAAGAAGAGGGGGGGGGCAGCAGTGTTTTGATGAAATGTTCCAGCGTCATGCCAATTTAGAGCAAACTCAACACAAATTAAAGGTAATCCGCCGAAATTGAGGAAAGAACTTAGACGGCTGCACCGAGGCCACATGTGGTTATCGCGATTAGGCCTTTGTCATCAAATGGGAAAGGAGGTCAGCCAAAACAAACAAAAAAAATACAAAAAAACACCAAACCAAAACAACTGAAACCTCGAAAACAAAGCCTGTGTGTAGCCGGAGAGTCGAAGAGATTTGGCAGGATTTGCACCAAACACGACATTCTGGTTAGCCGCAGGAGAGAGGGGCTCTGGCGATGGCAACGCCGGGGCGGTTCATCGCCGCACAGAGTGAGATGTCTAGCAGCTGTTGGAGGGTTCATTGGAATGACTTTGACCTTTCATCTGGCGCCACCAGCACGTCCAGTTTTTTGCTTCGTCAAATGCTTGACCAAAGCCGCCGTGCGTTTATTGCTAATGCTACAGCATGGTAACACGCTAAACTAAGATGCTAGCAACATATGGCTAAACCTCAGTGCATATATTACATATATATATATTCCAATTCTGGTAGAGCACGTTATAATAAACGAAAAAAAAAAAAAAAAGCTAGTTTTACCGAAGAGAGAACTCTGACAGCACCGAGAGTTTTACATGGGTCGATTTATACCAGACCTCACGATGTAACAGATTTATAAAAAAGCTTTATTTATAAAGGTTTCTCATGTTCAGGTGTTTGTCTCAAGTATTAATCTTCTGGATATCAGCTTTCATTCATTTTAGCATCATTCTGTTTTCAGGTGGTATTGATCTCGACATCATATTGCATCTCGAGAGGCTTTGGGTTTGCGATTTCAAGCTTTGGAGTGTCCTCAGAGTTTTACACTGGGAGGGCCGAGAACATGCAGTTGGAATAAAAGATGAGAGGAGATGAAAGAGGACGGTGTAAGATGGGGGGGGGGGGGGGGGGGGGTAGAGAAGGGTAGACGGGAGATGCGAATAGAGGGGAGGTCAAGAAATGGGAGGAGGGACCAAAGGACAAGAATAGAAGGAGGATAGAGGGGAGTGGAGGAGGCAAAACAAATGAGAGAAGAGATGAAGAAGATAGAGGAGGGGAGCAAGAGCAAAAGGAAGGAGGAGAGGGGGTTAAAGATGAGAGGAGAAGAGAGGGGGGAGGCACAGGATGAGGATAAAAGGGAGAAGAGGATGGGAGAAAAGAGGTGAGGAAGAAAGAAAGGACAAGAGAGGAGACGAAAGAAGGGAAGATGTAAAGGGGCGTTCCACTTCATGTCATAAGCAATTTTGGTGTTTTCTTATATAAAACAACAGCCGGGTCCCACAGAAGTCCACACAAAGAAATGAAGGAACTAAACTGCCACGGACGCATCCCGAGTTCGTTTGGACGCTTCTGCGACACTTTGAGCACCTCGCGGGACGAACAAGGCGGGTGATGTGTGCGCACACAAGAGCGGCGGTCCGTCAAGCCGAAGGAGGACGGACGCCCCGGCGCTGTGGCGTGAAACAAGAGGCGAGAGGCCTCAGAAGTGCGGCGGACTCCCGTTCGAGAACTTGTCCCGCTCCCTAATTAAACCCCTCTCCTTGGGTAGGCATTACATTAATTCCTCCAGACAGAGTCTCTTATCAAAATGCAGCAGGCCTACTCTGGTAAATAAAGGTCTGGCGGGAGGGAGGAGGGAGGAGGGAGGGGGGGGGGGGTATTGCGCCACAGCTGAGCCGTGGGCACATATAGAATATTAGATCCATTCTAATTACGCTCTTGGAAACGCGGTGGCTCGGCCTTCGCCATGTACAGTGGAGGTCAGGGAGAGAGGAACAGCAGTGATTATGAAATCGATAGCTCTCCGCTGAAGGGATGACGGACTCTAAAAAGGCCAATTATCAAGACAGCCGACTCAGTAAATTACATGGTATTTTTCTACTGCAAAAAAAAAAAAATCTGATCTGGAAACAGGATCAGTTGCCCACGAGCAGTGCTGCAATTGTAAACAGACAGCTGTGCGGGTGTGCTCCAGGATCCCGGCGGCATCACCAAAACAAGTTACTCCATAATCTTCATATAACAGAGTGTAACAATTGATTTAATACTGATCAATGGAATCTATCTCCATGCCAACCTCGAACAAACTCTTTTCTAAAAAAAAAAAAAGAGTGAGCGGACAGTGGGGCACCGGGGCCAGAGGCCAGAATGCCCTGGAACCAGCGCCTCCCTCTCTTCTCCGGCCAGCTTCCCCACCGAGGGGCTCCACCGCGGGGATCCCTTTGATGAGCACGGACTCGGTCTGGCTAATGAGGGGAAAATTAAGGGATACAGGGATTTTTCTTTTAAAACCAGCCCTAGTTCTTCTTCTGACGTCTAATTAAAATCCAGTCTTGGAGGTCTCCCGGAGGATTTTGGTTTCTGATGTGGTGGGAGGTTTCTCCGGGTAGGACAGTGGGGAGCCACCAAACGGCAAAAATAAAAAAAAAAAAAAAAATCCTGTAATAATTCTATTTTGATGCTGTACATCATCCGGGCACACACGGGGGATTTGTGTGGGGCCGCCGTTACGCGACTACCCCGATCCACTATAACTTCCACGACAACGTGAACAGCCTTGGGTTGATTCAGATTATTCCACATTCTATATAAACGCGTTGAATTCAAAAACCATCGCCGGTGTCATCAAGATTTGCCTTGAGAAGTACCGTTTTTTTTATTTTTGGACGTTATAATAACGTTGCATAATAACTGCCGAGGCACCTTAATCTGATTAATAAGCAGGCGAAGAGGACAACGGGCGGAGAACGTGTCATTCATCGCCGCAGATGCAATCGAGTCGAGGTCGTCGCTGCGAATTAGTTTCATTATGTGGGTTAGTGCACGCGGATGCGGGCGGATCAAGTTGTAATCATGGTGTGATATTTGTATTATAAATGATATAATATATAAATGTAATGTTCATCAATTGCAGGGGGGGAGGGGGGGGATTTAGGGGGGTTTTAGTTAAGGAATAAAAGCCCTTTAAATCAATAAAATAACACTGACGGTTACCTGTAATGTAATATTTCAGGTAGATTATCTGCAATATATGTATATATATATATATATAGCAATCCATAAATGTATCCCCCTAAATATCCAATTAGGATATTAAATTGTTATCAATTGGTAGATTGATGGAAGTTAAAAAGTTTTATGCACTCACAACACGTCACTTCTCCTGACGCTAACGCATATTATATATGACTTTTAACTCTACGACATTGTTGTGGGAAACGAATTACATTTAAGACTAAAACAGCTCAGTCAAACAGTGGACGGAGGCGATCGGCGGTGGCAGTAACTCATTAGGTCTATAATTGTGGCTTTGATGTGACAATGGAAAAAAAAAAAAGCACAGAAGGTGACCGACCCACCTCTATCTCTGTTAGTTTGTTTACCAGTGTGTCCCCCCCCCCCCCCCCCCCAGCGTCCCCTTCACCTGTTTATCAAGCAGCTGCACAAAGCTGTTTACCTCTGCAAAAGCACTGTGGGGTTTGTTTTTGTTTTTTTTTTCCAAAACTGTGCAGCAGTGACACCAATGAATATCAGCGTATTGATCAAGAAGGAGGCAGGGGGGTGGGGGTGGGGGTGGGGGTGGGGGGGGGGAGTTAACACCACAAACAGCTACTGAAATTTCGTGAGCAATTCATGGAAAAGACCCCTTTATTTGTATATCGCTCATTTCCCCCCACAGACTGACACAGATTTCAAAACAGACGTGCGTAATGGCTTAAGTTTGGCCGTCCTTCAAAAAGTCTTAAAACATTGTTCAGGCTTTTATTGCAGCAGAGACGCTGGGGATTTGCCCCCCCTCCAGCGCCGCCTTTGTTTTATTTGTCGCAAAGCAAAGCAAGCCTTGTATAATTTAAAGTGTGTGCCATCAGTGCTGAAACTCTCCTCCTCCTCCTCCTCCTCCTCCTCTGGGGATCGTCCAATCATCTATAAATGAACAAACAAACAGTGGTTTGTTTTTGGGTTTTTTTTGGGGGTTTTTTTAGACCAAAAGTCTGGTTTGTTCTCCACCCGACATAGATACAGCACACATACACAGGTTAATTAGCAGCAGGTGCAAGCTCACTGTCTCCATGGACCCCTCCCCGCTCTGCCCACTCCCCCCCACATGCTGAGCCTGGTCGGGAACCCCCTCCAGCTCACATATCTCCTTGAATAAATTCCTGCAGCGCGCTATAAGTAATGCACGGCCAATGAACCACGGTGTCAGCGTATTGGTCGGTCTGTGGCCCCCTCAGGATGTGGATGCTGTACGTGCTAATTCTACGGGCTAATTCCAATAGCTGCACGAGTCCTGACATGGCTTAATTTAATTTATTCTGGTCCAGATCCAATCCAGAGAAAATCAGCCAGCACCAAACTGGTCACAGCCACGGTCTCCCTAAAAATATGTCCACGCGCAACATTCACACGCACATGGTGAAATATGTGCGTAACGCAAATACAAAAGTGAAGCAAAGGGCCATGCAACCACCTACGAATGTATCGTCCCAACAAGCCTGTATCCGTCTTATTCCTCCGAGCCGTAGAGCTCCGTCGTTGTCCCAAAACTATAATGGACAACGATCCCTCTACCTGTCCGCCCGCGCAGCCTCCTGCGGCACAATCCATCCCCTTTTTAAAAAAACTCGAGACGCTTACAAATGGAACATTAGGAATGTCCCTGCAGGCCTGCTGTTTTAATGTGAGAGGCTGATGTCAAAGAGCCTTCTAACTCTACAAATGATGCGTCATGATAGGGGTCTCATTGCCGAAGAAGTCTCTTTAAAAAAAAAAAAAAAAAAAAAAAAGTGTTCCTCAACTCCAGCCATCTCTCAGTCTAGCGGCCTGTCAGCAGGTCTGCATTCCAACACTTTGAACGGCTCCCTCGTGTGCTGCACGTGGACAGCCGGAGGCTACCATAGGATGACAAAACTCTCTGATGCTAGTGTTGCCGTCTTTTGCTTACGAAATATGCACCAGCTTACACTGCCACTGCTACTGGCTCGAGTGCTATTGACGCCTTGGCAGGTGACGGCCTGGAAGACAAAGCGCTTCCAGCCCCCAGAGCGCCCTACGTGCCGCTCGGTGCCCGATCAGAAACCCGGGCTCTGAGAAACCAATTGACAGAGCTCCGGGGGGTGGGGGCTTTCCTGGCCACTCAGCAGAGCACTGACACGACCATTTAAATGAAAGGACAAAGGGGCATCCCTCATTGTCCATTAGGATCCCAAGGGGGGCCTGGGGCTCGGGTCATTAAAGGCTGCTTTAGGAGCAGAATTAGTCATGTGTCAAATGATTGGGAATTACTCCTGCTGTAAATATGAGGGTGCTTTTAAGCCATTAGCAAAATGGGATGCGGATGTACGTTTTTGTTTAATAACTTCCTACCGAGCGCACCCTCCCACACCATGGACGCCTTGAACGCAGCATTTTTCATTGCCGGGTACTTTACGAATGAAGGGGCGAAGCCTCCTGGAGCTCTTTAGAAAAGACAAAAAGACTTGTGGTGCTTTATGTTTTTAGGCAATAACGAGCAGGACAGAACGTGATAAACGTCCATGGAAGTTCTGGAAAACGAGAATAACGTTGCAATTATTATTTTAGTTGTGGCGAAAACCAGGACGATTTGGTAGAGCGGGACATTTTAGTGTTTTACAGATATTTGTCGGGACGGACTGGTCACCGTAGTTTAGACCTCGGGTTTAGAACTCGGAAGTGGGGTTCAAATACAGATACAGAGAATTGTAAGCAAGTAAACTTACACATGTAAGAGACAGTTAAGACCATCATTTCCAATAACACCAGGCTAAAAATCCAAGCACAGATACCGTGTGAATTTACAAAGTGTAGCTTTGTGTTGCACACCCGTAAGGGGCATGCGTTGGGAGGTGAAACCTAGGCTGAGGTACACCGAGACAGTACGTGTATTGTTTCGGTGTGTTGCAGATCCTACTGTAAGAAGACTGATGCCCACATACATAATTCAAGAAATCAAAAGGTGACCAGCTCCCCTGGAGCGCTCCCCGCGAAGCCCGAGGCACTTTTTATTTATTGAACCCAGGCGACCCTTTACTGCATCATTTGCTTTCCTTTAAGCTGCAGTATTCTCCCAACTGTACACGTTTATATTGAATTTCCCCCTTTATCGCAGCTGTGGAGGCGTCTCTGTAGAGGGGACGGCCGTGCCCGTTGTCCTCAATTGTTCACGCACGTCCTAACTAACCTAACATAGTGTGCGCCTCAAAAGAGAGGGAAGGCTCGGAGTGAAGTGTGCTGATGCTCTGTTAGCTCGTTTGTCGCTGTTCCCCCTTCACAGGGAAGCCTGTGTAAAGTATTCATAGGCTCCCTTTTACTTCCCATTTTCCTTTCTGCATTAGATCACTATTGACTCTCGCCGAGCCCTCCGCCGCGAAGAAAACCTTTGAGATGATGTGCCAAAGTGCGATATCGCAGCCGGGCGTCTGCCGAGGCGTGCCGAAATGTGCTATTCCCCAGCCAGTTTAACACCGGCTGTGTCACACAAGAAGTGGAAAGCAAGGTGGAACAGATATAGATGCGATTAAAAATCATTACAGATCCGACCATAAATAATTCAACGGAGCCGCGCAGGCTCAAATTAAAAGCATACAAAATTATTAAAGAACTAGAACGAGATGGCGGATACAAGCGGGCCGTAATGAGGTTTTTTTTTTCTCTTCTTCTGTAGGGTGGCTCAGAGATAGGGGCTCCTTTGCGTCGAAGAGCCAGCTGAGGTGGTCCGAGCACCCGGATCAGGAGGCCTCCTGGGTTGCCTTCCTTTGGAGGTTTTCTAGGCCTCGACAGGTAGGTGAAATCCTGATGAGTCCTCATTAATGAATGATATCAAACTCCCAAGATGCCAAAGGATAACAGAGAAGCGTCTAACTCCACGAGGCATTACTGCAGAACACGTTAATCGGATCTCGTCCGGCCTTAATTGCGCACTAAACTCCTCTTTGCTTCCTTCAAATCCGCTTCCAGACACCGTCCCCTCCCCGCCACCCGCTCCCGTAAATCAAGCAAGTATGCGCTCGTCACTTTCGCAGTCGGCGTCCTATCTCACAACAGACGAAAGCGCTTCCCGCGGTCAGAGGCCTCCGATATCTTCATCTCCACGAAATCCCTTTTGGTTCAAGTCGAGGTTGCGCGCTTTGGCAAGCAGGACACAAAATGGCATCCGGCAGGCACTACTTCCTTTTCGGATCTTGGCATTCTTCTGCGCTCTATCCTTTCTTGGCAGTTCAGCCGCGGCCTGCGCTTTGGAGATATGCAGACTTTGAGATATGCTTTTTTTTTTTTTTTTTTTTTTTTATTGCTTGGTGTCGAGAATACAGAAATCTAAAGTTGCACAAGTCTTTAAAAAGAAAAGAAGGATTTCCTTAAGACTATTAACACAAAGAAGTTGGCGCATACAGAGAACCACTGAGGAGCATAAAGATGCAAACTTTTGGATTATGACGGTTTCTGTCAGACAATCAAAAAAAAAAAGAATAATAATAATAAAATCAATTAAAATACTTAATAATCACTGTTGCTTCAGCGGATTCGGGGATTTAATCCCACATTCCTTCAGCAAGGTGATGACTTTTCTTTCCAAAAGATCCCCGGAGGAAAAACACACACATTCAGACAGTAACATTTTTTGACCCGAGACAAGATTGAAGGAAATGTACAGAAACCCCCCCCCCCCTCCCATCCTGCTCTTTCCCCATTCAGTCGGAGGGACTGTTTGGCAGCCCCGTAAGGAGGAGGAAAAAAAAAGCTTTAATGTTTAAAATGAGGTCATCCATGCAACGTCTCTCCCTGGCGTCCAGCGTTTTTTTTTTCTTCTTTTTTTTTCTTTGCCTGTAGAGGAGCTGCTTGTCTGAGCTCCGATAAAAATCCGGATATAAAACCTTGACGCTGAAGATGAATGTGTCCCATAGCCACTCTCTAGCCTATCAGTCGCGAGCACAGACGAAGACGAGGAAGGGGGGGGTGGGGGGGGGGGGGGGGATGGGGGCTGGGAAACATGTCAGGGAGCTATCTCTCTCCTCCTGCCCTCCTCTTCACTCACAGGCAGAATTAAAGTTGAAGAGGTTTGCGGCGAGGATAAAAGAGGAGGGTATTTGACAGAAACGGGAGAGAATGCTAATTTATCTTTTTTTGGAAGACGGATGGAGTTTTCTTTTTTAGTTTTTTTTTTTTTTTTTTTTTTTTTTTAAAGGTTGTAGCCTCAAGCGCTCTCATGGATTTTTATAACAGGTTGGTTCAGAGAGTG
Organism: Enoplosus armatus; assembly: GCF_043641665.1. Classification (NCBI taxonomy): domain Eukaryota; kingdom Metazoa; phylum Chordata; class Actinopteri; order Centrarchiformes; family Enoplosidae; genus Enoplosus; species Enoplosus armatus. The sequence continues at coordinate 913,359 of NC_092203.1, forward strand.
GCTGACCCCACGCTGTACAGTCACCTGGCCAAAAGGCCTTAGAGGGGTAGCTGTTTTTTTAAGTATGAAAGTAGAAGCCGTTATCTTGAGCTGAGAGGAAAGGCTCTTCATAAGCCGCATTTCGGTGTCAAAAGAACACTGGCGACGCTAAAAAGAAGCAGGTGAGTTTTTTCCCCCCGTTGAAAAGTGACACAAATCGGGTGGGGGCTGGGAGTAACAAAAGCTAACACAATAATAATATAATCTTAGCCACTAAAAATCTCTCATATTTGAAATAAGACCAAGGCCACTTGCATCGGACTATACAGCCAGTGAACTGTATGTGACAAGATCACTAAGAGCTATATGACTTAAATGAAATGCTTGAATAATAATTAAAAATGAGCCCCCCCCCCCAATCCATACACGCATGACTTTGATTCTTTGTACATTTGATGGTCCTGAAGGAAAACATATATCTGAAAATAAGTCTAATTAAACCCAGAATCAAAAGTCGGGAAGAAAAATTAATTTCAAAATAGATGGAAATAGCGTAACACACAAAGACCGAAGTGAACCACGCTTTAGGCCAGGAGGGTGGGGGGGTAAATGACATGTAGAACTACAGTGATGAGTGTGTGAGCTGAGGAGAATTACCACCCCCCCCCCCCCCCTCCATGAGGAGGATGAAAGGCAAGGAAGGCATGGAGAGGAAGTGGTATGGGGAGAGCGGTGAAATCCTATTTCAGCATCCTAGGAGGAAGGGAGGGGGGGGGGCTCCTCCGTTAAAGCCCTACTCGGCGATGAGACTCGGGGACATGTGAACTGTGGTTAAGTGTTAGAGGCAGACATGAGCAGAGAGGGAGAAGAAGGGGCGAGGACGACTCACAGCCTCTTTACTGGATTACACCGAGGAGAGGGGGTAGTCGTGTCTTTGGCATTCCAATGAGGCCGCACAATGTGCGACAAGGACAGTGTTTGCATAGATGGTATTTTGACTGATCCACTGTGTGTGTGTGTGTGTTCAAGAGCTTCCTACTTTGACCAGAAACATCCAAACAACAACAACAACAACAACAACAAAAAGTGTTGCTGCAGAACGCCAAATTTTGATAATTTAAATGAAAGAATGGACATTTTTTTAGACATCTAGATCAGCAGATCAACACGTTTTTAATGTTTTGAGCATCACAAATGAATTTCTGTTCCTCGTATTAGGATGGCAGCAGATTTTTAAGAGGTGAAAATCCACAAACCTCAACTAGCCACATGTATTCTGTCCATTGAATGTGATCTGACGGATCCACAACACGGTAAGGGCTTGGTTTTCTCGCTATATCATCGTCTCTGTCGGAGAATGACAGTGGGGTCCGACACAAAGATTGAATTACACGGCGTGGTTTTAAGGCCTGTGTTTTGTTTTGCCCCCCCCACCCCCGGGCTCAGTCGTACGCCGGCAGGCCGAAGAGCGGCGGCTCAAATTCCTCCATGCTCCGGAGTCGCAGCGTGGCCTCCCGGGTGAGGCTGGGGTTCAGGTTGTCGTCCGGAATCATCACCACCTGCATCCCCGCGGCCAGCGCCGCCTTCACGCCGTTGGGAGCGTCTTCAAACACCAAACACTGAGCAAGGACAGAGGAGAGGGAAAAACAAAGCGATATTATCCCCATAAGCCTATTACGCGTCTACTGGATTTCACCCCGGTAGGCGCCGCAGAACTGACACCAAAGGCAAACACGGGGGGAAACTGAGAAACAATTTCCGTTTTCAGTGTGATGAACTTGATATTCCTCAGAGGACTCCTGTTTACGTCTGCCAGGTGGAACATCCATTTAATCAATTACAATTTCAAGAACGGTGTGTGCCCCCCCCCCCCCCCCCCCCCCCCCCCCCCCCTCCACAAATCCCTCTTCCATTGGCTTTGTTTGCATTTTCAGCCTCTGCATTGAAGATCACCTGATCAACTCATCCAAGTCCTTGTGCGTATCCGGAGGCTGGATTCGATAAAAGCCACCACCCGTGCAGTGGAATATAATCCAGGTTAATCCTGGAATCCTGCCTGTTAAAGGCTTCGGATGTCACGCCTGTCCAAAGTCAAAGTATAAAGAAAAACATGGAGGCTAATGCACGTGTTCAAAAAAAGGCTGCAGTAAATGAACACGGCTGAACTTTCGCCGGGAGGTTAATCACTTGTCGGTATCCAATAATCACATTCAGGGGTGTGCAGGCAGGAAAGGGGACGGACTGGGGGCTCAGGAGTAAACCGTTCTTAGGGACAGGGGCATTAATATTTACTCACGCAACTACTTAGGTAACTCAAACAGCCAATCGGGGGTTAGCTAGCACGGAACCGGCCAATCACGTCGGCTCTTCCGCAGACAAGTGTGAATCAGAACGGTCTTTTTTTCTTTAGTTCGACTGACAGCTTTTCACACCAGCCTAAACAAACCGGTTTGGCGTGAAAGCAACACACACATCGCTGCAGAGCAACCACCAGCTTACCACTGTGAAACTAGACCACAGTGTTAAATCATTCAACAACAGTTTAATGTCTAGTTCAAGAGTGTTTAATGCGCGCTGATACGGATTTAAGATCCCAGATCAGATTACATTACTTTGAGCTTGTCCTTTAGCCATTATCTACCTCCAACGTTGCAGTGGAACATGTATACTTACAAAGGTGCATTCTCTAACAATCTGGGTTGGGTTTTTTTTCCACAGTTATACATTATAGGTTACACAAGCACAACTTCAATGCACGATTCTTAGAAATATAGACCCTATCTTTTTTTACGGTTGTCAACGCTGAATACCCATTCAACAAAGGCTGAAAGAGCAGGAAAGACCTTCCCGGACTAAAACACTGTTTTGCTGGAAAGAAGGTAAGTGAAGTGTCCTTGGCTCTGTGTCACACTGAGGAGGAACGAGTTCATTGTATTATTCAAAAGGCCTTTGGGCCCAATAAATGGGGATTGTGTAAAGAATCTCTCAAGAATACTATAACAGAAATAAGAAATAAAACAGTCGTATTGGTATTCATGCACGCGCATGGCCGGTAAAAACACCCTCGGTCCACCTTCTGCAAGAGAATGCGCGGCGTGAGAGAGGTTTCGCTGAAGGTGAGGTGAATAATTAATATAACTGTGGACAGTGAATTTATTATTGGGTTAAAACACAGCTTCACCTTCCTGGGTTGGAAACGGCACTTCAGCATGAATAAAAGGAAAACAGCCGCAAAATTAGTGTAAAGCTCTACAGAAGCCATCAAAAGCGAAGTCTCAGAGGACGCCTTAAGGACCTTTGTTTGTCTCGACTCTAATACCCAGGTAGAACAAAGAGGCCTCCTCGAGTCTCTTAAAACCATAATTGACTTCTATGATGTCACTAAGCCTGAAACCTGAGGATGTCGAACAATGACGGAAGCACTTAAGAGAGCGGCAACGGAGGGCCCTCGCTAATTCCCTTGATTGGGAGTAATTAAAACTGGTAATTACACAATGAGCTCGCGAAATTACCTTTAATCTGCTTCCAATGTGTTGTATGGAAATGGATGATGCAGCCTAGCAAAGTATGCTCCCTCTCGACCCCTCAGGTCCTCTGGCACCGGTCCTTTTTCGCTGTTCCCTGGGCGAGGACAAAGAACTACGGTGCTCGTCTCTGGAACAGCCTGCCAGAGGAGCTGAGGGGCGCCACAATCTGTAAACACCTTCCAAAAAAAACCTTAAGACATACCTTTTTTTTAGCTTTTTTAGCATTCCCTTAATCTTAACTTATTGCAATCTACCCTCCTCTGCTGCGCTACACTGGTCTCATTTTCATTGTATTGTTGTATTTTATTGCACTGTTAAGCACCTTGTATTGCACGAATGTTGCGCGAAAGGCTTGAGTACTCTTCTTACGGTCTTACCAAACATCGCATTACCATCACTCCCTGGGCGTGGAGTCGGGGCTTACCCTGATTTGCATCTATCGTGGAATAAAAAAAAAAAAAGTCCCTGGCTCACAGAGACGATTTTTGTGGGGCTGAATATGTATGATATCGCACTTGAGTTGTAAACGTGGTCAACCTGGTCCATTTCATCCAACGGTTATTGTCAGAGAGTACCGCTACGTGTACACATTTCTACCTCGAGTGGCCGCAGCAGGAAACCACAGCAGCATCAACAGAGTACTGCTGACTGTGGCCCAAAACCACTTCCCCGACAGTGGCTGTCACACAGAGAGGCGGTGTTCTGCTTGTTAAACACCCAGCCACAGAGCAACAAAGCCTCATAAAAATGTAACAAGCTAAATCCACTGAAACTCACTTTACTCAACATTTAAAAAAAAAAAGGGGGGGGGGGGGGTTTAACCACATTTTCATGCCAACATAAATCCTCATAACCCACATTCTAGGCACACCGGAGCGAGCCACTGATTTAAAAACGAGAGAAATGGGAATGAATTGCTGTTCCTGTCGGCTGAAGGTCAAACATTAGCAGCGCTGTGGGCTTAAGTGTTTTTCATGTGTGTATTTCACGCATATATCACCGCGTTCGAGCTCGTACGTCCTGCAACCTGCGCGTTAATTCGACAGAATCGTGCTAAAATGGTGATCAGCAGCGGTTTTGATTATTTGACCAAATTGTTTAACGTCACTTATCAAGTGAGACGTGCTCGGTCTCTAGTTTCTCCAGTGTGAGGATTTTCTGGTTCCCCCTGTTTAGTTCTTACTACAAATGTAGATCTTAGTGCTCGCTCATGGTGGGGTCTCTGTAGGAATATCATAAAGAGTACGATCTAGACCTGCTCTATTGGTAAAAGTGTCATGAGATGTCTTTTGTTGTGATTTGGCACTATTTTTTTTGTTTTTTTCCACATGACATGCGACTCACAGGGCGGATCTGTAAGCTCCAGCAGGAACAATAGCATGCAATTTTTTTTCAGTTGAGCTTTAAATGCCGCTCTTCTGCTGGGATTAAAAAGGAATAAAGAGCCTTGTTTCAAACAGAGGAGGGAGGGATATACCAGTGGGCTTCTGTTGTCACTGTGGAGTTTACAACATGTGAATGTGACTGAACAAAGTTTTAGATGTACTGAGCTTTCGAAGTTGGCTCCCAGCGGTGTCGGCTGGCCTCCTGACTTTACTTCCCTCTTGGTGGACCCGTGAGGAGAGGTAGCACCCGCCGGTACCCTCTTCCAAGGGATGCCACGGAAGATTTACAACCTGTCCACCCAGGCCTACAACCAAAACACAAGCAGGATTCATCGGAGCCGACGCACACACACACACACACACCTTCGCTATTGTCTGAAACACATTGGCCCAAACACATACAGTCGGCCTCAGTGGAGGAGCGTGTTGTGGCGAGATGACAGCAGCCGATGCCTGCGTGCAGCGATTTGGAGAAGACCCGGGCCCTGTTTGGCTGCTGGCCGCACACACCCCCTACAATGAGTGGCTGCCCATGAAGGGTAAACCTGATTGAGGCGGGGCGCCCCTGCTACATTTCAGCTGGGTTCCTTTATAGGCATTGCCGCGCTATGCGCGTTTACTCCACTGATGTTGGACGTTCGATGTGACAGCAGACAGTCGCAGCTTTATAGTTCCTGGAAAATCTCCCAGAATTTCAATTACACGTTGTTGACAAGACGCAGTGGACTCAAAAGCTTGAAACATGCTGTAAGAAATGACACCAATGTGGGTGCTTCAAGTCAAAACAGGACGGAGGTTGAGATATTATTTAAAATCGCATTTAAAATGCCCTCCTTGTGTTCCCATGTTTGATGCTCCCATCCCAGTTATTACTTTGAATCAATCCAAATCAGTGTGACATAATGCTTTAAAAATGGAAATATCTAAAAAGTTTAATTTCCTCGGTTTGTGCTCACGATGCAACCAGAGAGAGAGAGAGAGAGAGAGAGAGAGAGAGAGAGAGAGAGAGAGAGAGAGAGAGAGAGAGAGAGAGAGAGAGAGAGCGCTGACCTGTTTGGGAAGCCGACTTTTCCACTGCTTTCGCTTCGGAATCTCTAAATGGAAAGCGTTATCTAACTGGCCACACTCGCTGATTTACACTTCCACGGTTCAAAAATACCTGGACACGCCCTTATTTAGCTGCTATGTGTTGTCCACCTGCCATTCCGACACATGTTCCACAGAATCGACGCCTCCTAAGTCTCTTACCATTGACTGGCTCACGGCGCGCGCCAAAAAAAAAAATACAATAGACGTATCGTATAAAATCGTGGCGTCGTATCTCAAAAAAGGTCACACGTACAGCCACGGCCATTATGGCCACACTGGCAACTGGCTCGACAAATCAAGCGGCCACCGACCTCTCCATAAAAGGACTAAGACACTGGAAATGTTCACTGCTTGTGGGCCATTCCCCTGCTTATTTTCAGCCTTTTGAACTTATATATTGTTCTCTTTTCAGAAGTAATAAAACGTGGGGTTTGGAGATTTGCTGCTATTCTACAAAATGACGCCACTGTTATTTTAATCAAACGTGGGGCTTTCTGCCTGTTTTTAAATCATTGATCTATTTATTTGTCATTATCAAACATTTATTACAGCTCGCAGCAGGTCACGTCGTTTTTTTTTTTTTTTAAATAACATTTCTTACCTTTCCCGCTGGATACGGAATGAAAAATGGTTTGTGGCCGACATACATATATTTATTTTTGTAGGTACTGCCAAGGGCACAAGACAATTGGCTCAAAGAAAATCCCGTGGAAACTCACTATTGAGCCAAAAAAAAATGAATGTCTGCAAATCTCTGGGGGTGTATTTTCGGCAACACAGACTGAAAGATCATAGAAATATTATAGCAATACTACAGGCGTTGCCACGGCGTGACACTACTCTATAGAGTATATAGGCTACAATATAGTATATTGTATTTATAGTCGGCCTATGTAGTTTAGAGGATGTTAGAGATCCAAGATGAAACTGAGAGAAAAAGGCGCAACTGCAAAGCCTTCTGCTACTTCAGCACCACGGACAGCGCCACGGATTCAATATGGATCGATGCACAACACGGTTAGGCTGCTGCTATTTCCATCCAGATAGCACCCCAAACACTGAGAGGCACTCGCATCCAGAGCACTGCCAACAAAGATCAACGCTTTGGAGGGGCAAATGTGGATGACACTTTTATTGTTTCCTTTTGCCCCCATTTTCTCGTACTCCGGCGGGAATCATTGCAGAGAGGCGGGCAGAGGCGCCCTCGAGGCTCGAGTGCATCCGAGAAAGGATGAGGTGAGAGGCACTCACCGGTGGCGCCGGTGATTCCTGACCAAATCATTGCCTTGAAGGGGCGAATGCGTCGCTTTGGCAGCGCTTTTGTGCCCCACTTTCTTGCACTCATGTGGGTTAGCGGGGGGGGGGGGGGGGGACGGGTCAGAAAACTGCCAAAGCACCGCTGTGTCGAGCCAGGACCACAGATGCTGAACGGCGCACAAACCGGCGCCACCAAAAGCTACCACCATGGAGGAGTCCTGCCGATGCCTCAGTTCGTCTCAGGCAGAACCACGGCCACTGGAAGGCCCTCCGGGAAAGAATCTCTGGGAGGATCAATGCGGACTTACCATCTAAACAATGACCTCAACCACTTAGCAAGGGAACATTTAACATTTGGTTTGATTGGTTTGGTTTGAACATTTGTAAAGGGTGAATATGGTAAGCTTTGTCAGAGCAGTAATGGGCCAATTTCACGTTCAGATAGAAATGTTCACGTCTTAATTGGACCTGATTTGAATATCTGGATTATAAAGGCTTCCCCAGGTGTAACGCCTTGTATGATTAATGACAGGGGAAGAACCGGTTCTCTCTGCCCCTCTCCCTCGCTATCAGCGTCAGCACGAACCAGCGCACTTTCATGTTTCATTAATCTTATTCAGGCTGCCGAGCACACCTTTGGTATAATCTCCCGTCTCATCAACAGCGTTACTTTGGACTTGTGAGAAACGCCTCTGCTCTCCGTGGAAAAAAGGGGGTAGTAGTTTTCAGTCCCTTTCGGTCGGCCCAGACAGCGAGCGGTCGACACCGCATTACTCACCCGTGAGGCCACTGAACTGCTGGTGTTCGCAGTGAGGGACGTGGGGCTTCCTCTGCTCTGCCCCCGGCATTCTGGACGTCCCATTAAATCACATCCTGTAATAGATTTGCTTTGCTGCAGGGGACGTTTTCATGAAATCACTCTGAGTGGGACACACAACAGTTATCTAACTCTTCCCGTGTTGCATCAATTCAACAGCCAATCGGTGTTAAAAGCCCCCCCGATACATGCCTATCAGGACGAGTCAATGTGGTAAAATGTGAATATTTACCACAGAAACACTAAAATGATTGAGGGTAGGGCTGGGTGAGACATCAGATTAATATGATTCATTCAAATTTTAGTTTTTCCACATTGTGTAAAATGGCCGAGATGCGGCAGGTACGAGTCGTCACTTCAGGGGTCTGCTGGCTATCACGTCGCTAACAGGACCATCTACGAGAGGGACAGACCGCAAAAAGACCCTGTACACTGATCCACGCTCTCGGTTTGTGTCTGTAATGAGGCCTTTCCATCACCAGCCCATCAACAGCGGTGGTAAACAGGCTGTGGCTGGGGTGGCTATGGTCTTTTAGCATCCTTTGGACCCTTTCAAAATCAGCTGCTGTTCTGATTTACCAGAGCTGTTTGTTAAATAAACATGGTCCAGGGTATTACTTCCCCTGGTGGGGTTTGTGGACATGCTGATGAAATGTAGGTAAAAACAGTTCTGAGCACCCTCCCGCGGCTGTGCGCTGTTTGCATGATCCTGAAACTAAAACCATGACAGCTAAACATTCATTCTTTTTGCAGCGGAAAGCGAGCGCTTCAGTCTTGAGCGTTATCACGTTGTAAACGCTCGTGACGACGCCTAAACGTTACGTGCGGTGCTGTGTTCTGTGTGGATAGATCGGGAGAGAGTCTGTTAAATCCAAGGGTGGAGGGGTTTGCGTCACGACTGACAACAAGTGGTGCAAACCCCTGGGACACTAAGACCGTTCCTACTCTTTGAACCTGGAGCGTCTGTCAATCTCATACCGTCCACTCTACCTTCCTCTGGAGCTCAGCTCAGTCATCATCACAGCAGTCTACAAGCGGACGCAGGCGTGGCATCAGAGCAAACATCCCGACAAACACGACTTCCATCAACACATTACGAGTGCCACCACAGGGAAAGAACCCTGGACCATTGCTACACACCATTCAGGAGGGGGCTACGGGGTCGTTTATCTCCCTCTATTTGGTAGTCACGACAATGCCGCCATTTTCCTGCCCGCCAGAGGAGCACGGGAAAAATAACAAGACGACCGGGTTGCGTTTTTTGAGGACACAACATCGTTTGAGGCACGGTTAACTAACGTTGCAGTTATCCACTGGTCCAAACACAATTTGATCATTATCACTGTATGACAGCAACGGTTAAAGTAAACGGTTAAACAATATTAGGCTGGAAAAGCAAGAAGATGGACTTTACTTATACATCATTAAATGAACTGAAAACATTACATTTATATTAGTAGTTAAAAGTGAAATTGTAATAGAAGGTTAGCAGCAAAAAAAAAAAAAAGTGTCCAACTCAGGACACAGTTATGTTAAGTCTAGGTCTGTCTGGTCTCTTAGTAACGAAAAACAAGCTGGAGGGTTTTGTTTTTTTCCCCCCATCAGGGTTGAGATTAGGACAGGAAGAGCTGACAAATGGATGTGTGTTATTACCATACGTCTGCTTCTTCTGTTTACCTCGTCCTCTCCGCCCTCCTCCCTCTCAGCTTCGCCTCTGTCTGCACTCCGTCTCCCTCCTCCTCCTGCCTCGTGTCTCCGCCGCTCAGCCCTCCTCCTCCTCCTCCTCCTCCTCCTCCTCCTCTCCTCTGTCACGGAGTGGGAGCCGGGGAGTGACGCATCATCATTCGTTATTCCACTGAACACTCTGTCGATTCCCCCCTCTGAGCCTCCGTTTCATATCTCATCAAGAAAAATGCCAGCCTTAACCGTGGCTGGCTCCTGATTTAAAAAAAAAAGAAAAATCAGGTGCGCATTGCCACAGGCAGACCTATTTGCGGCAAACAGCCTTTTAAGTGAGAGGAGAGGAGTTAGCAAGAATAAATCTATTGGATGCCTCAAATATATCTGTTAAATTGACTGTAAATACCAAAATGCGGTATGAGGAAAAGGCTCACTATTTGACTGCACCTCGGTTTCTATATCATCCAGAAGCCATTTGCAAACGCAGGGTTTTAGAGTTTCAATGACGATATCAGGTCTCTATCGCTTTTTATTAAAGGTTAAAGGCATAAATGTCTAAAAAAAAAAACGACTGGACCTATGTTATGCATTTTGTTGAGTTATTTATATAGCCCAATATCACAAGTCACAATTTGCCTCAAAGGGCTAGAGTATACAACACCCTCTGTGTCGTGTCCTTATGCAGCCATTTGTGGTAAAACATTATTAAACATGTAATGCATCGAGGAGAAAAAAAAAAGGTCCCAGGAGGAAGCCTTGTACATTTTCGGTGGGTGAGATTTGCGGGATTTTAGACGCCGAGGCCTCTGGACATCGTGTGGTTATCTTGATAGAGGCGCCTCTTCAAATGTTGCATGGAGGTCGGGGACAGTTCCTGCAGGAATGGCCGATGTGACGGTTCCCTTTTTCAAAAAAAAAAAAAAGGAGACCAGAGAGTGTGCTCCAACTATTGGGGGAAAGCTTTTGTCAGGATACTTGAGGCCTGATTTTCCAAACTTCACTGCCTATCCAGTTTGCATGTGTTTTGTGGATTCGGAGCAGGTTTATGACCATGTCCTCTTGGGGATTATCATGGGGGGGGGTTACTGGGGAAGTTATCACAAGCCATGCAGTACCATTCAGTATAACCAGAGTGAAAGCTGTGTCAGAAATGTCAAAAAGGAAGTCAAAGCGCGTGACCACAACTAAATTAAATGTATCCTGCCATGTAGCCTGTCAAGTTAGCTGAAGTCAGCTGACAGTGCTCCATGTTACTTCAGGTAACATGTTGTTATTATTATTATTATCGCCCGCATACACTGTAAATAATAAATGAAATGGTACATTATCTCACTTATATAGCGCTTTTCAACCTTCACGGTTCCCAAAGCGCTTCGCAGCGAAGTCTCATTCAGCTGTTCACTCACACATTCACACACACACACCGATGGCGACCGAGCTGGTACCACACACCACCACTTCCAGCTGATGAACGCACATGAACACATTCATACAAATAGGGAAATAAAGTGTCTCATAAACATTCAGTTCACTTGCCACAAACGCGGAATTGTTTGCCTTGACGTTGAATGCCATGAGTAATGTGAGTGGGCAGCTGTTAATGTGAAAAAGCTTCATATCAAAGTTACTTTAAAAAAAAATAAAAAAAAACAACAGTTATTTCTCTCTCTCTTTTTTGTGTGAACAGGATTCATGTTCCAAGGGCATGTTGCCGATTCAATCTTTGTACACGGCTGCTGCCCTGAACGAAAGTGAATACAGAGAGATGTGCCAGTTGAAGGCGATGCTTAGAAAAAGGAAATGAAAAGTCCATGGTCTGGTTTCCACAGCACACGCTGGCCGAGAGTACACCTCTGCATCGCTTCAGCAAGATGAGAAGTTAAAGGGCTGGAGGTTGCTGTTCATCAGCCCGAAATTATCTCGTTAAGCTCGAAATATACGTCGCGTTCGCTGCCTCAGAGGAGGAATAGATCTCTTGCTCAAATGCTCCTCAGAGTCGCGTTGCGGTTTAGGTGCATACTCTGTGTGTATTGCCTATATCAACATCATACAACAACAAGACTCTATTTGTTAACACATACGTCAGTGTACTTCCAGGTCCCTTAACAATCTGAGAAACATTCAATCAACTACAGAAGGACAAACGACATATTTTACAGCACGGTGATTGTTCGGGGGGAGATCGCGCATTTACAAGGTGACAGTACATAATATAAAAGCTGAATGAGCAAGGCATCTATCAGTATCCATGGTGATCGATGTTCCCTGGCTATAATGACAAGTAACCTTTCAGGCAGCACTTCCCTCCGAGATGCAAACGCTTTCATCTCGATCACCCCCCACCACTGTGCAGATGTAAACATGACCATTTGATTGGTGGAGGCTGACGGGGTCAAAGGAACAACCTTCTTCTCGGCAGGGATGGAGAGAGTCCTCGGATGTTATACTCAATCAACTTAGGGTGTCAAATTGTACTTAGATGAAAAGTAAAACGTTGGTCAGTTAAATCAACACAAACAAGCATCATTCAGCCACTAAAACGTCAATATCCTGACACTTCTTACAGAGTCAACACATATTAAAACAAAAAGGAGAGGCTGCATAGTTTTCACACACCGCGTAGCTACCACACAACGCAGACTTACCCCAGCAGCCTGCATCCGGTGAGCCAAATCTAGGTTCTGCTAGGTTCTTCTAGGTTAAAAAGACTCCATAAAAGGTTTAAGAACCCCAGGCCCAGAGGGTCGTCAGAAGTCTCAGAAGAGGATCAGCAACTTGCTCGAGTTTCGGGCAGCAATTCAGTGATAAAAGTGGGGTCATCCAAGTGGTCTGTATAGCATTATGCACGGACAAGGAGATTTTCAGGGTCAGGAGAGGGAGGGCTTTGGCCCCAAATAGGCCGCCAGGGGTCTTCATCGGAGCGGAGGCCTCTGACCATGAGGGTGAATTGCCCTTCGAAAATTGTAGGGGTGCTAAGTCGCAAAAAAAACTTTAACTTTTTGTTAAATCTAAAAAAAAATGTAATCATTAACATGCTGAGATTATGTTTTATAGGTGACAATGTGCACCACAGACAGCAAATTCCTAAAAAGACACTCGAACTGCACTACCACATTTTTAACATGTGGTCTCCAGCGTGAGTGTCTTCATGAAAGTAGGTCAGGCCTCGCACTGTTATTTGGTGTCTTTTAGTGAGATATTTGGCAGCTATTTTAGACTGACTCAACGCTGCGAAAGGGCTTCCAGAGTGTCTGAAAATATATCTTAAACAGCCTCTGAACCCTGAAAGCTCGCCACTTTTGATCAAAGTGCCACAGCAGAAGCGCGAGCCTGTCTGTGCAGAGAGCGGCCCTGCCTCCATTACTTCCAAATGGAACACATTAGCTGCAAATAAAAAGCTACTGGCTGACATACAGGCAGCTAAACACAGCTAGATATAAGATATATATATACACACACACACGATGAAGCTGACGTACTTCCATGATCCATGATCCCATGTTTGACTTGAATGCACTTATTGTAAAGTCGCTTTGGACGAAAGCATCAGCTCAATTAATGGTTTTAACGGTTTTAGAGTTTAGATCTTATTGGCTTCTCATAGTTTAACAGTAAGTAAGACTACTTAAGGAAGTACTCACTTTCTCTGGAGAGGCCGAGGGGTTGAACCTGCTGGCACAGACCAGAAAGGAGTCAGGCTGAGGTTTGCCGCTCTTCACGTCGGGATCGTCGCCCAGAACAACGTGGTCGAACAGGCCGAAGAAGCCTTTGTGTTGGCTCGTCTTCAGCTCGTACGTCACGCTGGCTGAGCTGGTCGCCACTGCGATGGGGATGTTGTGCTTCTGCAGATGGTGAACCAGTTTCTCCACACCTAACGACATATAATATAATCGGTTGATATCTATTAAAAAAGACCAATGTTTTCAATAAAAGATCCCTGTTGGATGTGGAGCACCTCCTCAGACAGACAACCATGGGGGAATATGTTTTTATTCTTATTTCTAACTTCAGTGATGACCGGAGAGCAGAGCGGAGAGTTGTGAGGGACTGTTTTAATCTACAGCTTCAAGGATGACAGGCTATAAAAACCTGCAATAAAAACGCCCTCCAGGAACACACTCTTATGACTTCTCAATTTACCTGTTGAGGTGAAGAGAACATGGACACTGAACACATCTCTATGTGCCCAGTAAACGTGGCGTACTTTACGGTCCACGTATCGAGACTAAATATGTCAACAAAGGGGCTGACAAGGGTGTCCCATTCCAAAGTCTCCAAAAATCCACATGCATTTGTTTGAATTTGGTTCAGTCACGGGTTAATATATCACTTAAAGTGGACCAATAAATTTTTTTTTTAAAAAAGCCACTGCAAGGTTTAAATAATGAAAGCCAAACCAATAACTCCACAGTTTGTTCCTGGACGGTGCCTGCGTGTATGAGTTCAAGTTCAAGTTAAGGCCAATTTTGGAATAAAAATAAACATCAAATGAGAGAACGTAGGCGCACTCTTCTGCATAAATGCATATATGGTTAAAAGACAGGTTGAGTCAAAGGAAATGTGTCCAAACATGTTTATTACAGCCCATCTGAAATGTGGCCATATCAAGGTGGAATGCCAATGTCCATGCCGAAAGTCATTTATCATTTATGATTGTCTGTTTATACGGGGCTTTTAAATAAATAGGTGAAAACCATCCTGTCTCATTTAGCCTACAGGTGTTGACATAATGAATCTAACTTCTTGGTGTAGATTGGACCATGACTCCCCACACACATAATCTGACTGAAATCAAGCTGCCACAGTGGAGATCTACCTGAACTGGTTGCTGATCATTATTAAATAAATCAGAAAGTGACTGCTGACTGCCGCTGTAGTGCTGAATATCAGAACAAACACATAGCAGATGTTACACACACGTGCCCTCGCGGTTGCATACCCGGCAAGAGTTTGGCAGAGGGGAAGATCCTCTCTTGTATTTGCCTGCTTTCAGCGAGGAGCTCCTCGGCCGCCATGGGAAGCTCCAGGGTGTCCCGGATGATTTGGGCCGCGTCCAGGGCCTTTTTGCCCATCACCGACGACTTCACGTCCCACGTGTACTGCTTTCCGAAGCGGTCGCATATTTCCTTGAAGGACACGGTGTACAGTCTCTCCGTGTCTACAGGGAGAAAATACGGAACGTCGTTTAGGATTTCAGCCTGAAGAGCGTGGCCTCATATTGCAAGTCAAAAGCAAATGTGTCGCCTTATACAGTAAAGAAAAGTGCAGCAGTCAACACTATTTCCTCACTAGACAATAGAACTCGCGCCTAAGCAAAATTTGGAGACCATGTCATCTGTGCTACTCACATGCTATTGAACAAAAAGCATTTCCCACTCCAAAAGATGAGATAAGTTAACTATAGTTTCTTCCAAAACTGTCTTTTTGTTGTTGTTGTTAGACTTTGAAAATGACATTGTGACGGTTAAATATAACATTAAATGACAGCCCAGACCTACTCCTTTCAGGGAAAGACATCACAAACATGCTTATCCTTAAACCTTATGTTTACCTTAGCGGCGGGTATATAACCATGTCAAATCTGTCAGTAGATACGAATCTTTAATTCGGCTCATGTCTGGTTAATAAATGAGCTCGAACTGTCAGTAAAACGTCAACTTTCAAAAGTGCGTCACCATTCGGGGGAGGCAACAAAAATGAACTTACATGTCAACCAGGCTAAGCAACAGTGCGTGACGTATGCCGAATTCACCTGTAGCTTCTGAAGTCATAAAGAATTAACGTTATATATTAATATCAAAACCTGTGCTGTAGTTATCCACTAAGCTCCTTTATATTGGATACAAATCTTCTATCTAATATGTTAGATACGAACCTTTAATTCGGCTCATGTCTGATTAACAAATGAGCTCGAACTGTCGGTAAAACGTCAACTTTCAAAAGTGCGTCAACATTCGGGGGAGGCAACGTCAACTAACTTACATGTCAACCAGGCTAAGCAACAGTGCATGTGTACGTGACGTATGCCGAATTCACCCGTACATTATAAAGTTGTAGAAACTAACGTTATATTGAGTAATAGTACGTTACACATGCCAACTCTTCGCCATTCGCGACTACTAACTCTACTAAAAGTGAATGAATGAGTTTCTGTAGTGGCTACGGCGCTGGTGCCACCTCGCGCGAAAGGAGCACACCTACGAGATGTATCACACACCACAGTATGTTTCCATACCTAACAACAATCCATCCATGTCGAAAATGACATGGCTCACGGGTTTGTAGGCGCTGCTCGGCACAGACATGTTGGGAGTCGACTTCCGCGTCGGATATGACGAAAGACAAAGGGGGGAAAAAAAGAAGCTAACACCGGCGTATGTGTCCTAGCATACAAAGAGCGGCTAATAACGCGAAATGCGTAACAGCAACCAAAGGACTAACCACAAATTAAATGTTTTGGTCTGAAATTGAGGTTCAGCCCGTTCACTGACACTTTTCTTCTTTTTTTTCTTCTTCTTCTTCTTCTGCCGCCGTCCCAGCGCAATGGCTACAGGGAAAGGAAGTCCACATTGAGTTCCTGTGGCGTTTATATTCGTACTCTTCGTTTGTTGTTGTTTTATTTATCCTACACGCGCCCCCAAAAGAACCGTGCACCACAAACAACTTTAAGAAACAGCAAAACTATTTTTTATTTTCTTTTTTAAATAGTATGGCCAAAATGTTTTGTTTTGTTTTTTATTCCAAGGATTTATTTTCTCTTTTTATTATTATTTGTGTTTCCAGAGACATCCCTATGCGTAATTTCTTATTTCACGATTTAGTACTTCCATAACTTTTGGGCACTCACAAGAAATAGGTAGCTGTAAAAAAAAGAAATAGAAAATAAGAAAATAGGTAAAAATGTAAAAATATGTGTAAATAATAATAATAATAATAATAATGCTGACAAATGACATATATAGATAGTGTTAAAATGCAATAATAGTAGAGATGTACAATATAAAAGCAGTGTATATGCCAAAGTATACCAGACTATTGCACTATTATTGTACAATTAAGTCGGTATTGCACAGTTGAAAATATACATTATAAATGAATAAATCAATTATGGGGTTACAGCTGCCGACAGGGGTGGAATAGACCAAGGGTCAGTCTACTGACTGGAATGACGTCCCGTGGCGCTTGTGTTATTAGTTAAGTGGTCCCTGGGTCACAGGAGTCTGAGCCACGGTTTGCTTGGGTGGTGGTTATCCCCCTGACTCGTTGTTTGAACAACAGCGGGCAGTCTTTGCTGGGACAAAAGCGGATCGTCAAAGTCCTCTGCACGCGGCCCCCGCAGAATGCAACAGCCAGCCTCAATAGCACGCGAAATTTCCCTGGACAAGTAATACGGCAAAACGTTCAATGTCCGCTCCTTGATCGCAATGTGACCTAGGATTGCGCCATCCGTTGTTAATTAGCATAGCAAGCCCCCCCCCCCCCACACACACACACCTTTACGCTCACAGCTCTCAGTGCCTCCCTCCAGAGCCACGGAAGACATTCAGCTATTGTTTTCACAGGCTGAGTTACACGACCCATTACAAGCAAAATGAATGTGTGTGTAAAAATCAGTTCCCGTTGAGGTGAACATCCGCAACTTTTGAGCGCACTCAGTTCTCAGATGCTGCTCTTCAGCATGCTGAATAACACATATATATATATATTTTTTTTTTTATCAAGTTAGAATTCATCGTTTCGCATTGTGTCACAGACATTTGTGCCACAGCAAATTACCGACAAAAGGCGGGTTCACTGCGTCGTTACCAGCGCTGCCACATTTTTCGGAATAATTGGAAGCCTCATGTGAACAGCGTTTGTCTTGTTAGTGTGAAAGAGATGTCAGGGGGAAACGGGAGAACCCGGCGACCTGGACACTCTAATGAGCCTACGGATTTCAGGTCCAATTAGGGGGACGGTGAGAGCGCAAATGGAGCCCCGTCGAGTGCGCTTCGTGCCCAATCGCGCGGTTTAGGGAATTGCTCGGACCGGCCCGAGAGCACAAAGTTGGGAGCAAGAACCTTGTGTCTTTCCGGAGGAGCACTGACGAAAAAAAAAGCATTTGTATTCGTATGTGTTTCCGGCAGCATCGTGAGTGCAGGGGAAACAGCACTGGAAAAGAGTGTAATACTGATGGTGCTTCCAATCCCATAAATCAACGCAATAGCAAAAAAAAAGGATGACAGTCTGGAAGAAGTAGCAGGAGATTGCTATGAAACTAGCCCCGGAGCGACGCTTTGCTGTCTGACACAAACAGTGTGTTTGTAGATATAAATAGTGGAATGGTGAAATCACAGCCAGGAACGCAGTTAGTTAGTTTTCACGTCTCCCTCCGGAGTGAGCCTGGTGCAGAGACGCCGCTACGATTAGACAGGGAGAAAGCTCGGATTCAAAGCTCTTATGTTTGCTGCCTAATTATTACACTGAGATCCATATGCCAGCATTTCCTTTCTGACTCTTCATAACGAGTCAGACGTCAGCAGTCGGCGTGGTCCAGCTTTGATATGGCGGATAGGGCACAGTTTACTTGACTAGAATAGTCAGTATGAAGTATAAGGGACAGGTGTGGAGACTGCACGTTAACGTAACACGGTTGGTGTCTACGGGAGGGGGATAAGGGTCAGTATCAGTCGGGGTTCCTCCCGGGCCTTGTTGATGAGGCCTCCTGCAAACGGGATGAAACTGTTCTTGTGGCGGGAGGTTCTGGTCCTAATGGACCGCAGCCTGTTGTGCCGGGGGGGGGGGGGGTCTGAAGCAGTCTGTGTCTGGGGTCGGCCACAAATCTCCCCCGCTCGGAGTCCCAGAGGCGGCAGATTGCTGCCAACCACTTTCTCAGCAGAGTGAATGGTGCGCTGCAGTCTGCCCTTGAACAAAGAAAATAAAGGAAATAAAGGAAAACGGTTATATAAATAAGAATAAATATGGCGTATTGTGACTCTATGGCTTGTGCTAACTTTGCACTCTCTCCATTCGGGAAAACGAGGACAATGGTGTAAAATGCTGAACTGTAGTCCGTAAACACTATGGGGCTTGTAATCTGTCATAGTTCTCAGACCTTGCCAGATGCTTGTGGGATTGCCCTCCTGGAATTGCAGCTCCGCTATCTCCCTTTGTTAGCAACCGCCTTTTTTAAAAGACACGTGAAAGCTTCAAAGTACCTGCCGGCCGTGTTTCATGTCGTATAACAGAACGTTGAAATCTGGAAAGCTTAAGCTTATTTCAGGCATCTCACCAAAAACCCACTGACTTCGAGACAAAGTCCGGGTGTTAGGACTCGTCCCCGCAGCACCCTATGTGGACACACCCTTCGCAACACACCCCGAGGGGCATGGTGATAAGCATTCTTCAAGTCCACGAAACCCATGACCCTTCCAGTATCCCGGAGTCCACTGGGTGTGCCTGATTGCATCCGGGGACTGTCGGACTCAACACTGTTATGATTCTGCACAGCTATCATCGGTTTCTTTACAAAAGTATCAGCATCTTCCAAAAACGCTGTTGATGAAATATTACCATTTATGAAGCTCCTATGATTACCATTCTCAGTTGGAATGTAGATTCTCATCGACCAACAGGTCTGCTCGGTAAATTAATCTACCGATTTGGTAGCGAGGGATCAATAACTCCATTCAGTGTCATTACACTGAAGCAGAGGGCCCAGTTGATAAATCCGGTCTTCTTACAGTATGACAGGCAGCCAAGGACGGTCATCCTTTTAAAGCCGACACCGTCACATCCACCAGTTGATACAGTCATTTGTAATTCTCCTCCAGTTTATCCTTTGATTACTCACCCTGAGACTTCCACGGGAGGGACGGGCCCTAAAGCAATCAACACACACACACACACACACACACACACACACACACACAGCTATTTACATTGCGATGATAAGCTCGTTAGCTCTCTGTGGCTGATCGGTATCACCCTCGGCCCGCAATTCCCCAGCCGACCATTTGTCCTGGGTGAGATATCGGCAATCACCATTTTAAATGAGGAAAGGTGATATGAAATGCTAATTCAGCAACTAAGATCAATACTGCTCACCCGGGGGGGGGGGGGGGTGAAGTAGAGCGGAGTAACTGGTGCAGACGGCCGTCCTTGGCCCCCTCGGTGAGAGACGTGACATTTGGCCACGCCAAAAAACAAAAAAAACAAACCAAAAAAAAACACAGGGAAAACTGCCATGACTCGCGACTGAGCAGAGCTCTCTCCCGATTGGCTGGTGTTGTTGACGTGGGGCCCGATCGCAACAAAAGTCATCTCAAAATGTTGCAAAAACGAATTTATTTGCTTGACGGGTCGTAACAGAAATGCGTCCTCCAATTGGACGTTTTTTGGTGGCGAACAGCTGACTGAGGTACATTTACATAATATTCACTCCGAACGCTGAAACCACTCCTGTCCCTGTCATCCGCCGCCCGCCTCCCAGGGTTGTCAGGCTCCCCGTCCACTTCCATTTATTTGGAGGGCCAAGCGCAATTATAATACTGAAAACAGGAGGAAAGTGTGGAGAGTGTGGAGACTTGGGCCCAGGAGGCGTGTCAAGGAGCAGAGCTAATAGCTATCTTGCAAGTATGATTTGGGATTTTCACACTTCTGTCTGCCACTCTGTCAGTCCATATATACCACGGCACTGTCACTGGAACGGAGAGGCCCTCAAGCTTGGGGGGGGGGGGGGGGGGGGGGGGGGGTGCGGTGGAACTACGAAGATTATAAAGAGGTCCAACTGCAGGACAGAGCCCTTCCTGAGATGGCCCGAGCTGTTGCACCTGCCTCGTACGCCGTAAACCTCCTTCTGAGCCCAAGCGGCACCTCAGTGAGTTGGTTCCATTCGAGACGCTGGTGCTTGCCCAGCCCCAAAACCCAAAAAAAGAGGCAGTGGTTATCAGGAGGAGGGTGGAGGACAGGACCGGAGTGCTTCCCTGCCACATTTAAAGAAAGACTACTCTATACTCCGGAAAGAAACTCACCCGACAGACCTACGGCTTCGCGAGAGGCCAGAGACTGGCTACTAATTTGTGCATGCCTTAACCACTAGGCGTACTTCCACTTGTCCCAGAGTACAGGAAGCCATCATATCATCAGATCATAACTGTATACTCGGGCCAAACAATTGCAATATGCCTCCTCCTCTGAAGATAACGTCACAGTAAAACGAATCCAACAACAGCTCTGAAAACGGAGCTTTTCTTGACTTCTTCATGTAGAGCCCGTTTTTGAAACTGCCTTCGAACGTTTCCGAAGCTGGAGATGTTTTGGTGGACGCGTGAAGTGTCTGTTCTAATCCGGCTCTAATTGGGAATTTGGAATATTTTCAATTAACAGAGACAAACCTGAAAGTGTAGTGTTTGTCGAGTAAAGTCCTCCCTCTTACTGTGAGGGAGGCCGCAAAGCACTTGAGACTGGAGTGTTTGTGAAGTGGCTTCCCCTCACTGATGATAATGGTAATTATGGAGCTCATTTTGGAGGCATCTCCATTCTCAATCAGATGGTTGATTACAGGGAGAGTGAGTTTATGTGATGGAGTTTAGTATTTTGATCTTTATAAGTAAGTGCGCGTACAGGATTAGAAATTGTGTCCGATTTAAAAACATCCATATTACTTGGCTCAATGTGCACTGGTACGTTTTTTTTTTTTTTGCTGTTAGCTGTTGGGTGTCAAGTATTACAGACAATGTAGCGTTGGTGGCCACTTTAAAAGGTTAAAGTTTCGGTGAGGTTGGAAATATATACGCTAACATCACATGGCACGTATTCCTACATGTGTAACCCTGTTTACAACTCCTTCCTGAAATGGCTTTCTTACAGTACAGACGGAAATATATTCACAGATTTCACAACTTCCTGGATCAGTAAATCACAAGCAAAACACAAGACTCTTATAAACTACACTGTATAAGAGTGAAGTTACTGAGTATGTGAGTTACTGGTCTGGGAAGTTCGAATGCATTTCCAGCTACTCCTCCTGAGTTTTCGGAGGTGGTTCAGTTTGTCTAAAACGGCTCGTTTCAGACAGAGGGGGGGGGGGAGCTGAGGGTGCTGCAGAAAGGGCCAGGAGAAGATAAATAAGGACTTTTTATGAACTGTGAATCATGCAAAGCTGCTCTAGCGGACTCCCAGAATAAAAATATAGAACATGAAATGAGCTTAATATGGGACCTTTAAAATCTACATTACTGTGCGTCTACATTTGCCTTTTTTTGTATGATAAGTGTATTTTTCTCCGAATCACGACCACGTCCTCACCAGAAAAACCAACAGCTCTTCTCTCGTTTACAGCGACCTCTTGCGACCTCGTGAATAACGACGGCTGTTTCTCAGAAGCCGAAGGTGGACCGAGTGTCGAATTTTAAATCTTTTTTTTTTTTATATATATATAATCTTATATGTTTCCTTTCCAAGTCATTGTTTCAAATTGAAACAGTCGGAAGACGGTACATAATCAGAGCTTTGAGGACTAAATGGACTAAATAGATATTGTGATGCTGTTCCAAGTGCTAAACCTAAGGAGACCCCCCCCCGCCCCCCCCGTTTACCCCGTTTGTATGCACAAAGGCTCGGTGTGTGTTTACCGGAGACGCTTTGAAGCTGAGCCCTGACAGGTTTGTTGTTCCACCATCGAGCAGTTGAAAAGAAAAAAAACATATCAGTGCTTTTGCTTCACTTCATCTCCCTACAACATGACTGTCTTTCTTTTGTTGTCGTCGTCGTTGTTGTTGATGCCCTGCTTTAAAGCGTCTGCAATTTTTTGCATTTTTTTTTTTTGGGCTCCACCGCATTAAAATGCCAATAAACAAACAGGGCTCATTCCACATCATCCAGTCTTCAGTGACATCTAGCTAAGCAGTATCAGGCGACACCACCGTCATAGAGCGCTGCGGGGATGACTCATTTTTGCCGGCCAAACCCGGAAGTTAGCGCCGCCCCGGTTCCCTCGACCAAAAGCACCACCGTATCCTTTGGTTAGAAGTCCAAGTAAAACAAACTTTTTGTGTGTGTGTGTGTGTTTGGGTGAAGTGACCCTTTAACTGCGACTTAAAAGCCGGAGCATTTCTTCCGTCAAGAGAACGACAGCTCCTTCTGAGTATTAAGCTTTTTTTGGTTTTTGCTTGTGCACTTGGCCTCTGGCAGTGCTGTCCACGTTGCACTTGAATGATAATCAGGAGCTGCACTGCAGGAAGTACAGAATCGAAAAAAGGAGCAAAAAAAAAAAAAAAAGAAAAAAGAAGAAGAAGTAGCCCAGGTTGCCCTCTGTGGGACTCCAGAACTTGCTCCTCTTGATTCATGTGGCCGACGTGCAGCGACCCCTGAGCAACCCAATAAAATATTCATATCTGCGCGGGACACGCCGCAGCCTCCCCACATCCTCCCCGCTGAAAACGCCGGCCTTCTCTGCCGCTTCAGAGTAAACATAAGTGGGGTCCCGCACAGCGCCGCAGAGTAGCTGGAAATCACCACAGCCTCCGGGTTTTGGATAAACTGCAGTCACGTTGTGTAAATTGAAACCCCGTGGGAAGCTGGAAATAACGTGTGCCTAATTGCGTGCGTTTGCAGCAAGAAAGTCAGGAGGAAACCCCTTTGTGAAGGGGGTCCACCCGAGGAACGGGAGACGATAGATGTTACCGTTATGGTGGGAGGAAGGGTCCAAACATGCAATTTGCGTTCTTGTCTGTTCTTGCGTTTCGCGAAGAGCGGTCCAAAAGTGTTCTCGCTCCTTCCGTTTGATCAATGCTTTGCTTGTGGATTCGTGTGTGTGTGTGTGTGTGTGTGTGTGAAAACTCCCAGCATGCATTTCACGATCTTCTACAGCCATTTTGGTGTAACCAAATGCAGTTATGAGATATTTTAGCCACGCCAACGCTGCGGTTCCAAAGATGGCGATGTCAGTGAGGACAAAACGTTAGAGTGCTTTTCAATAAAAACAATAATGACAGTCAATAGCATCCAAAACACGAGATATAAAACAGGACGAGGTCAAGGAGAATTCAAATGGCCCGCGACCTTGACCAAAGCCGTCTCAGTGCTGTGCAGAGAGCGGAAACCAGATTGAAACTTCTCAAAAGCGTGACTGTTGCTCGCAAAAAGGAGATAGTAAAGAAAACAGGAAAAAATCTGTTTCTTGGACATAAATGGCAGCTTAGAGATGGGCCTAAAACAACTTAAAACAGAGGGGTGCTCCTTTAGCGGGGGGGGGGGGGGGGGGTAAACAGCGGTATGTTTAAAATTGGAGGGGGAAAAATGCCAGAGATCAGTTAGTAACGGCTGTAATATCCGTCTGAAATGCGCCTTTTTAAAAACCAAGTGGGAATGCAGTCAGAAGGGGCGGCTGGAGGAACGGTGCGTTTCAGGGGGGGCGGAGAGATTTCACTGAGGTGGGCTGATGTTGAAGGTGGGCAGGGGTCAACATCGAGCTCTCTGCGTTAATCTCCACGATTTTGTTATGAAAAAAAAAAAAGTAATTGAAAAATTCTTCACATCTCTCTGGGGAGGATTTTCAACTGGCTGGCTGAGCGGGGAGCACATCACAGAGTTCATGGTTTTAAAGAGGATTCTGGGATTCTGCCCCCCCCCCCCCCCCTTTAGCGGTCAGCTCTGAGGGACAGTTGATCCCACGCTGATAAGTGGACACCAGGTCTTTGAGAGAAGCGAGGGGAGTCACCGTCATTCATCCTTCTCCTTCCGTTTCTGCTCCGCCTTCCCGCGTTGCCCCTTCTTAAATTCCTTGTTTCTGATTGGCCGGACATGCCGTCATTAGCGCCGGCATGCGCTGTCACAGTGTGGACAGAAGGGGTGAATGTCAAGGAGGCCGCTCGGTTTCAGGGCTTTCTTTTGTAAATTCAAAACACGGATCATTTTGAAGTAAATAATAAGACTTGCCTCTGGTCCTTCCAGCCAGAGGACCCTGCGCCGCTGGATCCGCCAAGTGCGGCCGACGCTGGTGGCCAATCCAGCTAGCCTGGTTTGGCGCCCTGCACGGGCTTCCGCCGAAACCGGTCATCTACGACAGCTGCGCGGTGAGGCATCTAACTCTCCCAAGGGTGCTGTCACCTGTTGTCTCAACGCTGGTGGCAAGGTGGCAAGGTGGCAAGGAACTCCACTCTCCAGCTCTCACTGACCTGCATCCCGCCGTCAAACATGACGCCGTGGCTCGAAATTCCAACAGATCACGCGAAGACCTGAGTGCTTTGAGAGGCCAGTCTGCAGTCTACAGTCTACAGCCTCAACACCAGTTGTTCTGCTGCGGGATATGACTTCATCTCAAGCCTGCACAGAGCTGACGGTGTGCACCCTAATAGCAAGGGAACAAAGTTTCTAGCTTTTAACTCGTTTTGATATGCACCGCGGCAAGACCACAGATCCAGGCCTTTGTGTCTCCCGCTATCCAGTTCCAACAGTGTGGGGCCCCGCCGCTGTGTGCCTTGACTCTCAAACACAGTCCCTGAAAAACCCCAGCCATTCTAGGCCTGACTCCACCGCCGTCTGCAAAGCCCTCCAGCTCACAGCGCTGGTTCCACTTCACGCAGTAAATTCTGCAAAGGGTCTGGGGCTGTTCAACTGGCCCCACTCCCCCTAACTTACTAGTAATACCAGGTTACAGTCCCATCCGTATTTCATCTAGTCTCAGGGAAACCATTCCGCAAAAAAATGTGCTTTTAAATGTCAGACCGCTCTCTAACGAGTCCCTCATTTTAAATGATTTTATTTCATTTTTATTTCTTGCTGAAACCTGGCAAAGACCTGGGGAAATCAGCTCCTTTTTCTGAGGTGTGCCCTCCAAAATACAAATTCCTGAACTCGCTGAGGCTCCCTGGTCGTGGTGGGCGGCTGGCTTTAAGCTTTTTTTACCCGCGGACCCGTGCCGACCGTCGATCATACAAGTTCTGAAGTGCCGCCGTGCAAGACTGAACAGTCGATTCATGTACTTTGTGTTTAATTGACTGTCAATCTCCCCCAGTTGGTTATGGGTCCCACTCATGTACATGTCCTTATTTTAACCTTTGGCATTCCGGTCCCCAGCGTCCAGATGAACAAAGTCGGTTTATCTGATCATCATTCCTCCGATCCACACGGCGAGACACCCGGTCTGGAGCTGCTCCAACTGTGAGTGTTTGTCTTGAGTTGCCACATCCAAAAACGAGCTTCATTTCATTGTTAGTCGGTTGTTTTGCGGAAGCAGTAAATGTGCACATATCCCAGAAAATCACATTGGATGCTGCGAGTGCCAGCTCATTCATTGGCAGGGGAACAGCTCCAGAAAGTGTTGCTTGGTGGCAGGGCTCAGTCTCGGCTTATTTATTTATTTTTTTTTGCCTTGGAGGAAGAGTTGTTGGTATTTGCAAATTACATTTTCCTGCATGTGAATTTCATTTTAATGATAACAGGGTGTTAAGTAAAGCGACACATTCACACGTTGCCAGACAAAGAGAACCAGACTATTCTCTGGTGGCCAGATTCCCGCCCAGAAAAGCCTACTGCTTATCTGCAGGCATGTTGACGAGGGGCTCGATGTCTTTGGTTCCCACGGCTTCCCAGGATACTGTAGAGTGATTAACAGTCGGAATCCGCCTGATGTACTGTACATCTGCCCCATTAGGCTTCCCAGAGAGGAATGGCTCAGTCTTGTAACATTACTTCACATATTTACACTCCAGTAATTAGAAATTAAAAAGTCAGATCCTCATCGCTGCATCTTTTGTCAGCGAGATTAATTGTCTTGTCACAAGCGCGTACGTTTATTGGCTAAGCGGGTTGGGCCATGAGATTGGAAAACAAAAGGCGGAAAAGGCAATTCAATTACACCGTTGTGTACTTTTTTGATGGACAATGTTCCCCAGATGTCAACGTGTTTTGTTTTGTTTTTTTAACCCTAAGTTGCTCCCGGGTTAGGGTTAGCGGCCCTCTACTGCATGTGGCAGTACCACCTTAAGTGTCAAAAACTGTGCTCACAAACTGACTGCGGCTGCGGCATCTACAAGAACATCTGCAAAGTCCTGGGCGTTGATGGCTGGTACTCCATGGCCACAGAGCACCTGGAGTGCAGGTACTGATCCTCTCCCACAGGTGCTGCAGGAAGAAGGTAGCGTCGGGAAGCAGGTGGAGCTTCACCACCAACGGCTCTTTCCTGCAGCGCTGGCGTACAGGTAAACATAATGGACCACGCAGGCCTTGTGGGACAGGAAGGTGCGTCAGTGTCAGCCGCATCCGCTCCTTCCTCGTGGAGCAGCGACGCGGCAGAGTCTGTGAGGCGTAGTCTGCACCTCAGCACCTGCTGAAGGTTTGAGGTGCCTGGAGATGCAGATGCCCCCTCTCTTCCCGAGCTACCAAAGCTGCCGTCCACCTACGCCAGCGAGTCCCTCACCAGGATTGAGGAGCTGAGGGTCGAAGGTGCCCTCAAACCTTTGGCTCCATCTTGAAGGCGGTCTCTGACCAAGAAGGTGGGACGACTGAACTACACCCATCCTCTGCAGGTGACCAAGAGGCCGGCTGGAGTGGAGGCTGGCTCCGCACAGCGGTTGACCAGCGCGGGCATTCGTACATTTCTGCACGAGCATTGTGGGAGGGAGTCCGGGAGCAAGAATTTCATTGCCGACTGCTTCGCTGTAATTGTTGTGCATGTGACGAACTTAAACTTAAATTACTTTGGGTTGGTGCTGTGTTTGTTTGCGTCAGAAAAAAAGAAAAAAAACGAATGAAGGCATGAAAGAAACAATCATTAAACCATTAAATGAACCGTTAAATTGAAGTGAGTCACGGGTGCCTCACAGCACTGCAGATGTGGAATTTGCATGATCTCCCCGAGGTCTTCCTGGGTTTCCTGACGCACAGGTAAGGTGATATGGAACTGGTAATGTGAACGCGCTTCGCCTTATCTCCTGGTTAACGTGGAATGAATTTAAACTGGAGCCGGCCTTAACTTAGAGTAAGTTCATCCTGTTGTAAACAAGACAAACAAGCGCGTCTAGACCTGGCTGCATAGCGAAAGCGGCATGTTACACGGGATGCGTTCATCGTGGCGTTGAAGCGTAGGACACTCGCGTTTTTGGCACGCCCAGACCCCCCCCCCCCCCACAAACACACACACAATGGCTTCTTGAGACCCGGAGGTCTTGTGAGAAAGAAAGTTCGGAATGGTTCCCTCAGGTCGCTGTGAAAGAGGTCAAATCGGAGTCATCACCTGAAGCACACGTTATATATTTTGAAACATGAGGCGCCAAACAAGATGTCTACCCTAACATATAACTAAAATAACAATCTTCCAAAAACGTAACATTTCGTGCGCTACAAAGATTTAGCACTCTTAGTGCAAATAAAAGCTTTTCAGAGTTAATAAATACTCCAGCAGATACCTCCCGCAGAATTTGAGGTCAGGAGAGCAGACGCGGTTTTTACACCAAAAAAAAAAAATATATATATAAGCTATACAAACCCGAGAGAGAGATCAATAGTATAAATAGTGGTTATTTTAACATTTAACATCTTTAAGTTATCCTTTGGTGTTTTCCATTGTGATTTTGAAAAAAACCTGCATTTGAAGCTGTTACTGCGCAGCTTGTGGCCTTGAGGTGTATGTGTTTGTCCCGCCCTCCTCCTCCTCCTCCTTTCCCACCCTCAGTTGGTGTGGCTCCAGCCACTGCAGCTGTCAGTCATGTTGATGAGCCGTCCTAACAGCCCGCGGCTGAGGTAAACCGCCACTGCAGGCCCCGAGCAGGCAGCTGATTGCAGCCGGTCAGCTATGAATAAAGCGGCGCGCACTGTGTGTGTTAGCGTGAGGCTTTATTTCCTCAATTTCTTCAAGCTTTCTGCCACCGTTGCTGTCTGACGTCTCTAAATTCAGCATCTACAATCCTGCTCACTGCTGACCTCTCGTTAAAAACTGAGAATGAGTGCCAGGAGGAAGACGAGGACCCCCCCCCCCCTCCTCCTTACAAAGAGCTCTGCGGTTGAAGTCACTCTCAACAGGGCTGTATCTTGAGCACACTGAGGTCCTGTCCCCTGTAACATTTCCGGGACTTTGGAGGTTTCGATGATCTGAATAGGAATCTACTTTCTACATGGTGAGTTTTGAAGGCTGATTCTGATATTCTTCGCTGTAATATCTGCAAATGCGGCCATTTCTGGGCAAAACAGTTCAGTTAAATTACAATCTTTGTAACATTTAACATAAACCACAATGTAGGGAGGTAAAAATTTACAGCAGTATAGATACTTTCTATTTTTCTTCTTTTCTTTCAGCTCCTCCTGGGGGATCCGGAGACGTTCCCGGGGGGCCTAACCCGGCATCTCCTACCCGTTGGACGTGCCTGAAAGACCTCCAAAGGAAGACGCCCGGGAGGCATCCCGATCAGATGCCGCTCGTATCCGCGATCTCACCCAAAGTTCGCGACCACAGCTGAGGGTTGGAACGTAGACGCAGAGCGGTAAGTCGAGCTCCCTCTTCACCACAACCGTCCGATACAGCGCCTGCATTACTGCTGACGCCGCAACCAATTCCTCTCTGACATATTAAGGTTGGCAAGTTTCTAATCCTGCCTAAGACTTTCGCTTCTACTGTCCTCTAAATGATTTTGAAACATGTAATCCTTCAGGATTACAGAAGCTCAAGGTAACAGGTGTCTGCAGGGTGTTGGCTGATATTCGGTCTGCATTAAGGTCTACGTCATCATCAAGTTACTGTTTTGCAAGGCAGAAGACTCCCTTGCTAAAATACTACAAAGTATCATTGTTCGTGACGGCTTAGCTTCGGTAGTGAAATGGCAAAGTGCACGGTAGGTGTTTCAAGTTGGAGCTCACGAGCCACAACAGCCAAAGTAATTGAAAAGGGCTTTAATTGAATATTTGAGAAGCACCAATCCAGATCTGCGTTGGACGCGGTGGATTTGCGAGCAGATCCGACTCTTTCCTCAAAGGAGAACGCGGGACAAGCGATTTCCAGAGCAGATGTGTGGGCCGTAGCAGACGAAGAAAAAAATCCCTACCGCTCACAGCGTCCACTGGGAAGAGGTCAAAGGTCGTGGACCAGGAGTCAGTGGGAACGGAGGCACCTGGGTCACATGATGACCTCTTGAAACAGCAACTGACCAAACTCCATCTGCCAGAAGAAGAGAGATGCAAGATACAGTTGAAACCTCATGACATTTTCGCAGAAAACTGACCTTTGTTTAAGGATCTTTGAAGAAACTGCCGTCTCCAAGATAATAACAGACCCTCAAAAGCTCATGGCTGTTGAGCAGTCGAGTTATAATTGCTCAGCAGAGGTCACGCTAAGCTTTAACCTGTTTGTGTGTGTGTGTTACCAAGGCAATAAAACACAATGTGATGCCGAGTCACAGTTGTTCCCAGGAACAACAACTCTGATTAGCTCTGTCAGGGTCTGATTTCACTGCTGGATGATCAAAGAAGTACTGGAGGGAGCAGTCATAATCTGTGAATCCCAGATTTGAAGGGTAAAGTCAGAATAGCCTCTCCGGCGTGGAGGACTGCAGGCAAAGGCGGCCTCGTCACGTCCCGTCCTCAGCTCTTCCCATTAACTTTTAATCTGGAGTGGCGTGAAAATTCATCAAACTGTAATACCGCATGTTCCGCGCTGCGCTTCTCCTGTGATCTCCTCCGTAAAAAACGTCTAATTTCCACT
Organism: Enoplosus armatus; assembly: GCF_043641665.1. Lineage (NCBI taxonomy): Eukaryota > Metazoa > Chordata > Actinopteri > Centrarchiformes > Enoplosidae > Enoplosus > Enoplosus armatus. The sequence continues at coordinate 943,767 of NC_092203.1, forward strand.
GTCTCACCATGGGAAAACTACAGGACAACGTTGATTTCTCGGGAAATTGGAACGCATGAAATGCTCAGAGCGCTGCCCACCAGAGCAAGTACCACAAGATCTGTGATTACGGCGCTTGTCCCTTCAGGAATAATTCAGCACAATACAAGCTTCCCGTGCTGCATTTTCCTCTGATAAATCACATTCTCAACAAGCAGCGTGGTCCTTTGCACGTGATCCATCAATGCTCGCAAGACCGAGGCTACAGGTCTACAGGAAACGGTGCTTACAGAACCCAGTCTTCTGAGTAAGTAATGGTGTACGTTTAAATGTCACGAGGAACCAAAATCACAACCTATGATTCTGTCGGGGCCCCCCTGACTATTCTAACGCTAATATGTTTAAACTCCGTCTAAATTCCGGACCTAATTCAGCGAGCGCTTTTCGATTTATTTTATGTGAGTAGATGTCAGTCGTCCTTTGTTTCCTGGAAATTGGAGGCAGTTGTCAAATTTACTGAGTACATTTACGTGCGCATGAGAGTCAACAATACCAACGAATGTGTGCACAAGGGGGAGGTTAGGCTGGTGGAGGGAGCTGAGCAAACAGTGTTGGCGTGAGCGTAATAGCAGAGTATAAGAGTGTGAGGAGTCACGTCGTAATGCTCACATCCCAGGAAATTCAGCCTCTCCCTCTCCTCGTCTCTCTCTCTCTTGTCGAGCCAATTTTAATTATACAGCCCAATATCACAAATCACACGACAACACACACTCTCTCTGTCCTTAGAGGCTCGATTCGAATGAGGAAACCCCCCCCCCCGGAAAAAAAAAACCCTTTTAGCTTTAAACTTTCCGCGGAACGAAGATGACTGCAGCGTTGGGATGCATCCGGGAAATCTGAGTCTAAACGACATTTGCATAGAGTCAGTAATCGCAATTTTGGTTACTTCCAGTTACAAAAACACCAAGACGACATCATCCGTACATTTGAATGTTCACACAAGATTGATCCAACATTGATCCGAATGTAAGACGCCTAGAAATACGTCTGAAAAAGTGGGGTTGCCTCATATTTGGGGTCTGGACTTTTAAAAGTCAATATACGTCCACAACAACAGATGGCGCCAAATATCTGCAAAACGACTGCTCCCTTCCCGGCTGCAGCAGAAGCGAGCCAGCGCCCCCCACAAGTAGCTTACAGTGCCAGAGGCCCGAAAGATGGGGAGGCCCGGTGATCGCCTCGAACAACGTAAGCCCAAAAGTAGGGCCAAGTTAACAGACGACCCGAGGAGGAGTTAAGGTGAGGATCATGGTGACAAAGGCAACAAATGTCATCAAGCAGCCGAGTAATAGGGTGTCACAGAATGTAATTGTTTGAAGATGGGGAGCCCAACGAGTCCACCTGAAAGATGCAAGCACTCAGAGAAAATGTTCGAAGGAGATCGACAGGAGAGTGTGTGTGAATACGTGACTGAAAAACGGAATGACGGCATTCGGCTGAAGGCCTTGGAAATTGCCAACGAGCTGAACGAGTTGAGTCACTGTCGTGTTGGCGTGCCTCGCAGATGGAACCAACCCCCCCCCCCCCCCACACACGATTTTGAAGCGCAAGACAGTACCCTAAAGAGGCAATGGCAGCTGGCATTATCGCATGTGGAAGGGGCTGGATGCAGACTTTGCTTGTAGTGGACTGGCAAGGTTGCGTGGGGAAAGCATGCTGGTTTGTCACTTTTGTCAAAACTCGAGTGCGGGCGACTGACGACGACCTAGTGATCATACCGAGGGGCGGAGCGTACCTGCAAATGGAGAACGTCGGGGGTGGGTGGATGGGTCAACAAAATGTCCCGACTTAAACACAATTTTCCTGCTTCCTTTTAACTATGCCCACAATTGTTAACAAACCCTAACCAAAGTGGTTTTTGTGCCTAAACCTAACCAAACCCCAACCATTTTCTGATCTTACAATTATGTGGTTGAGGTTTGGTAGATGTACAAAGTAGAGGATTTGACACCAGAGACCGCGGTTCGCATCATGAGTCCTGCACGTGGGTCATGTTTAGACAATGAAAGCACTTTGGTTAAGACGGTGGTTGCAGTTAAGCTATTAATGCCTACATTGTGTCACGATCGTCAAGTCACTGTTGACTTTTTCTGTCTCAAATCCAGAGACCACCATCTTTCCCTAACCTTAACCAAGTACTTCCAATTCAATCTTCTCCCCCAACAGCCTTCCGCGACTGTCTTGGCTCTTCCTCTCTGTGGCTGTCCCGGCAGTCAATCCGTCTTCCACTTTAGTGAAAGAGCTCTCGCGTGCTCCCGGCCTTGGAAGTGCTGAATGTCATGACCCTTTATTACCCGGGCTGGTCTCCGAGCAGCTTCTCCTCCCGCTAATTTGTAAGCGACATAGCAGCATGCGCCGTCCGTGGAGAGAGGTAATTTCGCAATGTGCTGCATCAACCCCTAACTTTAAACTGGCCCACTTAAACTTGACACCGGGTTCTCGTTTCACTTGAGTGGCCTGGGTCTTCTCTAAAATACTTCTCTCTCTCTCTGCACTGAACCACTTTGAGCAATAGAGCACTGCAGATGGAATGACCTGTCTCTACCACAGCAATTTCTACTGCGGCTCTTGAAATTAGCTTCTTAGCGGCTGTGTGATGCTTAACGCTGACCAAACCGTTCCACTGGGCAGCAGTGAACGAAATATGCACCGAAAGGAAAGCGGTGGTACTTCAATACCATCAATCAATCAATTAGTCCAGTTTATTTGTCACATGCAATGGTGCAATCCCAGTGAAATGTCAGAACGAGCCAAAGCCAGAAAGTCCAAAACAGTGGAAGCCGTCGAAGCCTATTAGTGGCGTTGCCCCATCCAGTTTTATTTAAGCCAAACTGATTCACAAAAGAGGAATGGTTCCCAGACAGTCGTGAGACAAGGGCCGCTATTACAAATGTAACGTCTCTTAGTTTGGCACAGACTGTATGCGATGATGGCCCGACGCGTCTCCGCTTCCTCCCGCTGTACAGAAATGAAGCCAAAATATTCACCCCCGGATGTGGCCGCTGCCATCCGGAGCCGGTGACGTCCTTTTGGAGCTCAGCGGGCGGAGCCGCGAATTATCGAGGTCCCGTCCCATACCCGACGGGAACCAATCGGCACGCACACCACAGTCAATCTCGGCTGTCAATCATGACGTCCCCCCCCCCCCCCCCCTTTTTTTTTTTACAGCATCAAAACGAACGCTTGAACAAACATCAGCGTGATGGAGGGGGCGGGGCTTATGACCTATATACTACACCATATAGTTATGAAACGTTTATCGTAATGCGAGGATTCCATTTGCGGCGTTTCTGAGAGTCGGCGATTACAGGTCATTATTCTCCTGCCTTTATATTTAACAGTCAGTAACTACTAATGGTTATGAGCCCCCCCCCCCCACAGTGTTCCCACTGTCATTACACCGCTGTGGGCATTGAGTTTGATTCGGAGAATCTAGGACAAAGCCTCCTTGTACACTGCAGCTCTGTGGAAATGGAAGTGAAAGAGGCTGGAGGAAGTCATTGCACACGTTGTAATTAACAGCTGGAGCTGAATTATTGGCTTCCGTATCCGCAGAATTCTCATTCTCATGGAGAGTTTAGACACAGAAAGCAGGGGTATTCCACATGAAGCTGTGCCAGGAACACAGGAAGTCTATTTATGAGTGAAATAGGAAACACAATGGCTCAAGGTGAAACGCTGGCTCCTAAATATCATATTTCAAAGTTAATTTGGCCACTGGAGTGATGTTGTTTTAAAAGAAAGACTCAGCGAGAGACAGTTCCCTGGGAGAGCCCGCAGAAATATTTAGCGCAGGCTCGTTTTTTAAGGGCCGACTTAATTTCCATTTCCCCACATTCAACCCGGACTGAGCTGCCAGTCCAGTTTCACGAAAAATTCGAGTGAGCCACAGCACATCGCTCGCCTTCACGGCTGTTGACCGATGGGCTGCAATGAAATAATGTTCATCATGTCGTTTGCCGGCCTCGTGGATCTCATTTGTCACACAGACTGATGACAAAAATCAGAATATATGGCGCTGAAGTCATTCCAAATAGTGCCCCGACGAAGTGTCTCCACGGTAGGTCAGGACCTGCGCGGGCCAGCGCTGGTGCTGTCGGTGCTTAACGTGTAAATCAGGAGGTCCCGGAGAGAAAAAGTCACGGGGCACCATCAGGAAATACTGATAATACTGATAATACCAATCAGACCATCATGTCCATCAATACCGAAGTTGCGCAGTGCTCCACCATGGCTCTGCATTCAGCTCTTGTTCAGTTCAAAGCAAACAACAAAGTAGAAGAAGTAAAAGTACACACTGCCCCCCCAATGCTTCTTGAGTCCCTGAGCAGATTAAATTCAAATTAGCACAAGTGCAGATGGGCATGATGAGGAAGGCTGTTTTTTTTTCTTGTTTACTGCAAGGGGGGGGGGGGGGGGGCATTTTGTGCATAAAAGATTATGGCTAAGGTTTGTGTATATTTATCTCTGTGAAACACTGACCCCAAAGGTGGAAGGAGGAAAAGTGGCAGGCCATAGATGGGCAGGAGGGGGGGGGGGGGGGGGGGGGGGGGTTCTGTAATTGTAACGCTATCATAAAGTAAGAATGCCAGTTACTGCTGGTGCTCGCTCAGTCAAAGCCAAACAGCGTAGCATGAGCCACTTGGCACTGGTTTTGAGGCCCACGGGGTCTCGTTCTCAAGGGGGACCCGGTCAGGACAACGGCGAGTCAGTCACGGACAGACAGGGCGTTCAATGCTAAGACAATGAATAAAGTAAATAAAAGTGCCAAAGTAGTCACTATATCCCAGGACTCATGACTCTGTTAATAAGATAAAAAAGTGTTCCAATAATGACACAAGGGAATGGAACAGTCCCTCTGGTAGACCGGATAACTTCTGTTGTATGTTTAAGTCAGTGATTATCTTGCTGAACAAAACTTTTCAGCTTGTTTTCAAAAAGTTCAACATCGGGGCGCACTTCCCTTCCTCTATGATCCTGTAATCCCGAACACACCGTAAAAATCCGGGGCCCATGCGTGTTTTCATTTTGCCAGTCTGTACGGCGCGTCAGCTTTCGTCAAATGCCAGGAAGAGAGAGAGACATAGTGGATTGTAAAGCCCTGGCATCCCACATGAAACCTGAGGCTTTGTGTACCGGCATCAACCCCCCCCCCCCCCGCCCCCCAGATGGATCCCGAACATGCGAGAGCTGCAGCTCATCCCTCATTATTGATATGTAGAAGGCCCTGCAGGCCCTTTCTAGTCCCACCGCCCTGTGATTCCTCACTGTCAGTTTTTCTTTATGTCTGCTTATATGCGCGATGCACTGGGGATGCGAGCCCTGAAGGGGAGAACGCGAGCGCCGCCGCTGCTGCTGCTGGAATATCACACTCCGCCTCTCTCTGTACACACACACACACACACACACATAGGCGTTGTAACAATGAGCAAAAAAATTTAACAAGCCCGACTGTTGAAATCGTGGTAATTAAGGGGTGGGGGTGCACTTGCGTAGTTTGCATGAATTAGCGCTTCGATCATCGCTCACCGGGATTAGTTTGTGCTCAATGGGAGGGAAGAAAAAAAACATCCTTGCCAGCGTTTTTTTGTTTTTTTTTTATTCTGGACAGGGCCCAAAATCAAAGCGCAGCAACGATTATTAAAACGTCAATAACGCTTTAAAGAGCACATTCCCCCTCGCCGATTAGCATGCCGTTGTCACCCTTTCTCCAACTCGATAGTGCGATTGGACGCATGCTGATCATGTGTGGGTGCGGACCTCTCGCCGCTAATGAGAGCATCAGGCACCGCAATTAAAAACTCCAGCTCCGCTCAGAAAGCCCAGTCCGTGCGTAACTGTGCATCATCGTGGCCCGCGGCTGACTTAACGCTGCGACGGCGGTGGTCACCGTGTCGTTGCGGAGCGTGCGGCCGCGACCTTGCTGACCGGTCAAGAAGTCGGTGTGAAGTCAATCGAATGACTTGACTCAGAGCTCACTTTGACACACACACACATACACACACACATGTAGAGCTGCAGGGGGAGGAAGTCCTCACACAACTTTGGGCTAAAGCAGCAGCCTAAGCAAGTTTGCTGCGCCCATTCCTCAACCTAGTCCCCAGGTCTTACATACATACAAATACACCTAGGCTAAGCAGGCAACCCTGTCTCCTGGAGATGATGTATAGATGCGGCGACCAGGCGCCCCGGTTTCTCCGGGACTGTCCCGGTGACCGTTGTCAAGGCTGTTGCTAGGCTATGATAGAACCTGGCAAGGCCATAGAGAAAGTCTGAAATACATGTCCCCCATAGCGCATGCACGGATGCGCCTGGAAAATAGGGTCACCCTATGTGTAGATGTTTGCCTGCTACTAATTTGTTTTTTGGCAAATCACGTTTTGAGAGCCAACACAGTTGCTGTCCTGATGCCAACGGGGAGCTCGTTCCACCATCGTGGGGACCGGGACCGCAAACAGCAGCGGCGTGCTGTTGAGCGGTAGCTGGGACCCCTCGAGGTGAAAGAGCATAGCAAGCCGATTCGGGGTTGTCGGATGGCCCTGAGCCGGTGGCCCGGTGCGCCTTCCTGAGCTCTAAGTCACTGCAGACTTTGTCAGTTTTTAACCACGACCACCATCTTTCGTCTACATCCATGTTCATTAGCTTGCGGTCCTCTCCGTCATTGCCTGTAAATCAGTGAAACCATTGGCTGGAATGTCAAGGTCTCCATGTGCATGCGCGACCTCATGTAAAGGCCTTGCTCCACAGCACTACTAGTGGTCATAAAAACACCCTCAGGGTACCATCCTTAACTTCCGCATTGATCTGAGCTGCTGGTTCAAGGATCAAGGTCAGCATCGGCTGCAGAGATGATCTAACTTCATCAGAGATTAGAGGAAACTGCCCTAACCACAATCAAATACACGCACACACTCACACCTCCCTATCAGAGAGTCTGGGGATTTATCTTTCATCTGAGACTGGCAGCTCAACACTCCTCCCAGACCTCCTCAAAGAGATAGGAATCTAAAATGCCCCTCTGCCGCCTGTTTTATCTGCAGCCTGCTGTTAATGTGGCTCATTACTCCTATAGACTGGCTTTTAGCCGGGGGTAGAACGATAGAGGACACTTTCCAGATCCTCGCCACCCCGCGCCAGCCTGCAGAGCACACCTCAACTTCCTCATTCGGGGGACATCGGCGGAGGGGAGTGTTTTCGGAGCTATGTTGATCCGGAGAGAGCTGCTGTTTTTACAGCTATTTCCTGCTCTCACCTGGGAGATGCCTTTAAGTGCATCACTCAACAGCTCGAGGATGGGAGCTGCTGACGGAAGCAGCAGCGTTACTCATCACCTACTCCACCCACACCTTTCTCCAGCAGCTGCTGTGGTTCGCAACATCTCAGATGTTTCTAATTGGTCCTCTGGCTGGAGACAAAGCACGGCACGGCGTGTTATTCAGTTTAATTAATGTAGGTGAACAGCAGGACTCGCAAACTAACGATGTTTTCATGGTTGATATGGTTTAATAAACGATTTGCCTTGTAATAAATAAATACATGAACTTCTGAAATAATCCTTAAATTTAGTTGTCTTCCTCACAGAAATACAGATGTATAAATCTTAAACCCTTAAACCCCTTGCCTGATAAATCAGTCTAATCTGACTAATCAACCCCCACCACCACCACTACCACCACCACCGCCACCACCAGTGTCCTGAGATTCCTTCTGTCTCCAATAAAATTCCAGGGGGACATTTAAGCTGGAGAAGGGCATCACTCCTGGAGGTGTAAAAGCTTGTTTCACACCACAGTGCACAACAAATGGGCACTCTGGCAGTGGTGAGTTGTGCGCCTGAACTGATTGCTAACCGGGACGCCGGAGTGTGTGGAACTCCGGGCCGCAGCAGCAGCAGCAAACGGCTGGAATTCACACTTTATCATGGCGTGCAAAGCATCGCACCTTTTACATTTCACAGTACATTGTGGTTCATAACTCATGGGCGGAGACCTCGGGGGAACATAAACACCCTAAAAAAAAAAATCACAAAAAAAAAAAAAGAGGAATTGGTTGCTTTGCCCGAGGAGGAAGTGTTAATACTTTTGCTGAGTCATGAATAATGGATCTAAGTCGCTACATAATCCCTGGGTGATAGCAACCCCCCCCCCCCCCCCGATCAGCGTGGAGGAAAAGGCTGGAAATTGAACCAAGAATCAACAACCAAAAGAAAAAAAAAGAAAAAAAAGAAAAGGATCATAAGCATGATGCAGCCTTTCCCGCCTGATAACCCCCCCCCCCCCCCCCCCAACCCCCCCTTCCACCGGCTGTGACATAACTGCCCTTTTTACATTCACAACATCCATTTTGTTTGCCTTCAAATCCATCCACCTCGACAAAGTGTGCTCTGGCAGCACGCAGGGGTCCAGCTAGAGATGCTAGAGGATCGCTATAGCAACAGTGACTATAGGATGTTTTATGTCGCCAGCAAAAACACCCCCCCATACCCCCCCCCCACTCTGTCCACTGCATAGATGGATACCGGTAACATCTCTTAGGTGAGTGATTGTATTACAGCGGCTGACGGGACTAAAGCACATCTATTTCAGAGCAAGGTTCTTTGGATTCTTTGGATTGTGTTTAGAGAGCTGAATAACAAGCAGAGCCCGGGAGCAGCAGCTCCGGCAGCTGCAGAGCAACTGCTCCCCCAAATGACGGCGGGTTGGCATTGCATGCCCCCCGCCCCCCCCCCCCCCTCCCAGCCTCCAAGCGTCCTCTGAAGAACCGCTCACTCGTCTCAGAGGACACACCTACGCACCAGATGTAATTCAGCGCGCTCACACACACTCAGAGAAACAAGCTACAAACACTCCCCCCCACACAGACAAATGTATGCAAGTTACTTATGACCACAGCAATGCTAAAAACAAAACAAAACAAAAACAGCCTTTGTCCTCCCCTATTCTCTGATTTCTTAATATGTCCAGCCTTCCTTGAAGGATGAACGATCAGCCATTCTCGGCAAAACGGCGGCTGGCTGAATAGATGGTGCCGCGTCCAAAGGGTCCAAACGAATGTTGAGACAACGTCCACACAGCCGCCACGGGTCGTCTTTTATTGTGAGAATGATAAAAGGCGGTAATGGCTAGAGTCCCTTCATTTTCACGCCTTAAAGAGCTCCTTAAACACGAGAAATTCTGACAGGCAAAATGTGCATGGACCAAAACAGCAGCAGAAGTAGCAACACAAAGTAATCAGATTCTTAATCAATCGTAAAGGGGGGGGGGGGGGGGGGGGGGTCTTTTTTTTTTTCTTTTTTTTGAAATATAGAAAGAAAGAAAGAAAGAAAGAAAACTACAACACTGAGCGGCAGCTTGACTTTTACAGGAATAGTCACCTAACCTTTTCAGGTCAGATCCACAGGGGGAATAGAAATAAGTGCGAGAAAGGGCATCTGCATTCTGCTCAGTGTGCCAGAGAGAGAGAGAGAGAGAGAGAGAGAGAGAGAGAGAGAGAGGCTGTTCTGCTCTTGACAGAGCAATGTCAGAACTCAGCGACGACTCTTGAACCTCATCTAAAAATACACTTATTAGAGACACCAGCGACTTGACTTGACTGGTACAAACACTTCGCCGCATTGCTGCACCAGGATTTCTCGGACCTTATCCGTCCCTCATTGTGCCTCAAGTATGGCCGGACTGTAATACTTTCGTCATGGATTTTAACACCCGCGCGCGTCGGCCCGTCTTGAGAGGTCAGAGGTCCCGCCCATACGCCCGCAACTCGTCAATCTCAGCTGTCAGTGATGACGTTTCACCCCCCTTTTTTTATAGCATCAAATGACGAATTGAAGCCAAACGTATCAGAAAAAAATGAACACACTACCTGAAATGACAGAAACCATCTTTGGTTTGGCCCAGGTCCATCCGCTAACATGGAGGGGGCGGGGGTTTATGGCCTTACACTGCAGCCTGCCACCGGGGCATATCTGGCATGACGTGCCACTCCATTGCTCCTCTGTTTCCCCCACTGTAAGCCAGGCTAATGAAAACCTTTTAAAAAAAAAAACAGGATAATGACTTGGTCGATATCCTTTTTTTCTCCCATCAAGGGCCAATAGGAGGTAGGAATCTGATACAGTCTAACCACTACTTATTTCCCAGTAGAGACACCGATGCAAAACTGTCCTGTAGACCAAAGCTACAGTGGGATCCACCATTTGACATAAGATCAAATGAGATATAATATGATCTTATGTCCAGAGAGTTTATGTTACTCAGGCACGGTATTGAAATCCTGACTTTGCAACAGCAATCAGGTTCAGGCGTCACAAACCAGACAGACGCCGCCCATAGGGTCTCAAAGCCAGTGGTGGTGGCGTTGGGGTCCCGGTTCCTTAGCCAATCTTCGGGCTAGGAGTTGCTGTCGTAGCTGGTCGAAAAAGATCCGATCTGTCCGATCTCAGTCGGAACATTGCAGTGGAAACAGCGGGATGGTGACCCTGAACTTCTCAATCAGCTCCACAAGCTCTGAGGTCTGTAACATGCTTCTTTCTTTGGGCTTAAGGCCACTTCTAATGACTGTTTGCAGCTAATTATGCAGACCTGCCCTGCTTAGCATTTCCAGGCCGGCTGCTGATCAATGAAATTATCAGCAGAACATCCCACTTTGACCGGGGGCCTAAACAAGACGCCGGAATGGCTAATGTCAGTCTGTGGATGTCTCTCTTGGTATTGATCATTCTATACAACACTGCGCTCTGGGGAGGGGGGGGGGGGGCTCCGCTACGTGCTCCCCTGCTGTGATCGAGCGCTGCAATTGGGAACAGGGAAAGCCTCGCGGCCTCCTGTTTATAATCAGTTTGTATGTTGTTCAAATTAGTCAGGACATGGCATCTATCTCCTTAAGAGACTTAGAGCCCCACAGCATACAGGCATGAAATGTTGTTATGCGGCATGCAAGGGGGGGGGGGGGGATCCCCATTGAAAATTATACCCACCAAAGAAATGTGACAGTGGCAGATTGGAAGACAAAAAGAATAAGCGTCTGACTCCCCTGCTTTAGTTGAAATGAAGAATTCGGCCCACTCAGACAGCAGTTACGTGCTGACAGAAAACAAATAATGCCACGCTGCGCAATTGTTAAAAATCTCACCTGTAGCGAGGCAATCTTCGAAATGACAAGGCTGGGAGATTTTCAGGAGACAAAGCTCTCTCATCCCTGAAATGACTATTGGATTTCGGGGATCGCCGTGTTTGTTTGGATCGGCACGGAGGCGCCTTTTGCGAGGTAAATCCCACACCACGTCCAACATGATACGGGAATACGACAGCAATATTGAACATGAGCACGTGATGGCCTCAGAGGATCCTGGAAGAATTGCTCGCGGTTAAAAGGAACAATTCTCCTAAAAAAAAAAAGTAGTTGATAGTCCCACGAAATTGACGCCTTGTTTTCCGCTTCGTCGGTCGGTGGCGATGTGCTCGCGTTTGCGGATTTCGGCTCAAGAGGGGGTCACGTTGCCCGGTAACGAATGATGCAGACGTTCTCATTTTCAGTCGACAGGGAAGCTGTGGCAGTGGGTTTTTTTTTTTTTCACTTGGGACATGGCGATTTAAGAGTTTCTGTAAATCTACTGAAGCTCCAATTATGCTTCACTCATAGCTGCAAGGATTTCAATCAGACCGAGCGTTGGAACTAGCTCCCAAGTATTGGCAAGTAGAAATAATTCATTTGTAAATGCAATGAGGGCGCTGTTGGATGGGCCCCCCAACTCTTCCTGTTATCTCCTGCTGCCTGTTCAGGAACCTGAAGACGAGCGCTTCCTCGGCAAAGAAAGAAAGAAAGAATGAGCGGAGCCCAGGCTCTTGAGAGGCCGCTATGGTGTGCAAGACGAGGGTCACTTGATCAAAGGGGTTAGCTGAGCTGGCCCCGAGTCCCGCCAAGCTTCACCTACCGGCCCCGATGACCTTCTTGAGGTCCAGATATGCTGCGAAATGACATCGGACTTCGACAGCGGACGCGCACAAGTCTGTCTATACTACTCTGGGGGTAATGGTTGTTAATAGCAGGGGGGATTTGGGGATTCTGCCAGTCTGCCAGTCTTGCGGTTGGACGTCGGAAGTCGTCCCAAAGCTTTCAGCCCTTTTCTTTCGAGTAAACTTAACCCCATCGCAGAAAGGCAATCGAGTTTCAATGACTGTTTTCCCCTCCCTTCCTCCCTCCTGAAGGATACCCCCCCCCCGAGGAGACACAGTAAGATTTCAGAAACGGGCTGCTGCTCATCCCTGTGAGCGTTAAAAACGTCCTCGCACCGGCTGTCAAGTTTTCAGCCCCGGACTCAATCTGCGCTCGGGTGTAATTCAATCAAGACCGCTCCTCGCTGTCTACTTGTGGCGGGAAGCGACTCTTGTTTGGTTGCCCCGGTCAGCAGCTAATCTTTAATTAGTCTCACAGGATCTGTGGGCTTTTTTTTTTTTTTGGTGGGTGGAACGCCTCTAATGCTGGACTGACGTTATGATGAATCGTGCTCCAGCGAGGTGAGTAATCATTGCCCCCCCCCGCGCCCGCCCGCACTCTTGCTATGCAGATCTGCAGTGATATGACAGGTACATGTTTACACCACGTCGATGTGATTGTCCTAATGGCCTTTCAGAAAAAAAAACACCCACATACTATTCTCCCATCCTAGCCTCAGACTCTCTGCTCCGCTTTCAGTTTCTTCCCCTCCACTGCCTCGGCTCTGCGCTTTGTTTTTGTTTGGGTGTTTTTTTTTGTCGATCTGATCTTTTGAGAGATTTACTTTATCGGTATGACCTCGAGACGCCTTTCAAACAGCACTTGGGTGGGGGGTGGGGGGGGGGTTTGCTTTCTCCTCAATCTGCCCGTTAAAAAAAGCGAAAAAAGAAAAAGAAAAAAGCCTTTAGGGACTTTATCAGCTGGCCCGAAACCCTGAAAGGTATAATTACCCCCGCTGTATCCCCACCCCACCCCCACCCCCCCAGGCAAACACACAGCCCACTCCTCACAGTGGATGCGACTCAGATAATGTCCCCCCCCCCCCCAGCATTTTTAATTATAACTTTTGCTCTGGACAATGAGTCCGATATCTGAAATTGGACTTCTTCCTTTCTTTTATCCATGAATTTCATGGAACAACTCTGGGCTGAGAGTGTGTGTGTGTGTGTGTGTGTGTGTGTGTGTGTCCCACCCACGCGTTTGGCTGTTACTTTCAAATGTTGCTTCCCTTCAAAAGGAGTCAGCTATGGTACGGGCATTTTTTGGGGCGGGGTGGAATTCCAAGCTAATCGCAGGAGCACCTTCACCAAAGGAGAACAAAAAAAGAACTGCTTTCTGGTAATAATGTTAGTACGACAATGACCTGGCATACTGACCTCAAGTCAGCTCCAGCTTGCTGCTGAGAGCAATATTGTTACATATGTAGCCCCTAGCTACATAGCCCTGTAAGTACTGGAAATCTCACATTATTGAGTCAAGAAATGTGATTTTAACAGTCAGAGCAATGGTAATGCTGATTTTGCTGATCGGTTGCCCTGTAACACAACTCCAGACACTGAAACGTTTCCGCAGCCTCAAGACCATCAACGGCACCCCTGTTGGTCCCAAACAAAACCATTGCCACCCCTGATGGAGTTCGGCTGTGCTTTTTCTCCACAGCGCGTAACCCACCTAATCCACTTTAGGCTATACATAATCATAAGCGGCGCGAAAGGAGCGGGGGATTTCTGCTGACGTGCCAGGAAAGCGAAACCGATGGCAGAGGGTCCGCGGGAAATAAATGCTGACTGAAGTGGTGGCAGAGGAATAATTGCACTCCAGGGAGCCTGCTTTAGGTGGGGAAATGACAAAGTAGGGCTAATAATAAAAAGTGCACTCTGGTTTGTATTTGGGGCGATTATATGACATCAGACATCGCGCGGGAGGAGTTTAATTAACAACGTTATGGGATCGAGAACATAGCTGCTTCGTTCAGCCTCCGGGAAATGAGTTCGCATTTTTACACTTCCGGGGGCCCCTCGTCTGGAAGTCGTGGGTTTCCGGTGATGCAACCGCGGCGTGGCTCGTTTGAAGCTCAACGGTAGCTTTTCACTTCCGGCGGTTCCATGTTCCGCTTCAAAACGTCACAAAGGCGGCGTCCATTCATATTTTCTGCAATAATCCCCCCCCCAAAAAAAAAAAATCCCACTGGCTTTTTGTGGAGGGAACCAGGGGCGACGCTAACTTCCGCTAAGAAAAATACGTCATCCCTGCAACAACTCTATACTGAAGTATTTAGGATGTTCAAGATCGTAATCCTGTAGAAATGCGCAACTGATTCCACACATGGAGATGTTTTTGTTTTGTTTTTTTCTGACCTCACTCATCACAATTTATTTTATTTTATTTTATTGTACTTTTTGCTTACTTTTGCTGGACTGTCACGGTGCGTGACCTTCGTCTCCTCTTCCTCGCAGCAGTAGGCTTCGTCCCCTCACGGCGACTGCGTAGGTATTCTACTGCGCTATTCCGCATGGCGCAGTGGCTGGGCCGTGACGTGGGTGTTTGCTGAAAGAGTAAAGCTAAATTTAGACTATAGCGGCGTTTTTGTTGTCATTCAGATAGAGAAACAATATTTCATTTGGGGGTTTTTTCCCCACTGTGATCCTTCTAACAGATGTGCAAAACTTTAAAAAAAAATATATATATAGAAGATTGTGTACTAATATACAGATGAATGTATTTGGTTTAGTGGGCTGGGTAGTAATGTGAACAATATGATTCTGCACGACGCCTCATTACTCTCTAAAACACATTTCCTTCGGTGGAAGACGCAAGTGAGGGGAAACGTGGTTTTATTTTGAAAATCACGAGCGGAAGGGGTACTGTTCGCTGTCCCCGACGACTTGACGCCATTGCTCAGTGCTGCACAGCGAGTGTAGTTTTATAATAAAAGCCACATACTCAACTTTTATCGACTCGTTTTATCTTTGCAGCTAGTCGCAAATTAAACCCCTCGAAAGGTCTTCTATGTTGGGACTTTAAACACGGTACGTCCCCCTTCTTCTCTCTAGCTTCAGCAAAGGTTGTAGCGTCAACGTTAGCTAGCTTTGGTTTAACGCTTGCGGGTGTTTCGGCCAAACGTGTGACCCCGTTAACTGGCGACCTCTCGGCCGAATGCGTCAGTTAGTTGCCGTAGTTGCGGCGGCTGTTAAAAGCGACTTGCTCTCTTTCCTGCTTTCAACAAACTCCGTTAACAACGAGCGACGTTCAAACTGCGACTGGGTGCGAGTGTGCGACACGTTTCCCCAAACAACACCCGTGCGTGTTTTGATAAAAAACTAAACAAAGAGGCATTTACGAGGACAGCTAACGTTACGTTACGCTAACTGTCGACTTCTATTAAAAAAGCAACTTGCTCTCTTCCGGTTTACAACAAATTCCGTAACAACAACAACAACCAGCAACGTTCAAAATGCGACTGCGCGTTAGCTTCCTCAAACAACACTCGGTGTGTTTGTCTTGATGTGTTTTGATGAAAAACAAAAAGAAATCCCGACATGGTGGAGGTGTTCACCTGTTGCACCGGCTCTGTGATGCCACTTACAAACCTGCCCTTCAAATCAATCCCTATATTTGGGGTCCTGGCTTTTCCTAAATGTATGTGAACTACTCATAAACATGATTTTCAACTGATGACATGGTTCAGCCCAAAAATATGATTCCACTGAAAGTAAACATGATAATGTTGAATAATTGTAGTGCCCTAATGTATGCGTTGCACCAAAGATGTGTGCAAATAAAATGGGGGGGGGGGCATGTGTGACTGATTTATTGGTGTCATGTCTGTGCAGGTGTTGAGGATGACGGCCCTAAACCTGTCCTTTGCTGCGTGCGGTTTTTTGGGGATCTACCACCTGGGTGCCGCGGGGGCCTTCCTCCGCCACGGGGGCAAGCTCCTGGGCTCCCTCGAGGCCTGTGCGGGGGCCTCGGCCGGGGCCCTGGTGGCTGCTGTGATGATCACGGCCCCTGACAAGTTAGAGGTAAGAGTGTTCGAGAAGAAGAGACTGTGTATTAGATCAGTGGTTAACAAAGTGGGGTTGGGGAGAACCTCGACCAACAGTTGAGGTTCGCACATATCTATTTTTAGGGGAAAATGAGGCTGAAATACACCTGTTGTGAATAATACATGACGTCATGCTTCATGGCGCCCTGGTACTAATTGCCAATACGGGAGAATTAGGCCAGTTATAGTTTCCTCTGTGCTTGCTTCCTTCTTTTCCAGCACTGCACTGAGTTCACCTGCAGGTTCGCTGACCGCGTGAGACAGCAGCGGTTCGGAGCCGTCACACCGGGATACGACTTCATGCTCGCGCTACGGTAATGCTATGTAATGACTGTAGCAACAGCCGACTCCTTAGAGTGTCTTTTAGTACAACCGAACGAGCGACTTGCCAATCACAAGTTAGCCACGCCTCAAAACACACACTGCTATATCGTCCATTTGACTCAAAGTTACAAAAATTGACATCATGCTGTGTTGGGGAAGACTTGAAATTAGCGATTGAGGCCGTAAACTCGTGAGGAAAATGTGTACTGAGGTAATAAATCAAGTGAGAAGTGGGTCGTTTCCTCATAGACTTCTACACAATAGGGATTTTCCACCGAAAATCTATAAAAACACTTAACTACATTGTCACAGCCTTCATTAGTACGCTTTGGTGGTTCTGTATATGTTCAACAGACGGAGTAATAATAGTATGTTGCTGTAAAAAGCGCCGTGTTTATGATGCCCTGTGGGGATATTATTATAATTAGTATCCAGAACCTGACAAATGAGCATCTGTGTGCGGGTCCTCTCCAGGGAGGGGATAGAGGAGATCCTGCCCAGTGAGGCTCACAGCCTGGCCACGGGCCGCCTCCATGTCTCGCTAACGCACTCCAAAAGTGGCAAGAACCACATCGTATCCAGGTTTACCTCCAGGGAGGAGCTCATAAAGGTACACTCTATGTGACAGTTTCAGAAATGGTCGCTCATGTTCGGTGCTGACGAGGCCAATCATTGTTTCATGTGACTGTGGGTCAGTGGGCGCTCACTGATTAACCCGTTCCCCCACCTGTAACTTCCCCAGGCTCTACTGGCCAGCAGCTTTGTGCCCATCTATGCCGGACTCAAAGCGGTGGAATTCAGAGGACAGGTAACAGTCTTTCCCCTCCTGCACATCCCACGACCTGGATAATTTGCGCCCCCCCCCCCGCAGACTCTGGGTTTTGTTTTTACTAGAAATGGATCGACGGAGGCTTCACCGACAGCCTGCCAGTTCTGCCCGCGGGACGAACCGTCACCGTGTCTCCCTTTGCCGGGCTGCAGGATGTGTGCCCTGTCCACAGGGGGCGCTTCAACACTCAGCTCAGACTGGCCAACATGAACATAATGGTGAGGACTGGATTATTTCACTTAAGACATCTTTAAAATTAACTCACAAATATATAGTTTTTTTAATTTAAAGAAAACATTTCCTAAAACAGCTGGTCACTGTAGATTTTATGAAATGTTACTCAAACAGGAGGAAATAGTGTATTTGTGGGGGACTATTTTCATCGGCGGATTAACCCTCATATGGAAAACACAAATGCACTCATACAATATGGATTCATGGCCCTAATGTGTGTCTTTTGGTGATTTATGACATGTCTCAGAGATTTGATGTAAATGTAGTATTTTTATTTTTTTGCCTTCCTCAGTTCTCCATGGAGAACATCAAGCGTCTGAACCAGGCTCTGTTCCCCCCGCCCACCGGCAGAATGCGATCTTTACGCGAAGAAGGTTTCAGTGACGCCGTGAGGTTCCTGAAGAGAGAGGCCTGGCTGAGCTGATGGTTCAGGTCCCCTCGCGGGAAAAGAAATGTGAGAATTCATTGGGTGTATTTATTTCTTGTGTGGTTTTAGTTTTTCTTAATAAAATGTGAAAAGAAAAAGAAAATTGTGTTGGTGTGATTGGGCCAGTTACGTGCTAGCTAACCCTGAGGTCCCTGATGCGGCTAGTTGATGGTGAAGCCCTATTTGTCCTGCTGGCACTGGCAGAGCTGCCCGAGTGTGGAGCAGCAGGGTTGCAGCCAGGGCTTCCACATCACCTTCCCCACGGACATCTGGCTCTCGGCGGGCTTCACCGACCTCCGGTGCGCCTCCGCGGCCGCCTCCATCGTGGCCAGGATGGCGTGAAAGGCCGGCTCGGTGTCGGGAGTCCGCGGCGTGGTCTCCGACGGGTCCCGCGAGAGGTCAAAGAGCAGCGGGGGGTCGTGGTGGGTCACGTAGTCCGACGTGCAGAAGCAGACATGTGTGTGGGCGCACGCCGCCTCGTTCAGCGGGTAGAAGTTTGGCGTGAAATAGAAGGCTTTCCACACTGAGCTACCTGAAGGAAAAAAACGAAGTGATGTTATTGATTGACTGAAGAGCGGTGTGATCGATTGGGTGATTGTTTGGACTTACTGTTTTGGGGGTGCCACCTGACTGCGTTCAAGTAGGTGTTGCAGTAATGGAACAGGAACTCGTGGCTCGACCTTTGGACTGTCCCCCGGAGCAAACCCATGAGGTCGTGACCATCGATCTCCCTGCGGACCACAGGACAGGAAGTCGCTCTACATGTGACCTAGATTTCAGGCGCGGCTTGTATTGACTGACACATGGAAGGAGCGCCGCCCTTCCTGCTGCGCCTGCCCTCACCTGTCCTCCGGGACCGAAGCCCCGCTCAGCCGCGCCACCGTGGGGAACAGGTCCATGTTGCTGGTGGGCTCGTCCACCTGCCTGCCACCGGGGATGTGCCCCAGCCAGCGCAGAATTCCCGGGACCCGGATCCCTCCCTCCCAATTCGTGGACTTCCCTGCTGCTCAGAGGGGGGTGGGGGTGGGGGGATAAAACAAAGCTCTCATCCAACTACCATGAATCTGAGGAACATTGATCAGTGTTGGATCCCATCACACTGCACCTTTATATTTCCCGTTCCATCCTCTGTGGACCTCCCCTCTGGCGGAGACTTCCTCCACGTGGGCCCCCTGGTCCGAAGTCAGGTACACCAGAGTGTTTTCTCCCAGTTTGAGCCGGTCCAAAGTCTGCATGATCTGACCTGAGAGCAGACACAATATACGCCTCCTAGTTTAGAGTGCCGGGAAGAGTATTTCCGAGGCGCACTTGTCTCAAACACATAAACCCAAAGCTAGCCGAGGCGCAGTTCCCCGCTCTTCCGATTTCACCATAAATCATGAATTAAGAGGATGAGTTTGTTGATATTCAGCGTTTTTCTTACAGTCAACAAATCCCACATGCAGACACAAACCAGCAAACAATGTATCCCTACTACCAGGTACTGTGTGTGTGTGTGTGTGTGTGTGTGTGTGTGTGTGTCCAAAGCCTGATATGTCTTCCAAAAACAATTAAAAAGTCAGTGAGGCACACTGTTGCACTGGGTCACATGTTCCTTCATCATACTGTAGTTAATCTTTGGACTCAGTCCTGCACACACTGCCCTGCTGCCCCAAATACTCAGTGGCGCGCCACATGTGGATTAATCCGCCGATGAAAGTAGTCCCCAACAAATGCACAATTTCCTCCTGTTTTAGGAAATCACTGGGGTTTTTTTCGTGGGATTTGTTGACAATCACACACACACAAAAAAAAAAAATACAGAATATATACACACACACCTACCTACCTACACTCCAGTCCACCTCGTGGACAGCGTCCCCGTAGATGCCGTGGCGGCTCGTTCCGCGGAACGCTGCTGAGGCGAACATGGCCGTGTGCACTTGGACGAAAGAGAAAAACAGCAGGAACGGTTTTGCCGAGTTCCTGCAGGCACAGAAAATACCGTTTAATTACCAGCATTGGCAGTAAATTCACTGCAGCTTTACCGTCTTACTTGAAGAAAAGAACATTTTCTTGTTTTTAAGGCCCTTCTCACATTAGGCACGATTGATTCGCACCGTGGCTGAGTCCCTAATGTGGGTCAGGGAAGCCGACGCGTACCTCTCCATGAAGTCCACCGCCTCGTGGGTCATCCGCTGTGTCAGATTTTCAGATGTGAATGGCTGCTCCACAACCCTGTGGTCCCTCATGAGAACACAGTTGAAGTAAGGAACAGTCGCGATGAATCCCGCCGTCAGCCCCGTGGCAACGGCCAGCAAAGCCAGCAGACTCAGAGTCAGCTGTCTGCCGACGGCGATGATGCCGCTGCAGTGGAGCAAGGCGGCGGTGACCAGGACGAGGCCCAGCGTCGTGTAGGGTAAATACTTGTGGATCTGGAACGCGGTGCCGTGCCCGGGCTGGCAGTCCCGCAGGTTGGTCAAGGGGATCCCGAAGAAATAGCTGAAGCCGTGGACGCCGGGGTGGTGGCAGTGATCGTCGCTGCTCTCGCAGTTGAGTCCTAGGTGCCATTTTCCTGGGAACAAGAGGAAATTTCCCGAAAACTGCAATTCAATAACATCGCCTACTGCAGCTTTAAGTATAACTGCAGCGTACCGATAAGAGCCGTCTCATAGCCTTGCTGTTTG
The DNA here is from genome assembly GCF_043641665.1 of Enoplosus armatus. Classification (NCBI taxonomy): domain Eukaryota; kingdom Metazoa; phylum Chordata; class Actinopteri; order Centrarchiformes; family Enoplosidae; genus Enoplosus; species Enoplosus armatus. The sequence continues at coordinate 964,325 of NC_092203.1, forward strand.
GCGAGCTTAGCAAAGGTGACCTCTCGGCTGGGAAGACCTCCAGACGCTGCGTTAAATATATAGACGCCCAGTAGGCCGCTACCAGCTATACCTGTTCGAGAGGAAAACGAAGGGAAAAAACATTTTAAAACCCAAAACACGTTTCATTAGAGTTTCAGTGTACCGTATGAGGACTGAGGTCTTCAAAACACTTCCTGTGAAATAATTCAGGAACTAAATAAATGGGTTTTCCAGATCGGTTTAATGTGACAGCGTTTAACTGGCCTGATCGTATCGGGTATCGTCCGGTGAGAAACGCGGCTCTGCTGGGCGTGCAGAGGCTCGCCGCGGCGATGTGGTGGGTCAGCTTCACCCCTTCCTGCGCCAACCGGTCAATATTGGGGGTCCTGCAAATCACAATTCATCAACAGTCACAGGTTGTCAACAGCGGGTTCAGCATTTAAAGGTCCCGTATTGTGTCGTATCGTATCTCCAGCTCTATATTTTTTATTCTGGGAGTCTACTAGAGTAGCTTTGCATGATTCACAGTTCATTAAAAAGTCCTTATTTATCTTCTCCTGGCCCTTCATGTGGCCCCTCAGTTCCCCCCTCTGTCTGAAACGAGCCGTTTTAGACAAACTGAACCACCTCCGAGAACTTGAAGAGCAGTCCTGAGCAGAGCGCTCCAATAACTTCAGACAGACTGAGCGGGGTGGATGTGGGTGGATGAATGTCAGATTTGGGGTTTTGATTTATTGTGTGGGCTACGCGTGGATGTGGGGGGTTGAAAGAGGATGAACAGGAAATGAGGAAAACGAAGCCGGGGGGGCCACTACAGACCGCGTGGTTGACCCACATACCGTACGTTTTTACCTCAGCGTTGTATTGCCGTAGCAGCCCAGGTCTCCGATGCCCAAGTCATCCACCATCATCAGGACAAAATTGGGCTTGTCGCCGCTCCCCCGAGGGGACGCGCGGCTCACCGCCAAAAGCAGAGGCGGCAGCAGCAGCAGCAGCAGCAGGGAGGACGGCAGCCACGTGGACTTCATGTTGCCGGAGCAGGAAACGCTTAGAGGGGGAAAATCACACCAAATGCTGATGCAGCTCGGAGTAAACCAATGTACTTTCAGGAGCATCTGATGGAGGTTATGACGTTCGGCGGGACTGGGCCCGAGACCCTGGGCCGGGTGCTGTGTAAACACTGCTAAAGTATCTTTAAACGAGCCGCCCAGGACTTCCGTGAGGTTGTGATGTCACTGCACTCAGCCACGCCCCCCCCCACCCCACCCCACCCACCAAGTACAGTTATACTACAAATCTACCAAACAGCATATAAAGTATTTCAAATGAGCCCCACCGCAACTAACTACAACATTAAAAATGCTTCACTTCAGAGTTATCTCTCAGCACGGTAGACATTATGAAAGAGGCCAGACCGCATTAAGAAACAGTACATTTTACCGTGAAGGACACAAAAACATTTCGCGGTATTTTTAGCCCACATTATGAGAACCTCTCTTAACAATACGCTCTTTTAATAGCTTTACGTGCGCGCTGTCGGCTGTCCAGGTCACACCGGAACCCGGGGCAAAAACTTGACGCAGTTGGACTTTGAACAGGTAACTGTGGAAGTGTCGCGCATTGCTCCACTTTGCCCCCCCCCCCCCCCCCCCGCTCGCAGTGAACGGTCATTAAATAACTTAACGTTAAATAACCGGAAGGGATAGAGGGCTCACCTCTCGCCGCGTGACGTTACGCTTACCTTCAATTCTCTCCTGTTGACGTGCGCTCGAGCACCGCACTCAAGAGACTTCCCCGGGCGCGCGAGGCTGCCGAATCACGCGCCAGAGCTCGCCTGTCAGGTCAGGTTTTAGCCGGGAACGCACGGCGGCGGTTCCGGCGTTGAATTTCAGAATAAAAGGAACATCCCGTGTGGGATTTTAATTCGAAATGCTTTCATTTTTCATTTAACTTTCGTGAGCTTGATCTTGTCACTGTGGCACAGCATTGCAGGTGTACGTGCAGCTTTAAATCAGATCCACTGTGTTCAGCTGAGAGGTCACTGCTCCACAGAACAGTGTGTGTGTGTGTGGGGGGGGGGGGGGGGGGCAATAAACCCATGATTTTTTTGTTTTTTGCTGTACCTCAGCTCCCTCAGCAATGCAAAACTGCACTATTGAAATGGTCATACACGCGTGTTCGTATGACCTGTTGTTTGTGGTTTGCTTTTGTAATTGTCAAACCCATAATCTTTTCCCTCTTGTCCTAGAATGTGTGGCTGTTTTCCTCCTTCCCGCGCGACTGCAGCTCTTTCAAAAAACCAACCTGCCAATTCACGGCCACAGCCAAGCGCCGCCTCAACGTGTTCTCAGTCCACACAAATGCCAGATGTCCTCGCTATTCAAATCCATTTCTAAATCCCCTTTTGATGCCTCTTTTTTTTTTCTTCTTCTCCCCACACCTGATGTGTGCTGAGGGATTGAGGAAGCAGTGGAAGTGTGGAGAAATACTGGCATCTGTTGTCTGAATCAAGACATTGCAAAGAGTGACTTCTCTCCGGGGGGCGGGGGGGTTTGATTATCAGAATTGTCATGAGAAAAGGTTACACATCTTCTGCGGGTTGCAGAAAATGTGTGCAGTGAAAATCCAATTGTTTGGCCTAACCCTCACCAATGATATTATTTAATATAAATGTTTAAAATGTGGATTAATATATTAACGCGATACAACTTTGGTGCCACTTTGAGGCTGCAATGAAACATTTCATCGTGATGCAGTTTTTCAGCTATAACGCTCCAACATGTGATGATGTGTTGACTCTGTACCTCAGAGAGGAGAGCACAGAAATGAGCAGTGTGTGTGTGTGTGTGTGGGTGTGTGTGTGGGTGTGGGTGTGGGTGGGGGGGTCTGTGAGTACATATTAGCACCTTTAGCAGGTGGAGGGAAAAAAACAACCTCATCATTTCACGTTAGCAGTCGAGTGAGGGTGTGAATTGATGGCTTTTGCAGCCGCAACGTCACAGCTTCGATCGTGAACAGCAAATAATTCCTGTTGCACCGAAACATGATTTTAACACCGTCAACAACACCTTTTTTTTCCTTCTTTCTTGGGTCTCTTGGCAAAAATACCTCCAAAAACGGAGGGAAATGTTCTTTAACGAAGCATCCGAGTTTTTCGTGAGATCTGCGGCGATTTCTCCTTCAGAAAAACAAGAAGCGGAGCTATGTTGCATAACGTAATGATAACACATTGGACTGCCAGACAAAGACCTCGTCGTTTTGGATCTGGGGGGGGGGGGGGGGGGGGGGGGGTTCTGTGTGTGCTTACTGCGTGCACATTTGCACATAAACGTGGTTGCACTCATCTCCACTACTAGCTATTTTTCACAGTCCATCTGCTGAACACTTCAGCCAGCGTGGAGGAAGCAGCTGGTGAGGAGGATGGGGGGGCATGAAGAATTGAGTGTCGCCATTTATTTTAAGTGAGCTTCTCTTCGGAGGTTTTGGAGCTGGAGCTACATTTTCTCGCTTTTCTAAGATACAAAATGTGTGTTTGTCAGGGACATATGCAAGGATCCTGTTTGTGGACTTCAGCTCGGCATACAACACCATCACCCCACCCCACCCCACCCTACAAACTCACCCAGGTCACTGTGCCGGCCCCCACCTGTCAGCGGGTTACACAGTTCCTGACACACAGGAGGTAGCGGGTGAGGCTGGGGAAAACCACATCCAGCACTGTGTGCTCTGCTCAGGAGACCCAGCTGCTGAACTCCTGAAGTTTGCAGATGACACAGTGGTCTTCATACACATCGGCGGCGATGAGTCTGCATACAGATGGTGCGGTCATAACGACCTGGAGACTGGAAACTGTGGAGATGACTTACCGTATTCAGCACCGCGTCTGCTGCGGTAACCTTCGCGTTCCCAGCACCTGAAGTGGGCGTCCAACGCGGGACACAATCACCAAAAAAGGCCTGGCCTCTGCCCTCAGGCATGTGCTACGGGAAACACTGCGCAACCAGACCGCTTTGAGATTTATAGATCACAGGTGCCTGAGTTACAAACGGGTTTCTTACAAACTTTTACGACTCGAACGTAAGCTGATCTTAAGGATCCTAAGTAGTGTAAGTATAAATCCACAAACATTTTTATAAACGGGGCCCGTACGCAGAGCATTAGGGCTACCAAACATAGCTGCCCCTGACACTCTGATATGTGGACCTGAGTACAACACCAACTATGGACGTATATTTTTTAGGTCTTTATGTCCACGTGTAGAAACACACTCAGTGTGTGGACATGAGGGATGAGGCATGAGGCCATCTTTGCAGATCCTTGAGATTTCCGCAGCCACGCTGTGGAACAGCACACGTCTTTGCTACCAGGGGACCGCATCCCCGAGGGTGTTCCTCAAACCTTTTGTTTCTTGCGCCCTCAACTCGAGAACAGTGGAGGTAGAAGCAGAGTGCCGATCTATGTTTTCTCGTGGCTCTGCGTCTCCCCCGCAGGGACACAACCTCGGTCACACCGTCGTTTAAAATTCTCTCAGCGCACAAAGGTCACCACAGGAAAGCACGCGCGACATGGAATTTATCTTTCGTTAGAAAACATCTTTGTACAGGGTCTCTAGAGGTTTGCAAAGGGCTGAGCACACATACAGGACAGATGCATCATCACGTGTTTACAGGAGACACTCATCCGGTGCAAATACGCCACAACTAATAAATAGCATTTATGAGTACGTGGGAGCTACATGTCATTTGCTAAACAACATATAATCCTGACGGTAACACTCAATGACAAACTAAACATTTGGGTGTTTTGCATGCAATTCCGTCAAGAGGACTTTGTAACGGCACAACAGGGAGTCAGGGCTGGGTTATCAAACCTAAATACTTCCTGATTAGAGAGCAAACAGAGAATTTAATAGCAAGGGGTGCATATCCAGATTCACAGCATTTGAAATAGATTTTTTTTTTTTTTTACTTATACTATATTTTCTTAACCCTCTGTTACAGTTTGCCCCTTCAGACGTCCTCGGAGTTTCCCTCCTTTTGCTCGTCACCCGAGTGAGCCCACCATTACCCAGTCACCCTTCACCGCATGTACCGGTTCGCTTCCTTCGTCCCGAGGTCAGATTGTGCAGTCAAACTGTGCGCCGCACGTCTTCAGCGTCCGTATCCATCAATCAAATGCACTACACTTCCAATCACTGTTGATTAAGCGCCAAATGATAAAGATGTAATAGAAACTCATCATTTATGGTGGGGTTTTTTTTTTTTGTTGGCAGCTATATGTGACAGCGACTTCTGGATCTAACCTTTGGTGTCGCCGTAGCCTCGATCCATTTCGGGTTTTCTGTTCACTGATACACACAACTGCACCTTTATGGGCTGCGCTCACCAGGAGGAGAAAGGGCTGATCACGCTGACCACAAACAAAAAGAACTTTTGCGTCTGTCGCAGGAAATTCAAATTCACAACCACGTTTGCAGGCAGTTCTCAGACCCTGGGTCCCTTGGACCCCACACGGAAAACATAAGGGTTAAGGAGCAACACTAAACCACATGGGGACAACGATGCTGGATTGAGGCGAATTCGTATCGATGATGAGGCGGACGAGGCTTGTCATCAGTGGCCGCTGCTCCGTGGATTCTTGGTGGTCCTGAGGCGACGGGAGACTTGATTCATGCAGGCTGATTGGGCTGGCTGGCTGTCGGGGCTCAGTGCCTCTCGAAGGTCGGCTGCTTAGGGTGACGCTTCCTCAGCCTGGGCCCTGGATGAGGGGAGACGAGACATTTGCAGGGGTTATCGGTGTTATCTTCTACCGACTTGTGCACCTTACCATGTAGAAAATCCAAATAATCATATTGTTTTTGTGGCCATGAACCAAACAAGGACATTTAAATCCCTTAAAACCCCCACACAGGGGTTTTCCGTTATTCTGGCTGACCTCTGTTCAGATCCTCCACACGGTGCTGAGAGGTCTAATCAGGTATGATGGTGTGCGTTGAACGCATTGAGTGTGTGGGAGCCTGTCCCAGGTCACATTTAGCGAAAGGGTAGGGGTACACACCGGGACAGGTCAGTTTCTCTCTTTCCTTACTGTGCTTCAGGGTGCTTTGGTGTCCGGGAGTCTGGAAGGTTCGACTAGTCACGGGACCTTCACCCTCCGCTGTGAAGGCCTGGACCTCTAGCCTGTACAGACTGGTGGCGCGCAGGCCTGACACAACCAGAACGCTCCCATCCTGAAAAGAGAGGGGGGGAAAGGACATTGCCTAAGCAGAGCCCGGTTCTGTTCAAGGGTTTCAAACTCAAGATTTACATACCACTACCGTTTGTAACAGCACTGACCGGGGGTAGGATCTGGGACTGGGAGATGAGGCTGTGCGCCAGCCTGTTGTTGTTGTTGTGGTGGCGGTTGGTGGGGATGACCTCCGCCCAGGTCACCTGGTAACCGGTCAGCCGCTGGTGGGGTTGGGCTGTGGACAAATCCCAGCTAAAGATGGCCGTCACGTTGCCGCCCCGGACCTCAAAGGACGCTGTCAGGTTGGCGGCCCTCACCAGGACCTTCTGGGGGGACACTGCTGGAGGAAGCACATCCAGGAGATGAAATGGAGACTAGTGGTGAACTCTGTAGGCTGTATTAGCATTTTATGTTTCTTCTTCCTGTGATTTGTTCTTGCATGCATTCTTTACTTTTTATTTTACTTCCTCTCTGCCTTGTGTAGCACTTTGGTCCCATTTTACACCTATTTCGAATGGAAATAACAACTAAATTAGCGATTTACTGCACTTGTTAACGAGTGAAGCCAGATACAAACAGGAAAGAACGACACGTCTCGTAAACCTCTAGCTAAGATACAGGAGATTCTTAAGCTCAAGCAATTGCTTTATTAACTGTCAGTTACTTTATTGATTGTATGCAACTGCTGGCGATGGAGGCTTTGCAGCCATTTTGGGGGTTTTTTGGCTATATTTCTGTAGTTTTACATGAAATGTGAAAATGGGCTCAGGAAAAAAGTGTCCAGGTATACAGACTTCTCTAAATAAAATAAACCACCACTTTGACTTGAAAGTCAAAAGAACCACATCACGCGTTTTGGATGTGGTTCCAGTTGCCCTCACCTTTGTTTCCGGGACAGGCGATGGGTTTCGGACTCTTGGCCTGGATGGCGGCACAGGACGGAGTGAAGAAGCTGGCGCTTTCTGCCAGGGGACGACTCGTCTTGCTGACTGGCCGCAGAAGGACTTTATACTTACACGAGAAGAGCAAGCCCTGCAGGCTGACAAAGCTCTCCTGGACCAGACGGAGACAGGAAATGATCATAAGACCGGCTCTCGCCACGCGCACTGCATCCTCCGTCAACCTGCAGGAATCTCACTTTCTACAATATGGGACCTTTAATAAGCTACCTGTGCGATGGTCTTCTCCATGGGTCTGGTCTGGTTGTGTCCACAATGCTCTGGTCCCCACTGGATTCTGTAGAATTCAACCGATGGATCTACACAAACAACAAGAGCAAAAAAAAAAAAAAACTGTCCCGATGAGACCGACTCCTCGGGCAAACCCTGATCTTAGAATTCATTTCTACGTAGATAAGTGTTTATATGAACTGGTTATACGAACTGGTCTAACATCCAGTGTCCAGGATCCAGTGCTCATAATTTTGCATTTTATGCAGTATTAATGTTTGATGGATGGGCGTTGTGCCTCTTGAGTAAGGCGAGAGAGTTCTGAAGCAGACGTTTACTGTCTCTACACATCAGAGCCCCCCGACTCCCACGCTTATTTCCGTTCAAGTGTCTGAAGAGCAAGGACTTAATACATACGACAATAATTGTTAAGTACCTGCGCTGCGCTGCCAGTAAACGTGAACCCGGAGCTGCCCCTCCTGGTAGAATGGCGTCCCCACATCCAGAGTGTCACCTGCAGGGTTTCTCGGAGCGGCGCTGGTGGCTTCAAAACAGACAAAACAGAATGAACCTTTCGCGGATTTTCCAAATTAGAGCATTTAGTAAAAATCCGAAAAAGAAAAGCCCTGACGTCACTTCCTGTCCAGGCTCTGTTCCACTACCTCAGTGCAATCCCTCTCTCTCTGAGTTATTCCTAACATGCTCGCTGGTATCCCGTTTTTGATTGAGCCCATATTCAGGATATGACAAATGATAAATTCGCAATCTGCACGTTCAATTTTGATATTTTTGTGCAGAAATTGACTTGGGATGACCAACCCAGAAGTTAGCATCGCTATATAATATAGATAGATAGAGCTATATATGCAGATATAGAGTATAAACACAACGAGGCTTCAAAGGCGGACCCCCTGTAGTCTCACTTAGCCACTTGTGAGCAACCCGCCTTTTTTTTAAGACACGCGAAAGCTTCAAACTTCACCAGTGGGGGTATCTACTGACGCGTTTTATGACGTAGGACAAAACGTGAAAATCCTCTTGAAGCTCGCGTGCAACCACAGACCTTATTTGAGGCACCTAACCAAAAGCCCGTTCAAAAAAACTTCCAGACCAGACGCGCCTTGATCCGCAAACGAATCACCTTCCGGACCAAAAAAATGCTGGAAAACATGTATACTTTTCATCTTAGCAGGCTGACAAAGGATCATATCCAAAAAAAAAAAAAAAAACTATATAAATATATACTGTTAAAACTCAGTTCTCTACTCAGCAACCACCACACAATGACGTATTCACTGCGGCATTCGTTTTTTTTTGCAATTGCAAAGGAACATTTATACAATGTCATCCCACCACTTTGAAAGGCACACCTTGACATTTTGAATTGAAGTTATAAAAAGGTGTTTCTTTTTCTGCTCCGCCATGCTGATAAGTTTGCAAATGTGCGAAGGTCAAGGTTGCGTCTGGGTGGAGAGAAGCTCTGAGAGGCGGAAGATTCAAGATTTAACGTCAAAGTCTTTGAGATATTTAAACCCCAAAACCCCAAACCCCCCCCCCCCCCCCCCACCCACTTTTTTTTTCAATTGCGCATCAGGACGTACTGTGCTGTGTGGTGAAGTGGAGGACGGCTCGGGGTCCTTTGAGCTGCGTCTCTCCCCAGTAGGACACGGCCTGAACCTCCACACTGTAGCTCCTGTTCGACCGCATGCTGTCCAGCTCCACCTGGCTCTGCACACACACACACACACACACACAGGTAAATAGACATATATACAGTATATATGTATACATAAAAGTAAAAGCTACTTTTATCCAAGAGTGGACGAATTAACGTTTTCTTTCTTACTGCGTTTTAATCGGTTGTTTGGTTCCATTCCATTTGTCCAAATGTACTATTTTAAAATTCTGATTCTGATTCGAGTTGCTTTAGGTGTTTTTCTTTTTTTTTCCGTTTTAGTCTGGCCTTCTCTGTATTACATGTCTGTGTATTATTCCTGTAATCACGTACATCTGTGCTGAGGTCGATTCGAAACTCATCTTCCTCACCTCTCTGACCGTCTTCCTCCTCTTGGCCAGAGACGAAGCGGAGGGCTGTCCGACTGCGGTCCAGCTCCAGCTGACTTTGTAGTGGTGGACGGGAACGTCCAGGTCGGCCGGCGCGTCCCACCGGAGCCGGGCCGACACCGCCCTGCCGGGGCCGAAGCTCATGTTGGCCACTCTCAGCTCAGAGGGAGCTGGAGGACTGGAGGGGTCTGAGGGTGAGGGGACGCTGTTAACATTCATCCCCATGCAGTCAGGATATTACATACTATCACATGTTATAATTCAACAAAACCCAAATTATCCTTTTATAATTATAGTATAACACTCTCTCTCTCTTTCTCTGGGGGGGGGGGGGGGGGGGGGGGGGTGTCTGACCTCGGCTGGAGTGGATGTGTCTGCTGGGCGTCGTGAAACCTCTGGTCCCGTGGGTGTTGACAGCCGCCACTCTGAACTGGTACCAGCGACCTGGACGAATGTCAGAGAGCCTCGCTCCCTGCTCGGTGATCTATGGCGGTGATCAGGAGGTTGGAGGCGAGCGGGACACAAGAGCCCGTTGATGTTGGGGGGGGGGGGGGGGCAGAAAAAAAACAGTGTGCCTTGAAAAGATTTTGCTGCTGTTAAGAAAGTTCAGTATCTGGCCGGTCCTCTTACAGTCTCAGAAAGTAAACTTGATTTTCAAATTCAAACACAGTTTGTGGCTAGTTGTGTGTGTGTTGGGGGGGGGGGGCGGTGAACTCACCTGTGCGACCACCTGCCAGGAGGTGGCAGCGTCCTCGCTGGGCTGGATGCCGAAGTTCCACCTCCTCTGCAGGACGTAGACTATGGGCTCGGCAGAGATGTTGAAGCGGGACGACCAGCGCACCTCCAGCTGACCGGAGGGGAGCTCTTCAAAGGCCAGCTCCTTCCTCGGCTTGAGAGGGGTGCCTGGGGTTGACATTTCACGGTGCCATGAAAAGTACATCCGCCAAAAGCGGAACATAACCAAATTGAGGGGGGGGGGGGGGGGGGATTTGTGAGCGTGCAATTGACTTAACGTTTTTTTTCATGTGATGTGACGCCACTTGGAATTCATTTATCCCTCCCAGAACTGAACGGAATATTTATCGGTGACGATGTGTGCGATTGTGGTTCGATGGGTGACTGGGTGGTCTACAGAAATCCGGATGTGTCTGATGTTTTAGAGAGGGTCTATATCAGCCTGGTGAGTCAGCAAACTAATATATTTGTTGAACTCTTGTGATTAGAAAAGGTGAAAAGGCAAAATGACACCCCCCCCCCCCCCCCCCCCCCCTCCGCCCCACCATCATTCCTCTCCTATCATCTCTGTCACCATCAGTGAGGCCTGAACATATACTGCTGCAAGCTCACAGAATCTGCCGCCACCCCCCCCCCCCTCGGCTCCCTTTGATCCCTCTTCCGACGACGGAGGCTTAAGTAGGGCGAGCTCCACCTGACTCAGACTCCTGTTTGTTGGTAAGAATTATCTCATGTATCTGAGCGAGGGCCCCCCGGGGGAGGCTGGGATGACATATTTTTTTTAGGTTGACGAGAAGTTTACCGCAGTTTAAGTGTGTCACAGTAAGTTGCGCTTAATAACAAATGTAGGAGTCACTTCTATGTATGTATGCATTCCCCAAATTGGTCCAGTAGGTGTCGCCAGTGTGCTGTCGATTACGGACAATACAGGTTTCATTCAAGGTGTCGGGTGCTGCTTGGTCTGGCTCACCGGATGAAGTCTCCTCCAGATCTAAAGTATAGGTAGGCTTCACCTCGAGGACACCGATAATCAAGTTATGGTTCGTCTTCTTTAACAGTAAAAGTTGTAAAATCATACCGGGATCCTGGGCTTTAACCAAGACGATTGTGATAGGTTTAAAGAAAGACACACAAGCCAGAGGGCAATTTGTCTTTGTCGTGTCCTCGGTTGGATTCAGCAGACCTCGCCGAAATGACGAAAAACTCCTTTCATTTATGGCGAGTTTTGCCAAAACCCTGATCTTTTCCAAACCAGGCAGATTTGTTTTTGTGCCTAAACCCTACCCAAACCACCACCAGAGTGCTGCACCTACAGTACTCGAGGATCAAGTCCCATCACTGCAGTGCTCTACTCACCCTTGTAGAGGTCTTTGGGAGGTTGGCAGGTGTGGCCGCAGCCGTTGGAGCAGCATTTCTTCTGGGCGGGGCATTCTCGGTCGTAATCGCAGCTCTCCACGCAGGCCGCCGCGAAGCCGCCGGCTCTCTCTGGAGGCGGACAGCTGCCCTGCTTCACCGCCAACGCGGACCGAAGGAACTCGCAGCTGGTCGCACACTCCCAGTGCTTCTTGGGAAACGCCCGCTAAGATGGGTGGGAAGGGAGACCGGTTAGCAACATAGGCCGGGTCACTTCTTTCACATTTAACCGTTGGGCCTTTAAGTGTTTCTGATTTGAACGTGGACTGTGTTGGCTTTCAGGGCTTTAACAGTACGTAACTGAAAGGGCAATTGTTTGATGCAGAGTGTCTAACCAAAACCTGTGATCCATTAATGTTGAGGTGTGTGCGTTGGACCTCCATCACCTCTAACATTCCGATCCAGCTCTACTGTTCTGATTTCACATTAAATCAGTAGTTCCTAATGGCCTAAAGGCCGCTTTTGATCTCATAAAACTCGACGTGACCCTAGTGCACCGAAAGCATGCAGGGCTGCGGCGTACCTCACACAGCTCTCGGCAATTGCTTCCCCGCTTTATCTCCCAGGAATCTCTGCAGGGCTCCAGGCACTGTGGAAGTGAAGGCAACGAGTGTGAGCAGTGGCACAGATTACGGTCAGATGCGAATAAGGAGATTTTTGAGGTGGATCTCTCTAAATTGAGAGAGACAAGAGTACAATAAAAGGCAGACAGCTTCCCTTGTTTAGGCCAGTTCGTCCAGTCAAACAGCTCCATTGCAGGTGACTACAACTCCACCCTACATTGCTAATAATATGAACCGTTCAGACTGTGGGTTTTAATAGTTCGCCCTGTCAGACGGAATCCTTGAGCGCGCATCACGGATCGCGCAAGGAGCCCGCGGGACCAGTCCAATCGGCAGCCCGAAAAAGCCCAAAGTGAACGTGAAACACCGAACACTGAAACAACGTTGCAAGGCCGTAATACTGACGAAGCAACCCTGTCTCCGCAAAATCACATTTACATACAACCATTTTACGAAAAGCTTACCATAAATGGTCATGTTTAGGCACCTTAAAGGGTGATTCCGGCCTGGGCCCTTTTTACCCAAAACTTTTGGAATTGGTCCACAATTGATGGCAACTGCAACCGTTGAAAGGTACGTCCACTATGAGTGCTTGTTTTTGCCAGTGACAAGCTCAGACAACCAAAATAGGCTACTGTGTCATCTAAATACAAATTGGTACAAAATTAAGGGACGACATTCAACTTGGGCTATCAGGACCATTTTAGACCGGATGACGGAGTGAATGATCAGCTTGGCTAGATGCATCAATCTGGGTAAGCACAGGAAACAACTTTAATATTGACCAGCTGAGGGGTTACTGGGAAGCACAAGTGAAGGGAGATCCTACTCCTGACACAACGCTAAATTACTGTGAAAAATCTATGGCATCAAGGAATCACGATCACAGGAAAAGGAAAAGTTTCAACCGGTGGTTCAGTTGGCCGGGGGGAGAGAAGTCGCCTCGGAGGGAGGAGGGAGACGCAGCCGCTTCTTGCGTAGGCCAGCCTTCTGGAGCATGTCACCAGGCGGCCCAGGGGAGCGAGTGTACGCTGATTGCAATTTCATGCCGTGGTGAGAAACAGCGGGAAAGAGGAGGGCAATGCGCAGCGGCGTCGCAAAGAGGGAGCAAGTCGTCTGAAAGTCAGAGAAGGCGCTGTAAACTCTGTAAACCCCGAGGTCTGCAGAGAATACGTTACGAGGCGTTTGGATACTCATATTTATTGTCTTAGAGAGGAGAAAATAGGCACCTGCTGCCGTGGTACCATGTCGGGGGTGTGGTTCTTATCAACTGGGGTCTACTATAACCTCTGCCCAGGTACCTTCAGCGTAAGCATGTGAACTGAAACTAGATCATAGAAAAACAAAGGTTCACAATGTGAGCTACTACTTTTCTACCGGGTGTGGACTTAGGATAAGGTTGAGTTGAGCCCCTATCTCCCAAGATGAGTGCTGTCCTACAGGCCATGCCCCATGGTCACCCTTGCTGGGTTTGTGCGCAGCGTGTATGGACATTTGAATGAATGAAATAGCCAATGGTATCGTGCCAAGTCTCTCGCCCGCCAGCGACGGACTGGGAATTAAAAAACGGGCCAGGACTTTTTGACTTTAGACCGGGCTTCAGACGAAAACCCTCCCGGCGGCACAACCCTTCGGGAAAGTTGGACATGCGCCCGAGTGCTGCACAAGTATTTAACATAAATCAAATTAAACTTGGTACAAAAGTTCTCCACAAGCATGCGCACGACATAAACAAGCGTGGCTCCAATAGCTTCGCCTTGCAGACAGTTACGAAACGCTTTGTGTTTTGGTCAATAACTCGTGAACTGGCGACGCAGAGACGACAAATATTTGAGGCAATGCGAGGTGCGAGGTGTTTGCAGTGGGGGATTATTGGCGGAATGTTGCTTCAGGGGCTTTCTCTAGTGTCTGCATTGCCTCCGAGTCAGTGTTGTGCACCACCGCAGGGTTAAGAGCGGGGAGGAGGGAAAGAAGCTGCAGCCCAATGGACTGCACAGCGCACGTGGGGTACAGCTCTTCCTGCTATGCAGTGAAGACTCTTTGAAGCATGTCTGATAGCCCTGTGCCAGCCCTGCCATCTCCAATCTCCCCTCTCCCGGTCTCCACGGGAGAACCCATCCGCTAATCTAGACTGACACCCCCACCCTCATCAGTCAGCTAGTTTTCCGCTCCATTTCAAGCTTAAATCACGTATCCCATTCCACTATACCACAAACAAAGCTGACTGCTTTGACTTGCTTTTCACCGGGAACGAAACTGCAAGTAAATGATTTCACGAGTGCTCCCATGCTTTTCGGAGGCGTGAGAGGAGAGGGTGTCGCAACGAGGCCGTGCGGCGTATTGGAAGTCCACCAACGGCTGCCAAAGTGCTACTGAAAGAAGGCCGTGACGGCGCCCTCAATGGTCCAGGTTGTGAGCTAAGACGCCGGCGTCCCTCCGTGTCTCCAGTGCTACAGCGGTGGTGTCTTGAGCTCTTTTTAAAGACATGAATTGAACCGTGCCGCGTGGGAGTGTGTTGCTAATCAACTCTGGCACTTGCAAATGGCTGTCTGCCCGGAAGAGATGGTGACAGAGGGATTAACGAGCACTCATTTACCGCCGGGGGCCGCGAGGACGACATGGGGCCAAATGGGCTGTCTCGCCAAGCTCCCGCGGGCCTCTCATCAGGAGTTTAAGACCTGGACAGGGATGTATCGATACTGGGGGTGGTTGCCGCATTAGTGAAAGTTTCAAGTCTAGAATAAGGTATCAGGTGGAAAAAAAAACAAAACCAAACCCTGATAGTGACAGCAAAGAGTTAAAGAGTGTTGTTCATTTTAATATATATATATATCTAATCTGTACTAATTTATGTATGAGTGAGCCTTACTATCACTTTAATTCCATCCATATTATTTAACTAAAAGTTATAATTGCAGTTATATTCCTTAGCGTTGATTTCACATTACGCTGTCGAGGGCGGCTCCGCACTTCACGATTAACCGCCATTAAAAACAGGAGTGCAACTCGGAGGGCTCTCCGAGCTAAAAGCCACTGAAGGGGTAGCGCCGGGCTCATCCGATCCGTTTATCTTCACTCCACAAAGTTGGCGGTAGAATCAGAAACAGGGACTTCCTGTCTTTAAAATGATCACTTATACGTAAAAGTCCCGCACTCCAGCTTGAAGGTGCAGCAACGTTTTCCATTGGTTGTTGTGCACTTTCATCATATTGCATTTTCAAAGAAATACGCAACACCCCCCCACCTTGAACTTTAACGCGATGAAAGAAAAAGACCACAAGGACGTCTGGGAGCCACTGGTTGCCTACCTTTGCGCACTGTTTATGGTTCTGACACCAGCCCAGGGATCCACTACTCTGGAAGGGAGAATAAGAGGGAAAAGCGCAAATGAATTATTAAAAAATTAGTAAGCGTAATTACAGGTTGCAGTGCTGTCGCAGCTCAGCGGCAGGCAACAGAGTTGTTATTTTTCTGTGTATTTAAGACAAATTACTGTTGTCGTTTTTTTTGTTCTCTCCAGTTTGTGGGACTTGGTGTCCTTCGTGGCACATGACTTTTTGACCAGTGCCATTCAGCGGCCCATTTGGGTGTAAATGGCTTCGCTGAAACGCTAAGAAGCTCAGTTATACCCATAAGCGAGCAAATAACGTTCATAAAAAATTTTTTTTTTAACTTATTATGAACATAAGGTGCTGACCTAAATGGCCTATTACATATTTGATTTCAATACCAGTCTTTTCAGATTATTATTATGAATGAATGAATGAGGTAATTGAACGGTTATGAAGAAGGAAAGGAAGAATTCACATGACAAAAATATGGTGGTGGTGGTGGTGGGGGGGGGGGGGGGGACTTGGACTGCTGACCTCAGTGTTTTCTAATATCCTAAAGGCTGTAATGAAGGGCGCTGCACAAGGAGGACCAGAGCGGACTCTACCTACTCAGGAGGGAGACTCAGAGACCCCCCCCCCCCCCCCCCCCCCTTGACTCAGTGGAAGTGGTGGGTGCAATACAGTATAATCCCTTTACCTTCATTTCTAATTTGTAACAGTTGTTGTTGTTTTTTTAGTTTTAGTAGCTTTTTTTAAATTTGTTTTTTTTATATATATAACAGTCTTTATTGTTTTTATTGATCATATCTGGATTTTCTACTTATGTCTCTAGTGCACTATCCAATGCAAATGTCCCCGCGGAGGGATCAAGAAACTTGAACTTTACATTGCCACCAACCCGGGCCACATTGCGCCATATTATATATTGAAACAAAAGTTTACAATAAAGTGATTTTATATTAATTAAAAGGAATAATATAAGGCTTTGCCAGCGCTGATAACTGTCTAAATACACTTCATTTATTATTTGGCCCTTGATTATTATCATTTTCTGAAATGTATTAGACTTTATTAGAAGCCCTACTTTATGAGAAAAGCCTGCGCGCTCACCTGCAGCGGGGTGGCCAGTCGTCCCTCGACGCGGTGTAAGCTGAGGCACCGGGACGCGCACCTCGCCCTGGAGACGCTCTCGGACCACCAGGACTCGTCGTCGTCGTTATTGTTGTTGTTGTTGTTGTTGTTGTTGTTGTTGTTGTTGTCGTCGTGCTGCTGCTGCCTGGCGGAGACGCCGGAGCTGAAGAGGAAAAGGATCCACAGGGGCAGGCGTCTCGCCGCGGCACCCCGGCTCTTGGCCAGCATCTTCTTCCTCCGCGCGTCCGGGACGTGTGGTGGCTGTGGAACAAGTGCAGTCGGGGTGGGGGTTTGGGGGGTTGGAGGGGGGTGGGGGGGGGGGGGGGGGGGGGGTGTAATCTGATGGGAAAATCCAGTTGAACTCGAGTTATACAGCCAAGGGAGGAGCTATAAGATCTAGGCGTGCTCAGTTTTAGGGTCAGGATGCTGAGAGGCTTTAGTTCACTGAGTTCACTGAGACCCACAGCCTCTAACCAACTGATTCATAGCCACAACTTCCCAACATACTCAACACACACACACACACACACACACACAAAAATGAGAATGAGAGTTCCGTGTGCAGATCCCAGGTCTGGACCAAACCTTTTTTTTTTTTTTTTTTTTTTGGAGCCCTAAGCAGAATTTTCATGAGGGACGCTGCAATCAGAGCCGGATCCAACTGTCACGGATGATCATTGGGGATTGTTGCCCGTCAGAACATTACGACAGTTTTTGCAATTTTCGCTTATAAAGTCAGCGAAATAACTCAAACCGGGCTTGATCCTCGCTTTATGGCCTTTCAGTGAAAGCAAAATCTGGGGAGGCAAATCCCTTTAACCTGACGCGCCAGGTGGCTTGTAGACCTTGGAGACTGTGTTTGGAGAAGAGCAGGCACTTGGCGAGTCGATTGGGTGAACCGCCTGTCAATCGCCGCCTATCGCGAACGGACTTTTCCCAGAAGAGTGAGAGCGTTTTCTCCTCAGTGCAACCAATTTGAGGGGGACACAGGCGATGTGTTGTTGTTTTTTATGGACTCCTCTATAAAAGTAACCGCAAACATATCGCTCATAAGCAGGCAGGGGGGGGCAGGTTTCCGGGTTTCCTTGCCCAGGGACAGGAGAAAGAGCGTGAGGTGTCGGAAACTCTGAAGAGATCCTCCTCGGGTTGCCGGTCACACTGCTGGAGCATCCTGCAGCGTTTAACGAGATGCCTATTTTTCCCCAGCCACAGTGCATTTACACACACACACACACACACACACACACACACACACACACACACACTGTGGTGCTCTCTCTCTGTCATAAAAGGAGTCATTCAGAGGCTCGGCCGTCCGTTCGGGCCACTAACACTAAGATCGCACCGATTAAGTTCTTCAAAAAGAAATCGGAGCCGGCAAGAAACGATGGACAAAGCTATGACAATGTGATTCCCTTGTTGTAAATGTTCCCTTAATGACTGCTGAGTGGTATTTCCACACTGCTCCCAGGCACTTGTTACTGGAGGGAACCCCACTTAATGGGGGTACACACCTCGTAAAAGGAGGAGGTTGGTCATTCGGCCCTGTGGTTTTACTGGAGTGGAGTGCGTGGTGGGGAGGAGGGGAGTCTACATTCTGGGGGTTTTCGGACCGGCGGGCAGGTTACTGTTTAATATGAAATAATGGGTAAATTGTTCAAGGTTCTGTGGTTTGAAAGAAGCCCACTGTTTCTCCCACCCCCACCCCCTTAAATGTCAGTGATGGAGGAAGCATTCATATCCTTTATAAGTAAATATAGGTAAAAGTAGCAACGCTATGTTGTAAAAATACTCCATGACAAGTAAAAGTCCTGCATGCAACTAAGGCATACTTAACATCTGTGTGTTTATCCTCCAGACACACTGTGAAATAAAAACAAACAAACAAAACAATACCCTTTCCAATTCTGCTGACTGTATGTGTGCCTGCCTGCGAGTCCCAATGTGAATAATTGAAATACCACAGCTGGCACTCGGTCCAGTGGTGCCCTCTTGTGGTGCAGCCGAGTAGCTGCGGTTAAAAACCATCGCAGAGTACGTTTGAATCTGGGCTTTTTTTTTTTCACAAGGAAAATACAGCCTGTAACCTGTCAGGAGTGAGCCCAACATGTGGTCAATGCCTAAGCCCTGTATGATGTGTGAGGGCAGGCTCGGAGTCAGGTGAATTGTGGGTGCACCAACAAGTGAAGGGGAGGCTTTAACTGGTTAGGAAAGGTCTTAATGTGACACCTACAAATGTAAGGTCACAATTGCTAAGTTGGAATTGCTATTTTATGTATTTCTTTGGCCAAATGGTTGTATTCTGCAGTGTTTTTTTATTTATTTTTTTATTTCTGAAAGTAACATTACTCAGTTAGACCACGAGAGGGGGTCCCCTCCCAAAGGGAGCACTAGTTGTAGTACTATCTGAGGTGTAAGCTCTGGGTGTGTGTGTGTGTGTGTGTGTGTGTTAGTATGAGTATAAAAGTTGAATAAAACACATAACGTTTGAAAATTGTGGTGCACTTTAAGTACTGTAAATGTAATTTATGGAACGGATGGCACGAGTCGTCTTTTAGGACTAAAGGAAATCAGGGATGTCCCAAATTCCTGGACAACCAGGCCCTCCCGGACTTCTTTTTCTTTTCACATCCAATCTTAAAGCGCACTTTTATCGCCCCACCTTTCCCTGATATCATCTGATTCTAGTTTTTATGCGGTTTATGGGTTTTTACCTTTTTTATTTTATTTCATTTAATATGTTTGTGACTTGTATTCCCTTTTATTTGCTTGTGTTATTTTGTTTTGGTAGGTTGGCTGGCTTTGTAACTGTTGTCTACTGTAGTTACTGCAATCACTGTTTATGGATATATATATATATATATATATACACCATATGTCTATGATAAAGCACATCAATCCTAGTAAACACACTAGTATTTATCATTTAGAGTTTCATTCAACTGCTTCCTGTCATCTTTAACAAGTGCAGTGCGCTGGTCACCATTTTTTTTTTTTTTAAATTGTTGTTTGTTTGTTTTTGGAGCCGGCGGCCCGGAACGCAGTGGACGACGAAACAATTCCTACCCGGACCTGCAATTAGACGCACACTCAAAGATGGCGGCCAACATAGAGCAAATTTTACAGGATTTTATATTGAATAAAATCAGGGAGATTGAAGACCAGAATGAAGACAAAGCGTATGTCTGACTGTTGTGTTTTGCGCTCGCCTTAGCGACAGTTGAATGCAGTTAGCTAGCTGGTGAAAAGAAGTGAACGAACATGGTAGTTTCCCACAGCTTCGGTGGCCGGCTGCCGATCCGAGGACCAAATTACCAAATGTACAAGCTAGCGTAAGCTATGTGTTTATACATTGGGACGTAGAGATACGACCGGTAGCGATGCTGTTAGCAGGGCCGGCCGGGTGTAAATAAAGCCCCATGGTTGAAAGTAGTTCGTCAGGCCGGAAAAGCGGTCCTGTTTTGTTATTATTTTTTAATTTTTAATTTGGCACCAACGGTAGATTCTGTCGTTTTACTGGTTAGCCTGGTAACTTATATTGTGCACATATTTTCTTCTTGCCTGCTCGCGCTCAGAGGCAGGAAGTACTTTCCCCGGGCGCCCTTTCAAATTAAGTGTTTTAATAACAATAACCGCATGTAATAAACTGGAGCATTAAAACTGACATTGTGTTGGTACAGCACACATTCCCCGCTCCTCTGAGAGCTGCTTCTTCTAGCTTTTAATCCCCGGTGGCCGCTTTGAAAACAAGATATTTTGTAAAACCACCCTTCATCCTCATCTGAACACATTTCCATGTTTGAGCACATTGGATGTCCGGCAAACACAAACAAATGCAACCTGCCTCTCTGTGTGTCCGTCAGTGCTGCTGAAGGAGCCGGCGCCGGCGCAGAGATGGCCGGGGCTGAGAAAGCCACTTCAGAGAGGGACGGGCGGGAAGACTCGAGGGGCGGCGGCCCGCAAAAGAAACATAAGAAGCACAAGAGGCACAAAAGTAAGAAGAAGAGGAGGAACCGAGAGAAGGGGAGCAGCTCGGAGTCCGGGGCCGAACTGGAAGGAGGGCGCAAACATCAGCCAAGGTGAACCGTGGACGGTGAATGGCTGTCAATACCCACTATAAGGGCCTTATTCAGATGATTTAATAACACTAAATCATCATGAAACGGTTCTCTAAAGCCTCATTTCCACTGCGTGGTACGGCTCGGCTCGACTCCACTCCACTCACTTTTGGCACCAGTTACTTCTCTCAGCAGATAGTGCCCCCCTCAATGTAGGCGGGATTCTTCGCTGACCGCCACAGCGGCGCGCGCACGAAACTGCAGATTTCGGGGTGCGCTTTCGGATCAAGGTCCTGCCGGAAGGTCCACACATGCAACATGCCTTTACCGAAGAGTAAAGTAGTAAATATGGTCACTCTGCAAATAAAAATACACTTACATTTGTGAACGCGGGGAATGCTGGAGCATTTGCCCTTCCTTGGATGCTACGCAGTGCCAACGCATCACCAACGTTGGGTGTTGGGACGTGACGGCACCCATTGGTCTGTGGACTACCGATTTGAAGCCTGGAGTTTGGCGTTTTGACCGTCGCCATCTTGCGGAGCTGCCCGAAGACAATATGCATGTATGCATACATGTACTTGCAGGGGAAAAAATCGTCTATTTTACACTCTAAACGGGACCGTGATTTACGCGGGAAACCGCTGTGACGCCGTCTTCAACGTGACACAACCCTCGCTGGATCTTTACATCGGCAGCCAGAGGAACGTCTGCTCCTCTGCCGACCGTCGAAAGGGCAGGATGTCCCGTGCAAGTGATGATTCTAGTGAGGTCTAGGTCCGCGGTGTTGCCAGGTTCTTTCCACAACTTTTGCCACTGGAAAACCAAAGAAAAAGGACGGTTCCAGGCGAGCCGAGCCGAGCCACACCATACAATGTGGTGGAAATGAAGCATAATAGAGGAGAAAGGCAGTAGTGTGTACAACCCAATACCACTTTGCAACCCAATCCTGGGCCTTTTACAACACGCAAACGCATGTATGCAAAGTTTGGCCTTGTAAAGTAGTGCGAGTGGAGTTGAAATCTGTCACTGTGGACGAACAAAACTGCCATTTTACTATTAATACCCGCTTCTCAAATGTGCCTAACTCAGGTTTTATCTTTGCTTCATAGAAGAGGAACACCAACAGAGACAAATAAGAAGCAAGGTAAGTACCATGTTTTCAATTAGTTCTTTTCTGTCTTTTCTTTCATGTGCACCATGTCCAACCAATTTCCCTGCCTACGTCACCATACTCCCCAAGACCACCCCCTCCCCTCCCTCCCCCCCAATCATATACCTATCCATATGGCATCTCTAGGCATGCAGTCATTTCTGTTCTGTACCGAACGCGCTATACTGACACGGCGCCGCTGAACCGTTTGAACCAGGTGACGATGGCGAGAGCAAGTCCCGATGCCACAAGCGGCACTCGACGGGAAAGAGGAGGAAGAAGAAGAAGAGGAGGAGGAGGAAAGGGGAGGAGAACTCGTCAGATTCGGACTCAAAGCGGAGGGACAGCAAACGCGCTCAAAGCGTGTCGCCAAGGCGACGGGAGGAGTTGCCTGATATCATCCCAAAGCAGGTAAAAAACACCCCCCCCCCCCCCCAAAAAAAAACTTATTTTACTCTGTAATGAAATACAGATATATTTCCTTTAAATATAAGTAAG
The DNA here is from genome assembly GCF_043641665.1 of Enoplosus armatus. NCBI lineage: Eukaryota > Metazoa > Chordata > Actinopteri > Centrarchiformes > Enoplosidae > Enoplosus > Enoplosus armatus. The sequence goes on from NC_092203.1 coordinate 986,669, forward strand.
GGGAAATATAAATATTGGACCTGACTTGTTATTAGCAGGTACTTAAGCATCCTCAGAATATTACGGGTTAGGATTCGGACATTGCGACTGATCCGAAGGAGGTACTTTAAAGGCACGTTGGTCTCTCTTTCCTGGCCAAGCCCTTCTTTCCAGTTACAAACTTGTTGTTGGACTGTGCATCCAGGGATAACTGGGTCTTATTTCCACAATTTAAAGTTATACATTTCGAGCCTTGTATGGAAAGGCTCTGTTCGGCCGCGGCTCGATTTTGCTGGGCAGTTGTTGTTGGCTGCCTTTCATCATCATCTTGACTTGTCGCGTGACGCCGAAAGCCGCTCAGTTTTAGCGCCCTCAGCTGGTGCACATGGATGGTGGACGTGGAGAGAATAAGGAGAGGGAGGGGGTAGCTTGTGCTGAAGGAGCGACTGGAGTTGGAGAAAATTTGCCGTCCCAAAACTGCAGTCAGTCCAAGAGGGGCAAAGCATCTTCCTCCGTGTGTTTCGAGGGATTCACCTCGGGTTTGTTTTCGTGGGACGAGGTTTCGCCGGATGGCAAGGTTAGAGGCGTTGCCCGCGGTTACTTTGTTCGGGGAGACCTGCTGGTGCGAAGGTGGGCGCCTCTGTGACGGTGACTTGAGGTGACCCTACTGATTTCCACGTCCCGTGTCGGGCACTTTAATTTGATTTAATAATAAACTGTTCTTTAACCATGTCCATGGCGTGTCTCCCTTTTTTGCTGCGGCCACTTGAGCCAGGTTCATTCATTCGTTAAGATGTGGCTTCGGTGCCCAATATGGAATAGAAATAAAATACATGAATTGTTTTTGAGCCCAACCAAATACGGCGTGTACCCAGTGAAACAAGTGTGATGCCTCAAGTGCAAAATGTGGGCAAATTTTTCGTGATGCTGTATATTTGCGCTCATAATTGTGTGTATTTATTTATGTACTGAGCTATACGTCTTTTTCGATCCGTCAGATAGCCTGTTACGGCTTTGCGTCGCCTTTCGGGTCTGTCTTTTGTTGAAAGGTGATTTTGCGAGACTTCCGCCTTCATAATGTGATAAACAGCAAATGATGAAACACGTCTTTTTTTGCTTCCTAACAGGACAGCTCCAATAAAGGAAGAGGAGAGGAGGAAAGGCACGGCAGGAGGAGTTGCCGTTCCCGTTCGCGGTCACATTCCCATTCTCATTCGCATTCCTGCTCGGTGAGGGGGAAATCTCGCTCTCGGTCCCGCCACCGCCACCGCCGGAGATCTCGAACTCGCTCCCTGTCCGGCTCACAGCGCCACAGGACCCGGTCCAGGTATGAAGGAAAACCATCAGTTGACTGGTTTTTGGCCTGTGTGACTTAACCTCGGTTGACGTCCTGTCCTTTTTTTTTTTTTTTACAATAACTGTAAGGCCAAATCAGACCAAATCAGGTCAGACGTCAGGTTGCGTTTCTCCAAAAGTTGAATTTGCTTCGTTTGGTCTGAAACGCAGCCTTCTCTCATTGTGGTGTTGCTCTGTCCTGCCAATGATCCGTTTGGCAGCTCCTGCGAGAAGAGGGGAGCTTTGGATGGATCCGTACAGCCCACCCAAGGGCCGTCGAAAGGCCCCCAGCCGCCTCAGCTGGCCTCCAGCCCCGCCCGTGGAAACATCAAGGCAGAGGAGCTGACGGAGTTAAGCGCGGGGCTGCGGAGCCCCGACCACAGTGAGCAGCCAGCAGGGGGAAAAGAAGAGAAAGCAGAGGACACAGCACAAACACTAGGTAGGACCTGTTTAATGACATTGTATTTATACCGTTACATGATGTCCTGCGTTAATATCAAATCAGTTTATTGGCCTGAATACGGTTTTACACTCCAACCTTATGATAGCAGCACTGATGGCGCGTTAAAAGTAAATTGTATAGATATGCTTATAGTAGTTTGTTATGCCATCTGTTGACCCGCCACTGCGTCTACTGTATTTGATGCAATAAGATCGTATTTCTTTAAAAACCGGGAAGTCAGTTCTTTGATTTCTTGGTTGACGCATTTGGTACGTGCTTACTTTAAAACTCCGCAAAAAGAAGACCCACGTGTTACCATGGCGATCAAATGTAATTAGTCAAATATTGAATGAGGAAGTTCACTTACAGGACACACACACACACAACAAGTCAAAAGAAAGAATAAAAGGAAGGAAGAGTGGCTGCACCTGGGGCGTTTCCTTTTCTTGGCAGGGCTGCTTGTTTTTCTTTCTGAGGTCTGGCCCTCTGGTGGCGACGTCCGACAGCCATCCCTCCACCCAAAAGCGGTTGTTTTGCACCACGGAGTCCCCAGCAATCATCCTTTCTCTGGGTGAACAACCAGGCGGGCATTTGGCCAGAGTCAGGTTTGGTTTCCATCTGTTCCCAGCTAGGTCTATGTCATTTTTGTTTTTTCCCCCCAACAGGCCGTTTGGGGGGGTCCACAACCATGACTGTATACACTTAAAGGTTCTCCTTCTCCATGTTCCGTCTGTTGCAAATCCGTAAGGTGGTTTCTGATAAAACTTGTCCAGAAATGGTCAATGATGCCAGCGTCTCAGGCTGAGGGAGCCGCCCCATCAAGGGCAGATTTTGGGGTGACATGGTCCACACAAGGTCCAGACTACTGAAGAGACGTTTCCCCAAAGGCTTTTAATTCGTCCCTTCCGCTTCCACTTGTACGGTATGCAGAACTGCAGCTGTATTTTGGATACCCAGGACCACCCTCAGAGCATCCTTCACAGACTTTCTCTCTCTCACCCAGATTCTGCCAAAGTGTGGACAGCTGAGGGAATAGAAACTGAAGCTGTCCCGTGTTTGCCTGAAGCGAAGAAGTACACCCGGTATTGAAGGACCCGAGGATGGGACCAGGTAAGAGGCTGTCATTTAGGCTCTGGCTTTGGCGGAACGGTCGAGTTGTGTTTTCCACTGTGCTGTCCGGCCACATGACGGGGGAAGAATCAGTTCTCAGTGGTATTGCGATCAGAGCCTGGCCCAGGCCAGATCGCATGACCAGCGTCAAGCGTCAGCCAAGAATATGGAGGGCATGTTGGTCATGTTTGGATTGGGTCACTTCTCCAATAGCCGTGACTTCACAGCGTGCTACTGTGACTCCTTTCACTTGCAAAACATCTTGTCAGATGGTTTGAAGACTGAGGACCTGAGAAGTCCCCCCTTAAGTTCACTGCTTTACTTTCATCATCAGTCGAGTTGTTGAATAGCTGTCTGAGGGTGACTGCTGAACTCCATTGCCAAGGACGCCTCTCTGCAAGCAGCGCTCCATGAATGAGTCCCTGATCAAGATGCGGACCACAAGCACATCTACGTTCCATTACTTCTTCCCATGGACTTGAGCAAACCAACTCAGGACTGGACGGACGAGGAGAACTCCCCGTCAAAGCATCAACATCTCTATTCTTCACCGTTGGGGAGCTAAACACGAGCTCCCTCACCTTTGATACGCGGTTGGTTAAGACACGCGAGTAGGAGCTTGGTCATCAAGGCGGAGTTCATCCAGCTCCAGCAGCTCTCAACTGTCCTTTCAATGCTGCTGACCGCGCAGGATTGACGGTCTCTGTGGAAGTCTTAGTTGATCTCCAGCTGTGGGACGAAGAAGAACTGGGACACTGAGACACCTCCCCCTTTTAAGTAAGTCAGCGGTTGAGAAGGTCGAAAAGTTGAGGTCTTGTTTAGTTCCGCTCATCGACACGTTCAGGTGATGCCGTCATAAATGTCACGTTTGAAATGCCTCCACACACAGACCCGTCTTCAGTTGAACAATGTCGGCATACAGTTTGACACTAACCCTTACCCAAAAATAGGTTTGTTTAGTTCTTGAAGGTGTGTCCAAGTAATGTGTTTTGTGGTCTAATGCTAAGCTCCAGGCTCTGGCGCGCCCCAGCCCACGCCGAACCAGTCCATATCTACCGAACCGGAGCAGACCACCGAGCCCAGTTTCCCTCCGCTTAAAGCGTCGGAGTACCCCGGGTCCTTCGCCGCCAATGTTAAATCACCAGCGAAGAAGAAGAGGAAGCCCTCCAAGTCCCCGCAGGGGAAAAAAGAAGCAAAGTCATCAAAGAGGCAGAAAAGATCCACGTCACCTTGTAGGAGCCACAGGAAGGGGTCCAGATCCAGGAGCCCTTCGAAGAAGAAGAGATCACGGTCGAGGTACAGTGACTGGGTTTTTTTTTTTCTTTGTTAGGATCACCTTTAACCTGTTGGCGTTATAGCTAAATGAAACAAAATTTGTGGTGATCACCAATAATGTTGTTTTGAAAATGTGCATTGCATATTGCGCCCACTCTTCAGTTGGTATGGCTTGGTACGGCGCTTCATTGCAAATGAATTGAGCTGCACACTGTTCCGGTGCAGGTCAGGGTGCCGGAGGTCGCGGAGGTCGCGGTCGCGGTCGGTGTCGCGGGGTCAGAGGAGGGCCGCGTACAGCCAGAGGGACCGCTGGAAACGAGAGCCGAGTCACTCCCCCGTGCTCATCCTCCGCAAAAACAGAACCCCCACCCGGAAACACTGCAGTTCGAGCAACAGCCCCCAACGCATCAGTGAACTGGGTGAGATAAGAATATGATAATCACTCACTTGAATGTCACACTACCAACTTTAGTGCATTTTAGCGTTATTATTTATAAAGAATACGTCACAAATACATTTGGGGAACAGGTATTTCATCAACGCCAATCCCTTCAGTTCGGTGATTCCCCTCCTTGCGTTTGTGTTCCCTCAGATAAGGACCAGTTGTTAGAAATCGCCAAGGCCAACGCTGCCGCCATGTGTGCCAAAGCAGGTATGCCCATCCCCGCCAGCCTGAGGTCCACGGTGCTCCCCCTGGCGCTGCCAAGTATGGCCATGAACGCCGCTATGGCCAGTATGACTGCCGGTACGATTTTTTTTTTCCCCCCCCCGACTCTTCCACCTCTCTCCCTCGGCGCCTCTACAAAGGCCTTGATGCCGATTTTAATGAATGTCTCTTGTCGCTGTAATCGAACCTACGCGAAGGTTATAAATGTTCCGTTTTTGGTGAAAGCGTTTCGATTCAAAGCCGCGGTCGTTACGGAGGCTGCAGGTTGGGCCGCTGTCACGTTGAGAGGTGTTTCTAATATTTTAGGACTTTAAATATCCTGTATATTGTGTTTTATTAAGCTTAAGCTAAGCCTAAACTGCTTGGGTTTTACAGATTTATTTTTTACATATTACTTGCATGTTGTCATTACCTTAGCCTAGGTGTTGCTACGTAGGGACCAACCTAACCTTGTACCAGCCGCCGCGCTTGTTTTTCATCGGCTCCTGTCTCGCTCTTGTCTCCCTGCGTCTCTTGTCTCCCCCCCCCCCCCGCAGCCACCATGACGGCAGCCTTGTCGAACATGGGCACCCTGTCGTCACTGCTCCCGCTGCCCTCCATTACCAACAAGCCGCCTCCCGTGGCTGCGCAGCCCAACATCGCCGCTTTGGAGGAGGTGAAGAGGAAGGTGGCGAAGCAGGCCAACAGCATCAGCATTAAGGAGTTTACCGATGTAAGGGCGAAGAGCGTGTGCTGTGTGAAAAAAAAAATCAAATGTTATTCAATTAAGTCTACACAAAAGTCACTAACAACAACAACAGGTGGAATCACAGTCCAGTCCATGTATTCAGATCCATTTTGGGCCGCTCTTTTTGCTACATCTATTCATTTTATTTCATTATATTCCCCTTCCGCGTAAATGTCTTGATTGTGTATGAATGCTAATGCTGCGCTGCCTCTATGGGTTGGTAAAGACTAGGTTGCTTGAAGGCAGTACTTAAATTACTCTGTGTGTGTGTGTGTGTGTGTGTGTGTGTGTGTTTGTAGAAATGCAAGATGATCGTGGACAGCAAAGGAGAGCTGCCGGTGGCGATGCCTCACGTGTCCGACGAAGAGGATGACGGGAAACCCTTCGGAGGCTCCGCCCTTCGGGAGCAAAAGGCCATCAGCTTCAGCATCAACGTAACGCTGCGCCTTGCATGAGTTTACACATTTACTATGACTGACATGCACAGAAACATGATAAGGAAGTAAACTAACCATTACAACAAAAACAAAAACAAATAATACCTCAAATCAAAAATATTACCCCATCTCAACATTACTACCGTTACCCCCTCCAGAACACGACAGTTCGTCCAGCGGTGCGCAGCGACGCCGGCATGGCCAAGGAGTTCCCCGTGTCTTCTGGATCCCAGCATCGCAAGAAGGTCTGAATAGTGCATTGGATTTGGGTCTCGTAACAGTTCAGTTTTAAAAGGCACTAGGTGCTTTGCAGTGGAAGAAACTTAAGAACTACAGCAAACCTCCTGCTACCGTGTCGTCCACAAGGAACTCACTCAGCTCTGAGGCAGGTATTTACAGGGCAGTACTATAAGTGTCCACTAGAGGTAACCAAAGGCACAACAAAAAAAAAAAACACGCATGAAAACAAACGAAGTGAAGGCAGAGCAGCTCTCCTTTTGGTCTGAGCACCAAAGCAACACAAAGCATCCTGTGGGGGTCCACTCAACTTTAAACTGTACTTCTGCCATCTTGTTGCCCTCTCTTGCGCTTGAACTTCATTTATCCCAAAAGGAACATTTTGTTCCCAAAATTCCCAATAAACGCCGGGAATTGAACATAAGTGCGAAGATAATGTGCGTGTGTATACGGTACATTCATGCTAAAACAAAATGAAATAATAATAAAGTAGAGAAAACAATTAAAGGGAGGCGCAAAGTACCAATGAGGGCTCAGCACGTGCGTTTAGAGAAGGTGTGGGGAACCGGTTGCTAAGTTGCAAGCAATGAATTAGCATCTGTGTTACCGCAACAATTTTCAAAAATTCTTTGGGAAGTAACGTAACACGTCACGCTTTCCAGGAGGGCGAGGCGCTGGGCGCCTACGGAGAATGGGTTCCGGTCGACAAGGCGGCAGACAAAGCCGCGGCCGCCTCCAGGAAGGCCCCGGCCACTGTCCCCGTAGCGTCGGCCGTCTTGTCATCGTCGGCGGTGGTGGCGGTGGCGGCTGCGGCATCTGGTGAAGCGGCGGCAGCCGCAGGGTTGCAAGAGGTTGCCGAGCAGCCAGCATTTGCGCCGGATAACGACAGCGTCTTTCCTGATCCGCTGCAGCAGGTGAGAGGTGGAAGTATGCTGTGCATCTAGTAGCATCTGCTGTGTAAGTTTGTTGCGGCTTGACTGAGTTTCTCTCCCTCTCTCCGCAGCCAGTAGACATCTCTCAGGCTGTGACGGAGAGAATCAAAGCTCAGAGGCGATTGGCTGAGAACCCCTATGACGTCAGCGCCATCTGCATGCTCAGCCGGGCCCAAGAGCAGGTGCGCCCCACATATTTCAAGTATTATTATTAACAATACGCGCACTCAGAAAATGAAATAATATTAAGACAGTCATTGTACCTTTATATGCCTACACGTGACAAGCAGACTTGGTTGATAATAAATGAAATAACTCGATTATTCAGATCTTTCACTTCTAAATATAATAATCAGTAACAAATGTCATGTTTAGTGTGAGTGTTGTTTCGTATGCCAGCTATGGAAAGCTACTGTCTGATCTGATGGAAATGCCCTGTGTCGATAGGTGGACGCATGGGCCCAATCCAACACCGTTCCGGGTCTTTTTACTGGTTCGACCGGAGCCCAGATCCTCACCTCGGAGGAGCTGTCCACCGGCGGACCACAAGCATGGCTGAAGAAGGTACGACACGCGCGCGAAATGCAACAAAATCACTTAGATGTCGCAAAAAAAATAAAATGGAAATACATTAGCATATATTATCCCCTCTTACCTTCTGTCTCCACGCGTCCTGCCTGTGTCTTTGTTAGGACCAGTTCCTCAGGGCAGCTCCAGTATCCGGCGGTGTCGGGGAGTTCCTGATGAGAAAGATGGGCTGGAAGACCGGAGAGGGCCTCGGGAGGAACCGCGAGGGCACCGTGGAGCCAATCATCATTGACTTCAAGGTCGACCGCAAAGGTGTGAGGGCACAGAATACAAACACTAGGAATGCTGAGCCCCTTGTGGATCCAGGCCTGGCCGTGCCATATGGCTCATAGCTCGTCCGGACCCGTCCCAGTGCCTCATCAGCAGGCCCACGCGACACCTCCGCAGATTTTAAAGGCCCCATATTATGCTAATTTCCAGCTCGATGTTTTTATTCTGGGACTCCGCTAGAGCAGCTTTGCATGATTCACAGTTCATAAAAAGTCCTTATTTATCTTCTACTGGCCCTTTCTGCAGCCCCCTCAGTCCCCCCCCCCCTCTGTCTGAAACAAGCCGATATTTTTTGACCTTCTGACGGCTCGCTTAAAAGGCACGGTTCCCGAATGCGGGCTGTGTTTCATTTCTCCCCGTGGACCGAGCGTTTTGATACTTCCACAGTATTTAGACAGCACCCAGAGCTGCTTTCTGATCAGACAAGGCGCGGAAATCTCACTTTCTACAATATGGGACCTTTAAACGAACGGAGATGTTGCCTTTGAAACTCACGTTGATGATGAGAATAATGGCACTAATGCTAGTGGTGGTGGTGGTGGTGATGATGATGATGATGATGATGTGTTTTCAGGGCTCGTGGCTGAAGGAGAGAAGCCCCAGAAGCAGACGGGAGGACTGGTGGTAACCAAGGATCTAATGGGTAACGAATACTCAGCAAACACTGTCGCGGCACATACAGCCAAAATCCATATATATATATATAATATTGCATTTTTTTTTCTGTGTACAGGGAAGCACCCGGTGTCTGCCCTCATTGAGTTGTGTAACAAGAGACGGATAATGCAGCCCGACTTCGTCATGGTTCACCACAGTGGACCTGACCACCGCAAGAATTTCCTCTTCAAGGTGGGTTTTGTCTTCCTCTTTTTTTCCCATCAGGCCGTCGCGCTGAAAGCTCCTGCGATGCGCCCGCTTCCTTCAACGCGGGTGCAACCTTTAACATGTGATCCTCCGTCCGTATGTCGTGTCGTCTCCAGGTCACAGTGAACGGCGTGGACTACCAGCCCCAGACAGCGAGTCCCAATAAGAAACATGCCAAGGCCATGGCTGCCACGGTCGCCCTGCAGGCTCTGGGAGAGGTAACGTTCAAAAAATGGCAGTGCGAGCAGTTGGCAAGTTTCTCCAGTATGAAGACAATGCACATATGTACAGCACGTAAAAATGAATGGAGTTAATAGCCCGACGTTAGCTTGTTGCTCCCCGGCGAGTCCGCTTGCGCCTAAAGGAGCGAAGACGAAAAGGGAACCAGAATTTGCGTCGCTGATTCAATTCAAATGTGTTGTTTCGCTCCCAGGTTCCTGTGGACGGACCCGGACTCTACACCGGCCCTGTCTTCACTGCTGCTTCTACTGGCCCCTTGTTCTCGACATAGACAAACACACGGCAGTGGGGGAGTGGGTGGGTGGGGGGGGTTCAACTGTTTGACTGTATTGTCTTTTGATGAAATAACCGGTCCGTCATTGCCACGCTCGGTGGCTTATTTATATGCTAAGAAATGAACACACACAGCGAGAACCATGAAGGCCGGTCTGGCCTCAGACGACACTTTTACGACGATTTTATAGCCCGCTAAAATCACACTCTTTCTTTTAATGTTCATGACGGGGGGAGGGGGGGGGGGTGGGGCGGCAAATAATAAGTTTGCCAGGTTAGGATTTTGGAAAGATGGATGGTTTGTATGACACAGTTGCCATATATATATATATATTAGCTGACCAGAAAATGAGTTTCTCTGCCGTGGACTTGTCCGGGTGCGTTAGATTAAAGGTGGACCTGTAAACGACTTGTGTCTTGCCGGTTAGCAACGTTGTCTCGTCGGCCCCGATATTTACATTTTTGTGGCCCGGCCTCCTCCTAACCAAATGTTTCTCATGCAGAAATGCTGTCAAACTTTATGGAACTTGAACCTCCTCAAATGTGTAAACAAATAAAGATTCTATTTATGTTATGTAGTAGAGGGAGCCACATTATGTTTCTTGGTCACGATGCCTGTTGAATGTGATTTTTTTATTTTTTATTTTTAAAAAAGCTTTGGAATGTCATCAAAGGGAAGGGTGCCGACAACCATTTCAGCCGTCCGGTACATGTGAGAGTTGTGGCAGCTGCTTGTGGATATCCCCCCCACCCCCCCCAATAAAATCCCAGCCCCTCAGCACACAAGTACCCTAACCAACCAGCAGGAGTCACTATCATCCTCCCAAACACTGCCAGGGGCACTAAAGCTGGGTATCTGCTGTGGTTGGCGAGTGCTTTTTTTTTTTTTTTCTCAGTCCACCACTTGTCTAAAGGCGCCGTTTACTTTTCTGTGATGATGAAAAATCGGATAAATCCCCACACATATATTGTGATCATTTTTGTATCACTGGGAAGTGAGACGTTTCGCCTTAAAGCTGCAGCAGGCAATGTTATTGAATTGTAATTTTGGTTGAATTTAATTTTGTCACTAACAATATCTCATTGAAGGCCTCCTTTAAAAAAAAAAAAAAAAAAAAATGTGTCCATGAGCAGCTGCCCGCTTTGGTATTTAGTGTTTTAAAAAAACTGGACCAGGTCTGAATCAAACGACCAATCGAGGCGAGCTTGCGCGAAACTGGCCAATCGCATCGACTCAGTACAAACAAGGGCTTGGTTTCCACCTTTCTGGGTTGGATTGTGAACCGCAAAGGTTAGAAGAGACGGAAACAAAAGACAGAGCCCCCCCCCCCCCTCCCTCCGATTACCCTGATTGGTTGTTTGAGTCAGGCCTTGTCCAGTTTTTATAAAAGGTGAAATACAAAGGGGGCTGGGGCCCACAGGCATATTTTTTTAAAGGAGCACTTCAGTCAAATATTGTTAGCGTCATGCTGTGGTCAAAATTATTTATTTCAACCGGAATTATAATTCAATAATATTGCTTTCATTTGTCAGTAATTTTGTGGAAAAACTGCCCCTTCCCAAATTGATAGAAATATGACTACTGACTCTTAATGTTTTTCTGGGTTTTTTTGCTAGATGTTTTATATATTCTGAGCACACACAAGAGGCAAGTATTATTCCTCATCCGACCCCTCATAAACTTGTAAATCACAACTCTATATTTTTCTTATTGTCAGACAGATCCCGTGAAAAGACCAAAGCCAACAATAAACTGAGCCTACTGACAAGTGTTGTGGGTGTGTGTGCATATCTCACCGTGTGCCGAAACCTTTTTAAAAACACGCTGTTGGCGAGGCGACGGATCCTCGCATGCGGCCAGGAACGCTCACCAGAGCCCCAAACGTTGTCCCCTCGCTCCTCTGGTAACCTGGACGGAGCCAGGTCCGGGGCGACGGCCGGATTCCTCCGCTCGCTGTCTGCGCTCGGATTCACCATCCTGCCGGAAAGTAGCGTGGATCTGCGTTGATCTGTCTAGATGTGATCAGAACGTTTTTTGGTTTTGCTTTTTGTCCTTTTCATGATCTGCTGTTTCTCCTTTTCACACGTATCACGGACGATATGCTCAGAAGCACCCTCAATGTGTATTCATCCTCTGTTGAAAATAGTCCGCGACAAATGTCGTGTTTCCTTCCTGTTTGGGTAACGTTTGTTTAAGAAAAACAAAATGAACGTTACTACACGTTGGTGAGCCCAGGAAAGGAAAAAAAACAAACCTGTAATCCATCACGAAATGTACGTAGTTTCATTCCCAACCACCCCCAACCCTTTGCACGGCGCCTGGAGCACTCCGGTTCAGCACCATGGACAGCGCCGCACCTACCCCCAAATGGTTGTACAACTAAACTAAAAGTGTTTCATTTGAATCTACTGTCATCCGGCTGCTGGGTTATTTTATTTGTACACACACACACACACACACACACACAAAGTGCCAAATACGACAAAAATAAATAAATAAATGTAAAAACAGAATTAAAAAAGGTTCTCGGCTTTCCTGCAGATGTCCATTTTGTCCAGAGCAATTGTCTTTTAAAATTTTATGAAAAATAGCTGATGTTACATTTACATTATGGTAAAAAAAATATATATATACTCAGTCCAACTTTACTTGATCGTGTCTATTGCTACAAATAAATGCAGGAATAATAGGAATAAAAACATTTAGAAGAAGGGGTGTAATTGAGGGCTAGTAATCAATGTTTCACTTTGACTTTTATTCGCTTTTGTTTCCTGAAATTATTATTTATTTCCTTATTGTTAAGTTTGAACTGCCAGCGCCGAGGTGTTGTCCGACGCTTCCAGTCCAATGGGACGTTTTTTTTTCCCGACCATTGGGGTTTCGGAATAATGGGCTGTCGCAACAATGGCGTGGCACCGAGGGCTCAGTGGGAGGTGGTGGTGGTGGTGGGGGGTGTCTCTCTAGAGACATCTTTGTACATGTGAGGTGGAGAGAGAGAATAAAGTCACCGTTTGCACCATTGGGGTTGAAGAATCCAGCAGGATAACGCCAGACGATGGTGAGTATGTCTCCCTACTGTGTTCTTCCAAAGACGTAACCTTGCCAATAATTGTGGATTGTGCAAACCAATGCTTTTGGTTCATTTGGGGGAGGGGGGGGGGTTTGGTAGGAAAAGGAAGGCGCTGATCCAAACACATTTCTATTTTTTGTGGTCGTTGACTTTATTATTACAAGACTGACCTCAGGTCAAATTGGCTGTTGTGGCGATTCAGTAAAGGCGGAGAGAGCAGTGAGCGACCGAAGATATGCAGTTCACAGATTTTCCGCATACGTACACAGTCTGAAATATGTCATTTGACTTATTTATTTATGATAAACCCTATTTATTTGATTTATTCATCTGTTATAAATACAAAACTGCACTGAGGGTGCAATTAGAACACACACACACTTGGTGACATTTGGTTTTGTTATAAATAGTTAGGAAATAGCTGCTTGCTGTTTGCTGCAATTTGTGGCACTGAATTGAATTAGAACATTGCCGACCTGCGCTTGTGTTCTTTGCAGTACGGGTTCATCAACAGCTGCCTCCAGTCTCTGGTGACGGAGAGGTTTGGCCAGGACACCTGGGACAAACTGAGGTCTGGGCACACACACACACACACACACACACAGTATATACACTAATGGACAACTTTATGGAGATGTTTTAAGATGTAATAAATCACGGTTTCTGCACAGCTCTCTGCCAGGGGTCCAGGATACCTTCATGACATACACGGTTTACGATGACATCCTGACCCTCAGCCTGGTGCAGGAGGCCTGTTCACTGCTGGGTAAGAGTTCAAACCCCCCCCCATGTCTTGGTAGGAGCTCTAGTATTTCCATTCATTTTTGGTGCTAGTCTTCCATTGCTATCTGCTCCTCAAGTTTTTGGAGGTGGTTCAGTTTCAGTTTCGGTTCGTTTCAGACAGAGGGGGGGACTGAGGGGGCTGCAGAAAGGGCCAGCAGAAGATAAATAAGGACTTTTTATGAACTGTGACTCATGTAAAACTACCCAAGTAGACTCCCAGAATAAAAAATACCGAGCTGGAAACGAGCACAATATGGGGTTGAAGTTAGCTTCAGCTGAAGTTTCTCTTGATAAAACAAAGTTGCAGTCTCGCCACTGCCTGTATTAAAGACCCCAAAAGGAAAGAATTTTTTATATATATATATATATATATATATATATATATATATATATATATATATATATATATATTATAAGGAGTTTGAGTAAAAAGTTTGCTTCAGCAATGCAGTGGCATAAATGTGGAAACGAGTAACTAAATGAGTACAGTAACAAAGTACTTCGCACACGTATTGTCAAATGTGCGGTTTTCTGTTGCTAAATAAGTCTGTTTACTGTAAAAAAAAAAAAAAAAAAATATATATATATATATATATATATATATATATATATATATATATTTTGCACCAAAACAAAAACAAAAGCATGTGTGGACGCCTGTGTGTGTGCAGATGATCAGTCTTGTGAGTAAGTGTTAACAATGTCCCCGCTGAAATCCAACAGGTTCACTCCCGGCGGAGGTTCGTATCACCACGCATGCACAACCGCAGCCTTAAAAAAAAAAAAATTATGTGATTGAAAATTGATGCAAAAAAAAAAAGAATATTTTTAAGAATTAACGTTCCATAGAAGGTTTTGTTTGAATTGAATCCCATATATTTGATTCAATTGCCTTTTTATATATATATATATATATATATATATACATATAATGTCAGTACTGAAGAAACAAGAGTATTTGGCCAGGTACGTGACGGATGTATAAAGCATAACAAGAATTGTTTACTCGGGGGCATGTCAACACTCTTCCCAAGAGTCTGATTATCTAGACTGCACGTGCTTTCGGGAATTGGCGGTAATTGAATGTCTTGCCGTCCAACAGGTGTGCACGTGTATGACGTATATATATATATATATATATATAATATTTCTAGAAAAGTTCTGTGACGCCGTTCCTCTGTGTGTTTTTTTTTTTTTGGGGGGACGTTTCAGATGTCTCCGCCGACGTCTTCCTCAAGCTTTTCGGGGGACATTTCTTTAGCTTTTGTAAGCAAGCGGGCTATGACACCATGCTGAGGACGCTGGGAGGGAATCTCACCGAGTTCATTGGAAATCTGGACGCTCTCCACAGCTACCTGGCGCTGTCCTATCAGGTATTCTCTCGTTGTTTCGTTACCCGGCTAAGGACCGGAAGGCACCTACGGTGGCGGAGCTGCTAGATGTTAGATATTTAGAAAGAAGTGAGACGTCTTCTCTTCATCTCCAGCTGCCCAGGCGCCCGTCCATCCAACCACGCAATGCCGTCCACTTTCAGACCTCTTAAATATGTGCTGATTTGGGGCGGCCGCTGCCATGTGCCGTAATTACTTCTTCTAGTTTAGATCGTTTGTTAGAACTGAAATCCGAATCAGCGTCATACCTCCTGTTTTTAAGGAAATGAATGCGCCGTCTTTCCGGGTGGAGATGACAGACGACGGGAGGATGCTGCTTCACTACTATTCCGACAGGAAGGGCCTGTACCACATTGTGCCTGGTAAAAACAAACACACTGGGGGGGGTCACCAGGGTCAGTGATAGGCAGTTGGCTTGCTGGACCAAGCTTGAAGTGACTGCTAACATTTGTTGTGGTTTGAAAGTGTTTAATGACTAAGAAGAGACGTAAAACAACCACAAGTGGATGCAAAATGGCGTCCTTAAGACGCAACTTGGATGAACTGACTTGAACATTAGAACCCCCCCCATCTCGCTGCAGGTATCATGGAGGCGGTTGCCAGAGAGTTTTTTGATAGCAAAGTGACCATGGTGGTGCTCAATCAATCGGAGGAAGACGAGCGGACGGGGAAGAAGGAGCACGTCGTGTTTCTGGTCCAACAGACCTACCAGGCCAGCGAGACCGGTGACCAGGACCGCTCCTCAGAAAAAGGTAACCTTCACACGAGTTTATACTGAGCACCCTTAGAAAATCTGAGGGATCGTAAATTCGAATGTGAACGTAGGCTGACATGTGTTTAACGTACTTCCCAGCTAGCCCCCAGTGCACCTTCAGTCCATGTTACCCAAACAAGCTGTGGATGGAAGAGAAAGCTTTCTGCAACACCTTTCCCTTCCATGTTGTATTCGATGAGGACGTAAGGCTCACCGGCGCACCTTGAACTATTTTCAGTTCGGCTCAAACTCGTGCTGTGTGCGGATTCCTGATGCTGTGTGTGTGTGTGTGTTGCCTTCTCTGTTCGTGGCGCTGTTTTTTTCCCCATCAGCTGAAGATAAGGCAGACGGGGGTGAACATACAGAAGTTTGTTCCAGGCCTCCGAGCCAGAGATGCCACGCTGGACCAATACTTCACCATCGTACACCCGCAGGTAAAGCGCAGTCGCGGAGCGCAGCAGAATGCAGTCGTGCGCGGCGGTTTAAACTTTAATACCGGTGTTGCGCGGCCTTCTCCGTCTCTGTCTTCCAGGTGACTTTCACCATTGAGAGCATCAGGAAGTTCATCAACAGTCAGTTTGTCTTGAAGAGCTGCAAAGACAAACACACCACGCTCAAATTAAGAGGTGGGTTCTGAGAGACAGCACCCCCACGCTGCTGTTTAACGGAAGGTGTTGGATGTCAAATGGACAGATGAATGGACGCAAACGGGAGGGGTGAAGGGTTCGGTCTCGTGACCCAAGCTGATTAAGGCCCCCAGACTGTACCTAGAATGAGACGTGAGGGAAGAAATTCTGGAGGTACTGGGTCTGCGTGGCCGCGGTATTGTCATGGTGATGGACAGGCATCACTTCCCCTAAAGAGACATAATCGTAGTCTTGTCCGGGTGGACATTCAAGTGGTAACCTCAACATGCACTTTGCGTGCCTTTTAGGTGCGGAAGTCTGAGCAGTGCGTTATATAACAGTAACAAGTCCATCCTAATGTCCATCCTATGTCCCGCAGTGGACTAAGAGGATTGAGTCAGCGAGTGAGCAGTACCATTAACCTACATTCACTTTCAGGTCAGATGTTGTGGATGGAGTCTCTTGGCTGTATGTTGTACCTGTGCTCTCCGAAGCTACGGAACCTCCAGGAGCTCCGAGATGTCGGCCTCCACCTGGCTGACCTGGCCCAGCACGACGTCACCAGGGACCTGGTTCTCCTCAACCAGCAGCGTCTGGCCGAGATGGAGCTCACCAACCAGCTGGAGAGGAAAAAAGTAGGAGAGCGGCTTTTGTTTTTGTTTTTTTATGTGATCTTTGCCAGTCCATGGCCAAAATGGCCGCTCCCGTTTACCAGCCTGAAAAGAAATTAGAAAACGTCCGGGGCTCAGCCGTGGCACATAGGCCTGTCAGCTTTTAGTGGCTGGGACTATTTCTTGGGTAGAAAGTAGTTCACTGCGAGACAGTGTTTCTTGAAGGTTTTTGTTTTTTTTTCTTCAGTGTTTTGAGAACCAAAAAGTAGGTCACCCCATGCAAGCCCTCCCTTTTTTTTTTTTATTGTTTCTCTCCGACCCAGTTTGGAAGCCCCTTTTTTTCCTCCACCACGCTTTATTAAAAAAATATTCTTTTTACAATGACAGCTTACAAATGTGGGATTTTGTACAGCCAGTTTTCACAGGCGGCGGAGATGTAATTCATTGTATGCGCCTGTCGGCCTGCAGGAGGAACTGAGGGTTCTGTCGCGGCACCTGGAGACTGAGAAAGAGAAGACGGAGACCCTGCTGTACGCCATGCTGCCGCGCCACATAGCCAACCAGCTTAAAGACGGGAAGAGCGTGGAGGCAGGTCGGTCCGCCTGGCAACCCGGCCCTCTGTCTCCACATGTCTTCCATGACGCTCGGTCAACGTGTCTGCCTGTTTTTTGTTTTTCTTCTTCAGGGGAGTTCGAGGTGTGCACCATTTTGTTCAGTGACGTGGTAACCTTCACGAACATCTGCGCCGCCTGCGAGCCCATCCGCATCGTTCACATGCTCAACTCCATGTACTCCAAGTTCGACCGGCTCACCAGCATACACGACATCTACAAGGTACCATCCCGTTCGATTTCCCCGCCAAGTAGTTGGCTCAGTGGCATTTTCTTGAATCTGAATCCTGCGTCACAAGCACAAATCAGGCATCGCAGGTTCAAATTCAGGCATTTGATCAACCTGTAATCGGATCCGCGCTGCTTCTGTTGGTGTGTGTGTGTTTCATTTGGTTGGTCTGTTTGGAGGTCATATGTGAACTTTCGCCATCTGAATTCCCTCGGGGGTTTCCTTGAAGGTCGAGACTATCGGTGACGCGTACATGGTGGTGGGGGGCGTTCCAGTCGCCACGAAGACCCATGCTCACCGCGTGGCCAACTTTGCCTTGGGTATGAGGATTGCAGCCGGAGAGGTCACCAACCCTGTAACAGGCGAACCCATACAGGTAAGAGTTTTCAATGAATGGGTCAGTTTCCCCAAATGATAATAAAACACATTGTTATTGTTATGTTACAATTTAGACCAATACCGTCCAGCACTTTTGACGCGCTGACATGTGTGTGTGTGTGTGTGTGTGTTTCAGATCCGTGTGGGTCTCCACACCGGCCCGGTGTTAGCCGGGGTGGTGGGGGAGAAGATGCCTCGCTACTGCCTGTTCGGAGACACCGTTAACACTGCCTCCAGGATGGAGAGTCACGGACTCCCCGACCACATTCACCTCAGCGCTCCAACATATAGGTGTGTGTGTGTGTGTGTGTGTGTGTGTGTGTTTGCATGTATGTGCCCCCCCCCCCCCCCCCAGCCAACAGAGTCATGGACTTTTAACGCTTTTACCTTTTTTTTCGCCTGATGCTAATTCCCATATCCAAACTTAGGTATCTGCTGATAATGACAAGTGATCAGAAAACTATATAAAACTATACTTCTGTCTGCCCCCCCCCCTCCCCTCAACCTACCCTCATCCACCTCTTCAGTGAGCTGAAGGATTCGGGGTTCGACATACAAGAGCGCGGGCAGATTGAGGTGAAGGGTAAGGGCCAGATGACCACTTACTTCCTGTTGGGGAACCTGTTGGTGTCCGAGGACGGCATCATGGGAAGGGAGGCCGGAGGGACCCGTCTTTATGGCGAGGACCTCCATGGCGAAAAAGGTAAAGGAGAAACTGTGGAAAATTACAAAAAAAAAGCTGACGTCTCGAGTCTCCCTGAACGATGTCCTCTTACTGTCCAGCCAGCCACAGTCCAGTTTGTGACATGACGGAGGAGTAAAAATGTCCCCGTCTCATTTAGAGCCCGAAAAAGAGCCTGAAGTGAGAGCGGCGGAGACCGAGCGGAGAGACGCCACCCCCGGCGGCGCCTTCACCTGGGACGTCACCCCGCCGTACGAGGGCGGCGACAGCACACCTGCGAACAGCCAGGTCAACAGCAGACTCTGTGTCTTGCTCTGACCGAGACCCCCCCCTCTCTGCCCATGGGTGTATAATAATGATACAGTAACATATGCGTATGCTGTGAGTGATGAATAAAGAAACGCTCTCTTAGCCATCTTGTCTCTCTTAAACAACAGCCAGAACTCAAGAAACTGAGACAGCACAAGGTCTTAAAATACAAAATATATATGATAAGGAAGTGCCAACACATACAGTATCCCTAGTCCCTAAGGCAATCGCGCCACCATGTGGTGGTCGGGCTGCACTACACATGACAACAACTCCAATCTAACGCATGACAGTCGTGTGAGAAATCATCCTCCCGCCCAATTAGTGGCAGATTTATTGTGTTTTAAACGGACTGCGCGGTTAATGTGGGTGCCGGTATCCATTTTGCATTTTGCCACCAGGCTCGGAAAGCCCCCCCCCCCCCCCCCTCGTCTCTTAGGTTTCAAAGCGATACTAATTGCATCAGTTCTGTGTTTCAGACTTGCACACTTCACAATAAAGCTCACCAGCCCCGCTGACAAAGAGGGGGCAGAGGGCTGATAGATAGAGCACGCGGCTTTATTAGTGTGCAATTTTGGAAATTACCTGAAATGGCGCACAAGCACATGAGTAATGTGAGTGCTCGCACGCATGCACACACACACACACACACACACACACACACACACACACACACACACGCTGAGTCTCTCTTCACTGTAGTGGGTTGTGTAAGAAGATAATGGCCGAGCCAAAATCAGCCCACTTCAATCCATAATGACACATGCAGTGTGCGTTCGTGTGTGTGTGTGTGTGTGTGTGTGTGTGTCAGAGGTGAGGTGAGTAGAGCACAGAATTTCTTATGTAAGGTTGTCGGCTCAAACACACACACACACACACACACACATACAATATAAGTCAACACTTCAACAACGTCATTTTTATACATACATCCGGATTGCACTCATTTTAGTGATAAAGCACAATGGGTGGGAAACGGAGATATATGTACAGAATCCCTTTTAAGGCTTCAATATTAAAACAGCAATTTAACAAAAAAAAGTATACAATGAAGCTTCCAACAAAGGGGGGGGGGTCGTCATTTTAAACTCCCCAGATAAAAATCCCGGAGGACGAAATAAAAAATACGTTGGAAGGATATTTGCTTGTTGGAGTCCGAGGGAAAGTCAACGAGGAGAACCCATCCTCTGCACAAGGCAGATAGGGTCTGATCCCAGGATCCCAGTCCCTGGACTTGACGGTATACTGAGACTGAAAGGGATCCAGGTGGACTACATTTCTAAAGACCCGCAATTAAAAGCGGTTTGACGTTTATAGCAGCCTCGTTAATCCAGGTATCGTCACCCAAAAAGCATGATCATGAGCAATGGTGAGCAAACCAGGGGGTTTTTTTTTTTTTTTTTAACGGCGTTGCCCCCTCGGACCATATCTACTTATGGTTGCTATGGAAACGCTCGCGATTAGGATTGGGTTGAATATCAAAATTCGAGGTCGAGATAGCCACAACCAAGCGCGAACGTATGCGGACCAATTTGCATCCGTGGACTTCGGTAGAGTGCTCTAACATTCTGCTGCAAGCTTAGGCCTACAGGACCGGCCCCCGCGTGGAGCTGGTATAGATGGGCATGTCTGCCATTGATTACGTTTTTGGGTCTTCTCCCACCGCACCCTCTTTGCCATTGCTCTGCACTCAAGTCCTCCTCCTCCTCCTCCTCCTCCTCCTCTTCCTCCGCTAACTGGATTAATTAACAGTTGGCTTTGAAGTGACATAGCAGTACACAAGAGTCTACTCTCCGTGCATCTGTGGCGAGTCGCCGCGACATTTCAACGCAGCGCAGGGCGGGCGAGAGGCTGAGAGGGAGGGACTAATGAGAGCGGAGTAAACGAACGAACTGAAGGGAGCCTTGAGGACTTGGGACGAGGTTGTTTGTTCGGGGGGGCCCCGTTTCACGGCTCGTAGCAGGGACGGCCGCGTGCGGCCAATCTGACTCGGAGAACAAAGGACGTCACCGGACGGCACGTGCTCTCAGGAAGTGACAGCTTTTAAAAGTTGAAGGGTTTCGAAGGGAGTTCTGAATGCACGCTGGTGTATATTTGAAAGATAGCTGGGCAAAACTCACAATATGCAATTTAACAAAGTGTTAAATTGTTTTTAAACCGAGTCTTGGTTGCGTCCCGAAGACAGCAGCGGCTGGCGGGCACGGCTGGGTGGTATCATATCATATCATCTCTAGTTTACTAGAAACTGGTCTCTGGTTCTTGGTTTCACGGTCTGTGAGGCCTGGGGGGGGCAGGAAATTGTGCACCTTGCCTGCCATTGTCACCCCTCCTCGCTGGTGGGTGAACTTGGGTGTTTGTGATGACTATGCGGCTGCTGTGGCATTCAGAACATGGACGAGGCGTTTTAAATACCCCCCCCCCCCTCAAAAAAAAAAAAAAACACAGATTCAGTCATCGTGGATTGGCTGAGGAAAATGACATCACAAGCCCCCCCACCCCTCTCTCTCTCTCTCTCTCTCTCTCTCTCTCTCGCGCTCTCTGCCGCTCGCGCTCTCGCTCCGATTTAGGAGAAACGCTCTCTCTGGCGCGCGAGGAACCACGCGACAGGGGCTCTGAGCTGCCAGATTGTTTTTTCTTCTTCTTCTTCTTCTTCTTCTTCTTCTTCTTCTTGTTTCCGGGGGAATAACATCGATGAGTGATCGGGTTGATTTTGGTGATAGATTCC
This sequence comes from Enoplosus armatus, assembly GCF_043641665.1. NCBI lineage: Eukaryota > Metazoa > Chordata > Actinopteri > Centrarchiformes > Enoplosidae > Enoplosus > Enoplosus armatus. Next base: position 1,008,215 of record NC_092203.1, read on the forward strand.
TAGGGGACAAAACAAAACCGGCTGATTGATACAGCATCTACCCACCACCACCACCACCACCCCCACCGCCCCCCCAAAGAGAGGAAAACTGCAACATACAAATTGGTTAATAATATCATAACAGAAGAAACAAACAAAAAAAAAAAAACCCAACAGCACAACAGAGTCAATTTTTGAGCAGGGGCTGGGATAACGGGGAAGCAAGAAGGGGGTCTAGAATTAAGGATTTACGCACGGGACTCTGGTGCGACGGCCGGCGGAGAAACTTGGGAGGAAGCAGCAAAGTGGGGGACGGGGGGGCGGTGGGGGTGTGGGGGACGGGGGGTCCGGGGAGGAGAGCGCGGGTGCGGGTGCTCCGCCATGCAACATGAGTAACGACAGCAACGGAGGTGGGGGGCTCCAGCCCCTCTGGAACTTCGAGAATGGTGAGTGGAAGGCTCGATTAATGTGGAATTAATGGCTGCTGCTGCTGCTGATTAATTAATGCTTTAGACGCAGGTGATACCTCCTCCCAGCCCCTATATATATATATATATATATATATATATATATATATATATATATATATGTATATAAGTTCAGAAGTTTTCTGGATATGTCACAGGACATGAGGCAGAAATTGTTTTATTTGAATAATGGAACCTTGCCATGTGGAGCGGGCACACTGCAATTATAGCACATAATTACATTTAGTGCAGGAATATGTCCCTTTACAGCTACTAACTTGATAAAGTGCGGGTAAGTGATCATTTGACGTTCAGCAACATCAATAATCGAGCAGTCAGAGAGTACTGTCTTCTTTTTTTCTGCTTTTGACCATGTCTAAATGTTGGGAAGTTGTGTGGTTTTATTGTGGGGGGGGGGGAGTAAGAGCTGCAGCTTTTTTTTTTTCTCAGGGCAGAGGAGGCACAAAAAAAAATGAAGAAAAGAAAAGGGGGCTGGGAGGAGGTATGGAAGACAAATAGGGATAAACAAAAGCTGGAATTAGGTTTTTAGGAGATTTAAAAAAAAAAAAAGAAAAGAAAAAAAGGCCTGAATAAGAATAAACTCCCCGCTCCACCCAGCTCTTCTCTTCTCTTTTTTGCTGCCTATGCATGTGGAATTATGTGTGTGTGTGCGCAAATGCAGGATGCAAAGCTCAGGTCTGCCTCGGGAGCGGCCGATGGACATGTTGCTGTGAGGATCCAACAGTGTGTTGTGTGTGTGTGTGTGTGTGTGTGTGTGTGTGTGTTGTGAGATGCTCGCAGATGTCAAAGGAAAGACACTGACATGCACAGGAGGGAGAACGGCAGAAATGTGGGGGGGATGCAGTTTATCGTACATCTGTCAGAAAGCACTTCTTTTTTTTTTTTTCTTACTGCATGGAGAAGAAAACCATCGAGTACACACACCGCAACGGTGGTGCAGTCCAACATTAACAACACGAAAAACAACCGCCCGGGAACTATGGGAAAGCTCTACGTCACCCAAAAAGTTCGTCAGAGGGTTGTGTCGACTGGCCGCTGCATTGACCTATAGCATCAGAATAGCATTTTAATGATGTCGTGCACGTCTTACCTGACCGGTCTATGCATGTGCAGAACAATGAGTTCATACGTGGTAAGAAAGAGCTTTCCCCCCGGAAGGAAAAGTGCTGCGAGACTCGGTGTGACAGAAGATTGACAGCTCCGAGTGCTAGATAAAACATCAGGGGGTTGATGTAACATCACCCCCCCCCCGCCCCTCCATCAGCAGCTGTTCTGTTCTCCTCACCTCTTACGTCTCCCTCCCGCTCTCTTTAATTCTATCCTATTTACATCCTTGCTCCTGCAGGGAGCCGATTCCCTGTGGCGTAGAGGCGCGTTTGTTTGCGTGCGTGCGTGTGTGTGTGTGTGTGTGTGTGTGTGCATGTACATGGTTATGTGTGTGGATAAAGAACTTTGGATGTGGGTGTGTGTGTGTGTGTGTGTGTATACATGATGACATGCACATACCGTAGGAGGGGGTGGTGGTAAATGAGAACGTCTTTGTGTGTTTCAGCAAGCAGCAGTGTGTGTGTGTGTGTGTGTGTGTGTGTGTGTGTGTGTGTGTGTGTGTGTGGATCTACTGTATGAGTGGGCTGATGAATGTGCGTCTTTGTGTGTCTGTCTTTGCGGAGGAAAAAAAAAACAAGCATATACGTGCACAAGTATTGTGCAGGAGTCGTATATATATCCACGGCTACTACGACTTGGCGTGCCATTTGTATTATTTGCATGTGCTCGCCTAAATTGAGAACAGCTCAGTTCATGAAGTCTCGTTCGAAATCTGCCGCGAACGCCACAGGTTGGACCCCAGAGAGAAGGCACACCTGCGCGCTGTGCATGTGCGGATAATCCACGCGCAGAGCGTGTTTTTGTCAGCGGCTGTTTCTTGGTTATGATCACATGATCCACAACCGCTTAAGCTGCTGGCTCAGTGTCATGTTAAACTTGGGCCAATGGCAAAAAGGGACGTTGATGAATTTAAAGTAAACGTGATGAACCCTGAATCAAGCCACTCAGGCGGTGTTCGGCTGCTAGCTGCGGACGCACCAGTTGTTTGCACCTCAGGCTGGTCGCCCACGCCCCGACAGCTGTCGCGTGCCAGAGGTCGACGCCGGGTCACCTCGAGGGAGGTGAGCGGGCAAAAATGCTCCCATCGGTCAGCACGCCGGGCGCGTGACAGGGCACTTAAAATGCGGCCATGCAGATGTGATGTCTTCGTATTTAAACTGTGTCCTGCCCCACGTGCGGGCCATTTAATATATATCCATTGTACGAAATTAAAACCTTTGGACAGCATGAGAAAATACGACACGTTTCGGTTTAGTGTCCCTGTATGCAGACCTATACGCCACCAAAGCACACCCCGCTTTATCGTCTATTTTATTCGAATTGGGACCATAGTTCACAAAATGAACATCACGCTGTGCTGAAGAAGACTCGAAACGAGTGATTGAGACCATAAACTCATTCAGGACAGATTTCCAGGCGACTTTGGCAGCCCGTCTCTTACTTTGTTAACTTTTTTTAACCGTCTTTATTGCTTTTATTTATTACATCTCGATTTTCTACTTATGTCTCAGTTGCTCTCTCCTGTACGCTGCTGGAACAATGCAAATTTGACCCCGCTGAGGGATTAATAAAGGATTATCTTATCTGTGTTGCCCAGTGCCATGACAGTCTGGGGTACATGTGCTTCCACCAGTAGAAAGAGGAGAGGGAAACGCATTCAAAAGAAATGCAGAATATTGATTTTGTCTTTATTTCTCAGCGGCGGCGGTGGCGGCGGCGGCGGGGGGGGGGGTGGCAGAGGTGGAGTTAGTTTTAGCCGTCATCTTCCCCCTCCGTTGCCTGTAATGGCCTAGTTTCCCGAGGACACCGCAGTTGCCGCGTTTGCCCATTGACTGCGCGGCTGTGTGTGCGAGTCTGGCCGATGCCAATGTGTACGTGTCAGCCCCAGATGTTGCCGCTGGCGCGCCCCCCCCCCCTCCCCCTGTGAGCTGGCATCGAAACGGGCACAGAGGGATGTAAAGTTGGAGAGGGGATGAGGATTTATGCCGACTGGTCTGGCCGTTACCTCTGATTTGACTCTTTCAGGAAGAAACCTGGATTTTCTAATCTGCGTCGAGGTCCCGCCCACACACCGACCTGACCCAATCGCGAGCCCAACACAGTCAATTACAGCTGTCAGTCATGACGTCTAAGCCCCCCTTTTTATAGCATCAAATAACTAATTAAAACCAGCTGCCAACCAGCTGGGAGCTGTCATGTCGCCCATCTTTATCTACAGTGTGGTTCTTACTGGCCATGTTATTACTATTATTATTATTATTATTAGAGATAGTATTTGAATACTAGCTTAACTGAATAAATTGAGATATAATATATATATTTAATTAAATTTATGTCTGTACTAATGGTAGAATGATGAAACCTGACCTATATTATTGAACGTTATTGTTGCAAAACCTACTCATGCACGAGATTAAAAGTTTCTTATCGAGATGTGTGTGTGTGTGTGTGTGTGTGTGGGGGGGGGGGGGGGGGGCATTGCCTAATGACCTTCACTGTATAATGTACAGGCAGACAGAAATATGCACTGGTGGGAGACAGAGAGCTGAGGCTTTTTGAGGACACAGACACGTAACACCCAGTTTAAAATGGAGATAAGGTCCACATCCAGCGGAAGTGCATAATGTGCAAATCTCCGATTGTGGCGCTCGGGGGGGGGGTTCAAGCGACAAGACGTCATCTCCTTCCGTCCCATTAGAAGCCGCGCTGCTGGGATTGCTGGTGCTCACAAAGCAAACCCTTTAATGGCACGAAAGGGGAAATCCGCCATGTTTCATGTGGACGTCCGCTCAGTGTCGATTGGTTCCTACAAATCCCTCGGCGCGCGCGCTATGTTGACCGAGAAAGCGTCTCCGTAACCAGCGCCAAAAGCGAAAAGGGCATCCCAACATATATGATGTTACAGGGCACATTTTACAGTCTTTTGGTGTCACCTAAGCGTTGTGTTTTGGCCAAACTAAGTAATAGCTGTAGGCTAGCGTGCCACTCCCACAGGTTCGGGGGGGGGCGTAACATTTGTTAACGCGATTATCTGTGTGTTTTGGACAAGAGGAATTGATTGGGTTGGACCACGGGGCAGACAGTATGTAAAGATGGCCGACGTGCCAAAATATCCTCCGCCGTTACGTTGCGCGTATGTTGTGCTTCATGGAACTATGGTGATGTGGATTGCCCCTTTAGATTTGATGTTTTTGCATTGGTTGGTTCCGCCTCTTTGGCGCGGACTGAGGCAGACGTCGTGCCATTGTGCGTGGCCGTAGACTATTTTGTCTTCCCACGCGACCCAGTAAAAGGGGAAGGATGTGCCGAAAAAAGCCGTGTTTGGGACCGGACCAAGCCGGTACTACAATCAAAGCAACATTCGAAGCTTTGACTGGAGGGAGAACCGTTGCTTTGAGGGATTATGTATTTTGTGTGTCTGTGCCGGTGACGGCTGCTTTCAAACTGAGGTTGGCCAAAAATCCCCCCCCCCCCCCGGGCCAGAAATAAATATGTGGGGGGAAAAAAATAGGCATTAAGCAAGATGTGTGGAACTGGACAGACAGAGTGATACTAGAAAGGGGGAGATAAGCTCCATTACAGTGTGAATGTGTCAAATAGAATAGCTAATGTTGCTAGCATGCACGCACACACACACACACACACACACACACACACACACACACACACACTTGCTTGAGTGCTGCACTGTGAAGTATGGATTGGCAACGCTATGATGTGCTGGGGGGTGTAAAACAAACTCTCTCTCCCTCTCTCACAAACAAACAAACAAACACACGCACACACACACACACACACACACACACACACACAATTTCAAAGTGGAACAAGAACAAACCAGTGGCTTGACCAGAGGGGGAAGAAAAAAAAAAAAAAAAAAAAAGGGAGGGGGGGGGGGGGGGTGCAAGACAGACATGTACAGAAAAAGAAAAATGAAATGTGAAAGAGAGACAGAGGGTCCTAATCGCAGAATCAGGAACTTACCAGACTTCCTCCGGCCTCAGTCTAATTGAATGGAATTAGATTTCAGTGCTTCATTCACTGTTGAAAATGATGCTCTTGAAGCAGGCGTCTATACGTGAACAGATTGTACAATCGAGTCAAAGTTAAGTTGGGCTTAAAACATCGTCCGCGCACGTGACCCCCACAGAGAGGCCCCCAGTCTGCCCTGGTGGGTCCAAAGACTTGACAGTTGCGTACCGCGTAGTATCTCGACAAACACATGGCCGCCCTGTAACGGTTTGCACATGCACACATTACTTGCCAGTGTTGAGAATCTTAATGGACACAGGCAGGAACGATTCAGCCCTGCTCTGAGTGGCCCTGAATCCTCCACCGGAGGGTAAGAGCTGGTTCGAGAATGTGAGCTGGATCAGACACAATTTTCGGGGGCCTGTCTGGTAATAGACTGATTGTTTGGAGGGATGACAGTAATCCGGTCGTCTGTTAGTCCCCTCATGCCTTGTCCTAGCATGTGGTGAAGCTCCTTTTTGCACAACCCCCCCCCCCCCCCTCCAAGACACACAATACAGAACACTGTCTCGGTGTTATGTGGCCAAGAAGGATGTTTCTCTTTGACCAGGCCTTTTGGACTTGACGGTTCAAGTTTGCAATGATTGCAAGTCCCCTTGAATGAAACCTGGAGCCTCGGGGGGGGGGTCTGACGTCTGTGGTGATGCTTGTGTAAATGAAAAGATGAGGCCTGTAGGAATCACTGACTCACTTGTCTTTCATTTACTTTAAAACTGAGATTAAACACTACAGGGGTCAGCCCCCTCGCCTCCTCAGTCGGTTTCAGATTCTTTTTCTCTCTGATATCTGACATTTTCTTGGCTCTTTTGAGGGTGTGGTAACTTAACATCACTGTGGGCTTAAAACCCCCCGTGTGACACTGCATTTGCAGCCTGAAGGATCGGGAGAGTTCCTCATGTTAACCAGGTCTGCCATGCCTTGCAGTTGGTGCAGCAGCAGCAGCAGCAGCACTTTGGGGGATTACGGATGTCAAAACGGTCAAGCGCACCCCACGGGGCACACAAAGCAAGTCTAACGCTCCAAATAGAATTATTGCATACGTATGATATCACATTATTTTAAAGAGGACGGTGACCGAAGGCGGCAGCGGCTGGGGAACCCGGGCCGATCTGATCATGTTTGATGTGTGAGCAGAGTGCGCCAGAGTCCCACCTGGAACGTCTTCATTGTGTTATTATTGGACATCGCTGCCGGACCGCTGGATGGGTCGGTGCCTGAAAAGAAAAAAAAACAAAACGAATGCGTTGAATGCACTTCCTTCCTCGTAAAAAAACATTTAGCAAAGCATGTACGTTTTGAGGTCTTTTAAATCCCGCGTTGTTTACAACACTCAAAAGCTGTTCTTAAAGGTCCACACAGACAAAGGTCCATAGAGCTTTTACACGATTATAACAGGATCTAGAAATCACCATTTCCACTTCCGGGACTCTCTGGACTTCGGCACCATGAGGTGTAAAGGCGTTGGCGAGTCGGCCCCCTTACGCAGGAGAGGGAACATTTACATGCAGTGGCCACCTTTGTCGAGAAGGTGGGAGCGTCACAGTCAGCCCCCTTCCAAGTGCAAGGTTTTCCTGGAGTAAAGAATTTCTGTGTTATTTTATTTTATTCGTTCATAACAATTTTTTGTCGTCGTCTCTTGGGGTGAAATAATTGCATTAATGTTTTCTCGTGCTAGCAGAACGATCATTTGTTTGTGAGCTTGACGTAACAGGCTTTGTTCACACTAATGGTCTTTCAAGGCTTTTCGTGCTGTATCTTGGTGTGGTCTCCACACACGCAAAAAAAAAACCCAAAACAAACAAAAAACAAAAAAACAGCGGTGGGTCAATAATTAGGACGATGCTGTGGGCCGTGCAATGGGACCCTTGGGTTTAGTTAGGGTTTGCTCTCGTCCACGCCAACAAAAAGAAAAAACCAACAGCAGGCCCCAGAGGGGCTTGTTTGCTGGAAAACTGCCAGACCAGCTTCCTTCCCCCTAGGGCACCATTTTGGATGTCTCTCCACTTTGTGAGCCCTCGTTTCAAAATTAAACATGATCGGCATTGAGGTGCAATGGGAGGTTCATCCCGACGTTCGCTTCCTCGTCTCCGTCTCCCCTGGCGAGATCCTGGGGAGGAGATAAGAAGCGGGGGGGGGGGCATAGGGCGGACACCTCAAAGCATATGCAAGTAACGACGGTAATTATTACAGGATTCTTTGAACGCACCGCAATGTTCATGGATTTTAGACTTTTTTGTTTGTTTGTTTTTTTCAGATCCAAAGCTGCAGTCGGTAAACGAGGAATGAAACAGGCGATCATCTGCAGTTACATAATTGAATATAACGACTGTGCGAAGCGCCACGCCCCGCGCTCCGAGAGGCATAAATGTTACATAACAGCGCGCTGGCTGGAGCCTTGTTGCTGGAATGCCGTTCATGTATATATATATGAGTGCGTGACGGTGATGAAATCGGCGGCAATGTGCCTTTCATCTGCCTGTGTTGTATATTTCATGGAAGATCTGAGCCAAATTCTGTGTGCACGGATGAGCCGTTGAGATGCAATTGAAATATTTTTGTTTTTGTTTTGTTTTTTTTAATCTTTCTTATTTTTGGAAAGAGCCGTTTTACACAGAAAAAAATAAATAAAAATGTTGGCAGACTTTTAAGGAAAAGTGGTGTGAACGTGCAAGTATTTTTTTTTTTTTTTATCAGACATTAGCATCAAGCAGAGGCTAATAATGGTTTTGCTAATAATCAGTCATTCTCAGGAAAATGACACTTAATTGTGTGCTGATGACCTTTGTAATGCTGCACTATTTTTGTCAGGTAGTAAGTCAGAAGCCGGGAAGATGAAGGCTGCTTCCTTGTTTGGCTCCCATCGAGATGCGTCTTTCAAGGAATATGAACAGACCTTAAATTGTAAATCATTTTAACTCGAGGTCCACGCACCAGCTTCCACGAATTCACAACTCAGTGACTCTGATTTTTCCATTTCTGTTGTCAAGACACAGGAATGTATTCATACCGCCTCTGTGGCGGTTTTCTGCAGAGGCCGGAACAAGGCTCAACGTATGGCCCGGGGGGGGGGGACTCCCTAACGCTAAAGCTAAATCAACAGGGATGACCAGAAGCATCCCACTGGGACTCCCTTACATGGGCTGGACTGTCAGAACATCCAACGCCTTAAGATCTCTGCTGGTAGTCCCCAAAGAAGAAGACCGTGGTGTTGTGTGACATTACACGTGACAGCTTGGGGGGGGGGGGTTGACCCTTCCTACATCTGTGAAACAGTAAGGACCCTCGACAAGAGACTGAAGAAACATCAGATACATTAAAATGCAATTAAAATGTCGGCTGTGCATTTCGATGCAATGCAAAGCAAGACTGCTCTCAAGTCCACAGACCAACTCTGAACGAAGACATGCCCCCCCCCAATACACCCCGTTATTTTGTGAGCGTATGACACCTGTGCAAACTCTTTCCTGTGATTTGGAGACTGCGAGATGTGTTGAAAGCTCTGGAAAAAACTCAAACTAGAGTCTTCACTTTCTGTTTTCGTCCATAGATAGATTTTTTGATTACACAAAAAAACAAAAATTGTGACTAGTATAATGACTGGAGCAGCGGTGCTCAACTTGCCCCGCGATAGGGTGGCTATTAAATTGCAAAACAACCAATCAGGGTAACATGTTTTGCTTCACAATCCAGATCCAGAAGGTGGAAACCCTCTGTAGAACGCCCTTGTTTGTACAGAGTCGATGTGATTGGCCGGTTACGCGCTAGCTAACCGTGATAGGTTGTTTGATTCGGGCCGGGTCCAGTTTTTTTAAAAGGCTAATTACAAAGGGGGGGTGCTCACAGACACACATTTCTTTAAAGAGTTGATTAGATATTGTTAGTGACATGCAATGCTCAAAACCTGCCCGCTGTCACTTTAAACTTTCCCTTTCTTGATCCGATTATGTCGGAAAGTCACCGTGCAGCTGCTCTGTAGAAATCTGAGATTCCAGATTTAAAAGGTAACTGCAGCTCCCTGAATATATCATTGTCGAGGAACGGTGCGGTGCGGCGCGGCGCGCCTCACAGAGGCCGGATGCATACATGATTTAAAGGCTGCAGATACTGTAGCATTACATACATGTTTAAACACCCGAGCTCCGCTCCCCTCTCTCTCGCCCGGCGCCTGGTGTTGGTTGCACTAACGCCAGGGGAGCCGCATCTGAAATCCTGCGTGTGCCCGTGTGTTTCATGGTTATGCGGGGGTCAGCGCACTTAACTGCATGCGTAAATGAAATCCTGTGAATCCTCAATGCGCTCAGTTAGCAGCTTTGGCAACAGATGGCGGTTTTTTGTCCTCTCGAATGTGAAGATTTGCCGCTTTTTCCTGCTTAAATGACAGTAAAACAGAATCATTTGGGTTAGGGTGACTTCTTCAAACAAATATATATATGTACATATATATATATATATTATATTTTGATACATTTCTTACATGTTGTGATTGAAGTCGCAAATGGAAAATTGTCTGTTGACTGTACCATAAATAATGTGCCATAGATCTACCAGTCCTGTGCTTCAAAGCACGGCTTATATAACTAACAGCATGTGACGGTCTGGAGGGTTCAGCATGCATACATGAAAATATGATAAAAGCATGTAGAAATACAGTAAATGGGGGGCCCCCGGACTACCCCCGCCCGGCACTTTTCAAACCAATCTGACACCCTCGAGGTGAGCGCTACAAATTTGAAAATTTAAAAACACCAGTAGCAACCGTTGACATTGCATGTGAACAAAATCCAGTCATATCTGCTCACATAAGTATCCCTCCAGCCCCCATTTTTCCGATGCCCCCCCCCCCTTCCAGCTCCACATTTCGGCGACAAAATGAAATGAAATGAAAACAGATTTAGACCACGATGTCTGGAGGCTGGCAAGTATCCCGATCGGCTGCACTTCATCTCATCGTTGATCAAGATTACTGGCGTTCCTGGGGGCTTGAAGAGTGACGACCCCCCCCCCCGGAGGGTAAGGTCACAGAAGGAAAGAAAGCAGGATAAACCGTTTCAAATCTGTCAATCAGTCCTAGCTAAAACCCGTAAGGATTCCGCAGAATGCACGTCAGTATATTAAAAAAGACATAATGTTGAAAGGTTGAAAATGATTGGAGTTCTGCCCCCCCCCCCCCCCCCCCCTCCTGCAGCATTTGTTTCTACCCGCAACTTAATGAGTCCGTTGAATGTTATCAGGGCTAGCCAGTCTCTCTCTCTCTCTCTCTCTGTTAAATGAGCTTGGGTATCAACAGAATAACTGTGTTGACTCAGCGTCTTGTTGAAAGGACAATAAAGTTGTATATTTAAACCACTGGCCCACATTGGATTCACAGCACAGACTGGTTAGAGGGCATGCAACAGCGAGCTTTGAAGTAGTGCCAGCGATAAAGCGCACACACACACACACACACACACACGAGTATGTTTGGCTTGCCGCTCTGTATTCATGTGTTGGAAAGGTGTGAGCGTGTCACCTTTTCAACCCCCGAATAGTCGCCGATGACGACCGGTGTGATCGGTTTTAACCTTATGTAGGCTAGTTTTATACTGAACTAAATGTTAACAGCTCGGACTAGCAACGGACTGACCTGAGGACAGTCACAGTCTGTATGAGCGGTGGTGCGTTCACTGAGGTCAGACAGGCCACAGCGTTGCGGTCCCTCAACCCAGCTGATCGCCAGGAGTGGTTTCCGATTCCGACGCCGAATAATAACCAGAAGCGATGCGGACGCTTCCAGCCCTGAAAGCGGAACGGGAATGGCAGCTTTAATCCTGCAGAATCTTTAAGGAGCGGCCTCTCCGCTGAGTGAGAGGCTTGAAGCCGAAGCTCACATTACGCCAAGCTGGCAAAGCTGAAATCATCAGCACAAACACATGACTCACGGCGAGCGAGCTTCAGTCAGGCTTATCCAGCAGGGCAGAAAAAAAACTCCCAGCTATCGTCAGTGGGCAACGCTCTCACACGTCCTTCACAAAATATATTGTATTTATACTGTTTGCATATATGCAGGTCTGTAGTCGCTGAACTAAGAGACACTGAATGCGGCCAGAGCGTTTGGTCGGTCGTTTCTTGTACTGACGTCTGTTGGGGGGGTCACTGGCGGTGTGGGTTTTGTTTTTTTTCCAAAACTGTAAGATTTTAGATTTACTATAACTGATCTCTGTAACTGTAACACATCACCAGTAGCCTCCACCCAGGGGCTGCGGATGGAAATGACGCTTTTAGCTCAGTACTCATGGGTTGGGCCGCACGCCGAGAGTGACCATGAACAGTGACCGGCGACTTAAAAACCAAGGTGGCCCAGGGGCGTAAGGTCAAGTGGTTCCCTGCTTCCGTTGCCCTAGCTCAGACCACCTGGCACAGGTACTCAGAGCCACTTCTGTGGTAGTTCCCGAGACAGTAGGCGTCCCCAGGACCGCACAAAACCTGAACAAGGTGAAAACAATGCCGGAGCGAAACGTCTCTCTGGCAATTAGCGGTCTGAAATAGGAGGCTGCGAGTGGTGGAAAGTGGGGTGGCCAGAATTTAGCCTGTAGTGGCCATGGCCACCACTGGACCACCCGCTACATGAACAGCAGGGACGGAACTTTCAGGTGAACAATGTGGGGCGAGCAAAAGGGCGAGCGTGACAGCTGAAGTGCTCCGCCATAAAGCGCGCGTTTTCCACCCTCCCGCTTCCCGAAAGTCTGTCATCATCATCATCATCATCTTTAGTTTTCCCAATATAAGGCTGAAGGTTATCAACACTGCGACACGTCCCTCCTGTATGTGGATTTGTTACTAACCCGGCTATTGAAGAGTCAGCCAATCACAGCATGCAGGGTGTGAGGGCGGGACTCTGTGTGGGAGGAGGGGCCGACGTTGGATGTTCAAATTTAAGTGCCCATCTCCTCATCCCTCTCTTCCCTCCCTCAGGGTCATCGGCCATCCAATCAGCCGACCTGCTCTCCAACACCTCGTGCAACGTGTCCACCAACGAGTCGGCGTCCTGCTCTCCCGTGGACGGCGGCGCGGGGGCGGGGAGTCCGTATAAAGCTCTGGAGATGTTTTTCATCGCCTTGGTTACAGGATCTCTGAGCTTTGTGACCGTCACAGGGAACATTTTAGTCATGCTGTCCATCAAAGTAAACCGCCACCTACAGACTGTCAATAACTATTTCTTGTTTTCATTAGCATGCGCTGACCTGATCATCGGCGTTTTCAGCATGAACTTGTACACGGTCTACATCATAGTTGGCTACTGGCCGCTCGGGCCGGTGGTCTGCGACCTGTGGCTGGCCTTGGATTACGTAGTCTCAAACGCCTCGGTGATGAATTTATTGATAATCAGCTTCGACCGCTATTTCTGCGTGACCAAACCCCTCACGTATCCCACGAGGAGGACGACCAAGATGGCGGGGTTGATGATCGCGGCGGCGTGGATCCTGTCGTTCATCTTGTGGGCCCCGGCCATCTTGTTCTGGCAGTTCATCGTGGGACAGCGAACGGTGCCGCCCGGAGAGTGTTACATTCAGGTACAGTACGTTAAAACACCGCCGCTAACTACAGCCTCAAAGCCTCAAATTACCAGTTTAAGCAACACTGTGTCGACTGTGTAACTGGTAACTCAGTGTACATATATATACATATATATATATATATGTATATATATGTATATATATAAAATGCAAATGAGTAAACCTTCTCTGTAGATGACGGAAGGGTTTCTTTCTTTCTTTCTTACTTTCTTTGCACAGTTCCTTTCCAACCCCGCGGCGACGTTTGGGACGGCCATAGCAGCGTTCTATCTTCCTGTCATTATCATGACAGTCCTGTACATCCACATCTCCCTGGCCTCCAGAAGCAGGGTCTCCAAACACAAACCGGAGAAGAAAGAGAAGAAGGGAATAAAGTAAGTGGCGAGAGACTGAGAACTGCTATTGCATAAAATCGATATCTGAAGCAACGGCGCAAATAACAGTTTTGGCTTCTACCGCTCTAAATTGCCTTTAACGTAACAGTTTGACCACTGAACGACGGCTGTAAAAGGTTTTATTCTCTCCACCAACGGGGAGCGACGACTGTGCCGAGCCTGAATGTGGTTCGTTAACAAGGGGCTCCAATGGTGACCCATTTTCCCGGAGAGAAAGTATCAAAATATGTTCATAGAAACTTCCCCCAGCCACTCCTACAGCATATTACACTTCTCTGCTGTCCATATGCATCACTCACACTATCACATTCCCCCAATTACTTTTTTATTTTTTATTTTTTTAACCCCCAGAACTCCCAGCTTGATGAACAGTCACCTGCTAAAGCAGAACAACAACAATGAGAGCAGTCCTCAGGCCAGCCCCCGCTCTACTCCAAAACTCAGTCTGGACTCGACCACCACAGCTCTGGAGGCTGTGAAGAACGGCAGAGTGGAGGAACCAAGACCGGCTCAGCCACAGCCTCCAGCCCAGCCCAGTCCAGGACTCACACAGGTACCCCGTTAACGTCATCGCATACGTGCGTCCACCAGCAGACAGCTGTATGGCTTCAATGTCCGCTGGAAGTTTTTAGTGCGGTACCCGCTGCTAATCTGAACCTTTGTATGTCCTTGGTGTATTATGTGCGTAAACCAACCGGTCTATCCATCTTTCCAGGAGGAGAAAGAGAGCTCCAACGATTCGTCCACGGCTTTTATTCCCCCCACAGAACCAAAGGACAACACCAACAACAAGGGGATATCTGAGGTTGGTGTTCAACAGTCTTTTCTTTCTTTTTTTTGCCATTCCCTGCTTTAGTTCCAACGCATACTCAAAGGTTCTATAAGGAGTTTTCGGACGTACAAGTCCATGTACATTGTGCAGAAAGTACAGCTGGTGCTTTTGTTTTCTCCTGGCATTTTTAGATGCCATAAGCTCCGGTGCCTTGTTTGTTAGTTAGAGGCGGGAAGTGAAAGGCGGAGAGGACGAGATGTAGGAAAAAGCCCCGTGCTGTGCTAGTTATTGTTGACTCGTTGTGTCGTTACTAGTCCGTTCAGCGTCCGACCAACTGTGAAACAGGGTCACGATCTCCCCTTCTGTTCCTGAGATATGGTGCTGAATAATGACCAGAAATGTGTTTTTCCAGGACATTATGACGATGTCACGCTGAAGTTGACCTTTGACCTTTTGGGTAAAAAAAAAAAAAAAGAGTCATCCCTTCGTCGTCGTTTCCCATTAAACGTCTGTGTGAAATGTCGTCATGATTACTACCATCAGTTTGTGGCCCAAAAAAGTGAACTTTTGTCAAGGTCGTTTTGAGGTCACAGTGACCTTTGACCTTTGAGTCATTGTCCGACCAGCTGTGAGACGGGGTCATCAGTTCTCGAGCCATGCCGAACTACTTCTAGCTCAACTCCCTCTCGTGTTTTTTTTCCAAGTTTGCAAGCTCCATGTGTGGGGGGGGGGGGGGGTGATTGCGTTGAACACTGCGCCGAAATCAACAAGCGTTCTGGCGCAGGTGTTGATATTTGGAAGGCAGGGGAGATGGCGTCCCCTGTGGATCCGTTGGCCCTGAATGCAAACTGGTGAGGGTCCAGGCTGGCTGGGAGGTTGTCTTTGATGTGCTTGGAGAACCGGTTTTTCAAAGCACTTCATCAGAATAGAGGGGAGGTGGGGGGGGGGTAGACTAGACACTGCAGACTTTTTAGGTAGGTGGCGAACTCCTTTGTCAGTGACACGTCAGAAATGTCACAATAATTACACCGACTAGCTGGCAGGCGCGTGTTCTTCGCAACGCGGGCGGCCGGGGACGTTATCGGGCCTTACTCGCATTCACTCTCGGCAGGGTTCTTCTCACGCCCGCTGTGGGTGCTGACAGTGGCCGGCCCCTCTGGAGGCAGAGCAGACCTGACAGCTGACGCTTTGTTGAGGGGATCAAAGCGAGCATAAAGACGTGTTCAGCTCATCTGGCAACGTGGCCTCGCATCATCTAGGTGGCCTGCCACGTGGTCTTCGGTGCCGTCGGGGGTTGCTGCCTCTCCCGGTGCCAGCTTTCATTCTCGCTCTGGCGGTGCTGCATGACACCATTTATAGATACTGACACAGCTCTTTGACCTTTGACTGTCTTCATTAAAGTAATGATAAAGGAACTTGCTACTCTTGTGAGTGATGAACGTCGACTAGATGATTTACTTTTGACGTGTTTTGAGAGAGTGGCGGCCATTTGCAGGACAGATGAAATGTTGTGCTGCGCTCAGTATGAAGTGGTTGCTTTTAGTGTTTTGAGAACAGTAACAGTGTCTAAGCAATTGAGGAAAAACTGTAATGCTAGATGCGTGTTGTGGCACATAATTATAATTTTCAGTGACTTCATGCACCTCCATACACCCCCCCCAACAGGTCACGCTGGCTGTAAAACTTCCTAACAAAGCTCTGCCGGCTTTGTTACAGGCTGCAACGAATCCCAACCCAGTTGCCACGATGACAGCCAATCCCGCTGATCCCAAGCTCATCCCCTCCTCGCGGTGGTCCAAGATAAAGATCGTGACAAAGCAGGCCGGGGACGAATGCATCACAGCCATAGAGATCGTCCCGCCCGTGGAGGGGGCCGAGAGGCATTCGATCCCGATCAGCCGCCCTAGGACCGTGGCAAGAAAGTTTGCAAGCATTGCCAGAAGCCAAGTGAAGAGGAAAAGACAGATGGCTGCCAGAGAAAAGAAGGTATGTTAATGTAACAACACACGGCGTGCTGAAAGATGGACGTACGTGACGTGCATGATTAAATGTTTATAGTTTGCTTTGGAATTTTCTGGTGTGAATTGAGTTCACTGGTTGAAATAACAAGGCAATTACAAGTAACACGGGTAAGCGTCCCGTGAATGTGTGGGGAGGGAAAAAAGCGTAGCAGAAGAAGAAGAAGCAAACTGTGCCATGATGCAGTTTACATCTTACACTGATCATCCGGACGGAAAAGAGCAACACGATTCATCATGGCAACAAACAAAGATAAAAGTGTTGTTTTTGCATGGCAGCATATGTTGCCGGTGTGCGGGTGGGACTACCCAGTCCATCAGCGTGTGAATGGTATGGAGCAAGCTGTTTTCAAAAGACCGGTTGTTGCTGTTGTGCTGCTTCACTTCATTATTGTTCGGAATGACAGATGGCATTTGGAAAACGTTCCTCTGAGCTTTTGAAATGAGGGAGCATCTTAAACCGCATCTTTTCCCTCATTCCGGTCCAGCGTTCTCCAAAATCGGCCACAGAGCGCAATCGCTGCCCGCAGTGCGCCCGCCTTGCAGAGGTCAAAGCATTGTAAACAAACTACATGACGCAGACTGAGGCATGTTCCCAGACCCCACCGTCGACGTCACAAATGGCATCGATGGATTCACCCGTAACTACAGTTAAATCTTTCCACAACCAGAAGACCATCCAAGATGCCATAAACACACACACACACACACACTGCAGCCTACAACTTGAGGAAGAGAGTGGAACTACAATCCCAGAAGCATGTGGCGAGCGCTGATGCCGCAAACTATGTGCTGACCAACCGGCGTGCCCAAGAAAACAAGTCCAGCCTTCCTGAATGACGACCGCACAGTGGCACTCAACCTCTGTAGTGATGAAATGCTTTAAATGGCTGGACAAAGATTGCATCTGTTCCTCACTACCCAGCACACTGGACCCACAACAGTTTGCCAACCCGTCCCAATAGCACACATCCCCCAAACCACCCCAATCTCACCTAGACCAGAAAGCAAGCACTGTGAGATTGATGTTCATTGACTACAGGTCAGCGTTCCCTCCAGACTCGTCCCACAACCGGGGATTAACGATTGACAGGTGGACCCCAGGTGGCGAGGGTGGGCGGACACACCTCTTCCAACCTCATCCTCAACACCGGAGCACCCCAGGGCTGCGTTTTGAGCCCCCTCCTGTACTTCCTGTACACACACGAGTTTGCTGACGAAACGGCGGTGGTGGGCCTGATCACAGGTAACAATGAAAAGGCCTGCCTGAAGGAATTAGAGGACCTCACCCACCGGTGTCAGGACAGCAACCTGCTCCTGAACGTCAGCAAGACCAAGGAGCTGATAGCGGACTTCGGGAAGAAACAGGGAAGGTCTTAAACCGGCTTCTCTGGATCCCGTTTCATCATCTCACCAGTCACTGAAACAATATTCCCCCTTCCAACGGTGCCGTGCCATTGTTCTGACAGCCTGTTATTTCAACTGATCCCCAATAGTCCGGAAAATGTCCCATTGGACCATTTGTCCAACAGAGCGAACGTCAGGTCTGCTTTCGCTTTTCATTGTTGCGGCGCAATAAAGAACATACATTTTGAATCAGTCTGCACTTACAGCTGCAGTATACAACAATACTATTTTATTTTTTTTCACTGCAAAACAGCAGACACAGTGTTTACTCTCATGGATTAACCATCTCAAACAAGTTTTAATTTCCAGCAAATTGATTTTCGCACCGCAGTGAAATGAATGAAACATCAATGGCTGTCTGGAGAGTAGAAATAATAACGTCAAGCGTTTTGATTTTCCTTTGTCCTGGTCTCTCTTGTTCAGTTCACTCTTCCCCTCTCTTTTCTGCCCCTTCTTTATAGGTGACCAAGACTATCTTTGCCATCCTGCTGGCTTTCATCATCACATGGACGCCGTACAACGTCATGGTGTTGATCTCCACCTTCTGCCAGTCCTGCGTCCCCGACACCGTGTGGGCTATTGGCTACTGGTTGTGCTACGTCAACTCGACTATCAACCCGGCGTGTTACGCACTGTGCAACGCCACATTCAAAAAGACATTCAAGAACCTGCTGCTGTGCCAGTACAAAAACATAGGTACAAGATGAGATGGAAGGAGAAGACGGAGGGTGGGATGGATGGGAAAGGGGTAAACCATTGCAAGAACGGGGGGGGGGGCAGAGTGCGGTGGAGAGTAAATATCGTTGCAAGGGCTGGAGGAGCTTGAGAAGAGCAGTGGGGGACAGAACTTAGTAGAAGGGTTCCTCGTGAACGGAAGAGACATCTGCTGGGGGGGATGAACCGGGGATTCCTTGACCTGCCCAGCTTCCCCTAAGACAGAACAGAGCTAGTGGTAAATGTGGAGGGTGGAGGACAAAAAAAAAACGACAGATGAATGGAGGTATGGATTGATGGCGTAATGCAGTTGGATAGCTGGAGGGATGGATGAGTGAAAGAATGAATGGATGGACGGATGGATGGCTAAAGGGTACACAAATGAACTGATGGAAGCTTGCATTTGGGAACGATCAAAATCCTGCTATCTAAAGGACAGAGGGCTGACTAATTGTGTTATTGTGGTGGTCACCAACAATTTTTAGGGGGGGGAGGATCTGACCATAGTAGAATACTCCATGTTGATTGGCGAAAAAGCATGCATTTTCTTATCACCGCGCTAAATACTCACTTGGAAGGCTACTGGTTCCAGATGTTACAAGGGTTATACCCCACCCCACCCCTCCCCCAAAACGGTGGGTGAGTAAAAATGATTCTTCAAAGGTTGACAGAGATAGTAGCAACACAAAATAAACTGCACAAACTATACAATCGTTTGATCCGCTGCGGCCTCCGTGGTTAACCCAAAGACCACGCGGCGGATTTACAATCCAAGGTCACCAAAATACATCACGGTGTTGATCTCAGCCGTCTGACCCTCCAGTGTCCCCGACTGCTGTGTGGCGCACAACTGCACCGCGCCACATTCAAATTCAACGCATACTGTGCCGAGAATGGGAGGAGGACAAGAGGGGAGGGAGGAAATATTGTTGAAGAGCGGCTGGAGGAGCTGGAGGAGAGAGATTGAAAGGTGAGCGACGCCTTTTTCCTTTCAAAGAGAAGAGACTTAACCTGCCCCGGCCCCCCCCCCCCCCCCAATGCATGATATTGGACCATATCACGTTGCTTTCCATGCTGCATGCTACCATTGGAGCTCAGCCTTCCTCTGTGGATCAGAGGGAATGCTTGAGTACTGCGAGGCAGCGCGAAGCTTAGTGCGAGGGAGAATCCCCCCCCCCCCGGGACCTTTTGGAGGCCTCCATAGAAATAACCCACAGCTCGGTCATTTTCATTTAAGTGTAGGGCACCAGTGAAACTACCCCAAGCTTTTTTTGGACTGATCAAGAAATGGAAAGATCTGAGCAGGGGAGGAGCGGAGGGACGACTCGGGAGACTTTGACTCACTTAGCGGGACAACTCAAGACAAGGCAAAGCTGGAGGAGGAGAGCGGGAGAGTGGATTTTTAAGTAGCATACCACACACTGTGGAGGCCTTGTTGAGGGTTTTTTTTTCCCACTCACGAGCAATAATAGCAGCCAATTGTGCTTCTAGAACTTTTAGAGGCATGACTATCTCAACAGCCGTAGTGGGGGGGGGGGCGGGGATTTGCCTTTGATAATTTCATTTCTGCCTGCTCAGGTAGACAGTGTGGCCCGGGTATTTGCTACTGTAATGGTCATTAGAGCGTTGCCAGTAAAATGACTAAAAGAAAACAGGTTTTTCATGCAAAAAACCCAATTTCAATTCCCCACACGGTTCCAGCGGTCGTCCACGTCATCGGGGGGGGGCGCTTGACTGCGTACATCGCCAACAATGTCCACGTCTTGATTTTGGCTCAATGGCTCAGGCGCGTTTAGGCCTAAATGAGACGATGGAAGAGCTCCAGATTCTATGATTCCAGATTCCTTGAAACTCTGGGCTTCACTGGTTCCTCAAACCACCTGCGTAAAAAGTTGTTTTTGACAGCAGATTGAGTCTCAGTCCAAATTATAAACAAAGAACGACCTACCGCATGGGACCTTGGGAACACAGCGCACTGTGCAGCTTCAATGCTGGGAATACAAGGTTTGGATTTGGACAGGTACTTGCCGTCAACACACGCGTGGCATCAAATCCATCTGTAATTCGGGAGTAAAGGTAGAGTGAGGGGAAAAAAAAAAAAGTAAAAGAGAGAGGGTAGAAGGAACGGGGAGGAGGGAATTAGGGAAAAGGAATGATGAGCTTGTGGAGGAAAAGTAGGCCACGACGTGAGAATAGAGGACGTACGGGAATCGCTCATTTAGTCTTGGTCTCTCATCCCTGACGCTCAAGCTGGGGGTACAGTCAGGCAGGCAATCAGACAGACGGGCTGAAAATCATCACGAATCATCTGAATCTTATTAACTGTTGCATTAGCTTGGCGACACCGCTGTCTCTCTGGTACTTCACAACGAAGGATCAGCATTTTGGGTCGTGGGGGCGGGGGTGGTGATCACAGCTGCTAGTTAATTCAGGCATTTGTGTAAATGATGAGGGGATGTCAGGTCGGAATGTTATGCAGGGTTTAGGTTTTTGTTATTATTATTATTATTATTATTATTATTATTCGTGCCCATCAAGGATTTGTACCAGGCTCAGTCCAAATGCGGCTGACGCATCCGAGAAATGAAACGTCTACCCCAAAAAAAAAAAGAATCCTCCGCGTGGCTCAGCAGGACTTGGGCCCGGGGGGGGGGGGGGGGGGGGTCTGTCTGCTTACAGTGTGACTGCGTCAGCTTAGCATGGCTCAGGAGCTCGTCATGACCTCGTCACACTGAAGAGGGGGGTGGGGGTGGGAGTGCAACAAAAAAAATCATGACACCCAGCCAGGGACGGGGGAGGAGTGACTAAAACACAGGGCTCAGACTGCTTTCCTCTTTTATAGAAGCTCCCAAAGTCCCCAGTGAGTGTGTACACGTGTACTTGTGTAAGCAGTGGACTTAGGACTTGGACGGCTTGGGCCTAGTGGATTGTCATCCGTCTCTTCAGCCGCCCCCCACACCGCGTAAGCCCAACAGCGCTTACTCAGTGTGGGTGAGTTCGACAAAACATGACAAAGGTCCCAACCACTCATCTGTTAGAGTCCTTCAAATGTCGTCTGACAAACACTGGCTTCTGTTGTCCGGCCTCGAAAGCCTCTGTTTAGCCCGAGTCCAGTTGGCTGTTGGCCGACAGTTCAGGGTGGTTGTTAAAACTGTCCGTCATTGCGCACGCGTGTTTGTTTGCGATCACGATCGTGATTTTTAGCAAGTGGTTTAAATGCGTCTCTTGAAACGTGCTCCTGTCATGTGTCAAACTTTCTTCCAGAGGTTCGTATAGAGCGACTGAAGTCAGGTTAGAAGAGAGAAAAGCAAAAGGACTTCATCCTTAGGACGCAGTCCACTGCACAGTGTGAAATCTTAAAGTGCTTCCTTCGAGGGTTTGAGGCGAGGCTCGGAGACGCCGTGTCGAGACGCATTAGTGTTTAAAGGTGAGCTTACAAAAGGGGCTCTTTTAGTAACAGTCCTCTCTTGAAACCTGCCGTCTTCTTCGCTGATTTCTCAGATATATATGGCTGCCTTTAGATGGAGTCACTCAAAACGGTCCAAAAAAGAAGGGGGGGGGGGGGGGGCAACGTGTCTTTACACCTTAGAGCAAGAAGGACATGAAACTCGGGTTGAATCATCAGTGCATTGCTGGGGAACTGTTTTGATAGAGGATACTCAGCCAGTCAGTGTACACTCCTACTCTAGCGACATATTTGTATGACGTGGGGGGGGGGGGGGGGGGTGAATTCCAAAGCGACGGCACGAAGCGAAAAGATCTCCCTTCGTCGCCAGTCATCGCTCTCAATGAGAGAGACACAGGAGACTCTGCAGGAACATTTCAAAAGCTTGCGGTAATTCATTCTGCCCCCCCCCCCCCCCGCAGGACCCCTTCATGTAATAGTTATTCCCCGCTCTCGCTCTCTTCTACCTCATCTCACTTTCACTTTTTGCAACATTATTATGGATTATCTTAGAGCATTAAAAAGGCAATCTTCCACTTGGAATGCGCGGCAGATAGAAGTCATAACTCTCAAAAGGGACGTCTCCCAATAACGAAATTCCCCCGTTGAACTTAGCTAATTTTTCTTGATGTTAGCTCCACTCCTTCTCTGTTTTGTCTTGAGAATCTTGTCAGGCCCTGACCTTTGACCTCTCAACTATTGGAGACGACCGTACGGAAAGGCGCTGGTTCTGTGACCAGATCCCTTTCTTTGGCCATTCTTTGACGCAGGTTTTTGGGGGGGATTTTCTGCCTTCAAGTCCCACCGCCGATTTCAACTTCCGTATGAGTCGCAAAAGCCGGGAGAGTTTTGACAGAGATAGAGAGAGAGAAGAGGATTGTACAAAGACAAATATCACCGGCAGGAATCACTGGTTGGTTAGCTGACATGGACATTGACATCCTCAGTGCACAAAAGTCCCTTCAGAAGAACACAAAAAAAACAAAAAAAAACAGGTAAATTGTTCAACTTGACAAGCAAAGCCATGTGGGTCTAAACAAGCAACCTCTCTCCCATCCGTCCTGGGGTTAGAAATCACTGCGCCCAAAGAGCAGCGCCCCGGCCCCTTGGGCCCCGAAGACGCCTCGGCCCCACATCCGGCGGTGACTCAGTCGTCGAGGAAAGTAAAGCACGCAGTTTGTCCCGCCTCCGTGCCATGATACACCATTTTTGCCTCCAAAACTCCAGTTCCCCCGAAAACGATTGACGGTCTCAGTCAGCCGATGGAGAATCATGAATTACTTTGGCCGAAGGTTGAAAAGGGGTTTTGCGCTGTCAAACGCGGTGGCTCGGTGTAGTCTCTGACCCTGAGTGTTCAGATGCTGGCCGGAACCACTAGATCAGCGCTCTTGACGCCTGACCGATACAGGTAGCTGGCGGCGGGTTTGTCCTCCCGCATTTCACGCAGAATGTATTTTACCTGGTAAAACAGAATCTGACAAAAACAAATGCTGCGCGCCATGATAGCTCGGAATCACCACCCTCTGTTTTGTAGTTAGGGACTGAACTGCCAAACTGGAGCGATCGCATCGGAGGAACCTGAGAGTCGCTGAACGACTTGAGGTTTCGTTTCATTTGGTAGTTTGCTATAAAACACATTGTTTTTGTTGTTTTTTTTAAAAAGATCTATACTTAAAAGTCAATGTTACGTACAATACAAAGGTAATAACCAAGTCACTAGTTCAAAATACACCACTGTATGTTCAAATGTCAATTTGAAAAAACGCATTGCTGTAAATACACGACACAAAGTTGGAGCTTTGATATATCACATACCGAATCATTCCAAAGAGAGGGGAAGTGGTCCTTGTGTTCTTTTTGAAGTATACGAAGTATATTTACCTCCCAGTGTACAGAGCATGTACTTTATAGTGATCTAAAGACATTGTGAATTGTAGTCTTATTTTTTTGTATTGCTATTCAGCTCAACAGGCATCAGTGAAGTGACGACGAAATATTTTCACCATATTGAAGAGCAACTGATTCGTTCATTTATTTTTTGTTTTCTGTCAGGAGCACATCCCTGCATTAAGATGACATATTTTTTTATATTGGAAATCTGTAATGTGAACGCCAAAACTAAAAGGAAACACCCGCGTATAATGTAACAGAGACGTTTCCTTTTACGTTGGCAACCACCTTGTGTGTGTACTGTATGTGTTTTCAGTTGAGTCAGAACGCCCCAAAACGGCACGGCGAGATGCTAACGGAATGACTCTTTAAAGGGTAAATCAGCCCTAAATGTAGCGGGTGTTTTGGCTTTGGGATTGGATTCTGGACAACGCCTGCGCAGGACTCCTGTCAAACTGGCCCGGTTGACAAGTCCCAAAGAACACAGCTTCCTGTTGTTTGCCTGCCATAGCGCCCCTCACTGGTGACAACTTCATGCTTGTGCGTTTTTTTTTGTTTTTTTTGAAAAGCTTATGGTATTTGCACATGCAACCCACCCGCTGTGATGTCACAGTGTACTGACACACCCCGGAGTACACTTCTAGTCACTGCAGCCAGGTAATAGGTGAAACCACTGGAGATCAGCATGCTGTTAAAGGCCCCCATATCATGCTCACTTCCAGCTCTATATTTTTTTTCATTCTGGGACTTTGCATGACTCACAGTTCAAAAAAAGTCCTTATTTATCTTCTACTGGCCCTTTATGCAGCCCCCCCCAGTTCCCCCTCTTGAGAGTAGTCCTGAGCAGAGCGCTCCAATAAGTCAGTACCTGTACTTGGTGGGTGGAGATGACCTGCTGAGGGGGGGGGGGGCGTGGCATATGTACAGTTGTGACATCACACAAGTCCTGACCACTCATTTCGAGGCGCAAGTGTCTGAATAGGGGCTGTGCGCTTTGATGCTTTCGCGGTGTTTCTCCAGCACCCAGACCTGCTTTATAATCAAGACAAGACACGGAAATCTCACTTTGTACAATATGGGACCGTAACTCAGGATACATGTAGTGGAGTGAGTAGTAAAGTTGTAATAAAGTAGGTTTTTACTATTTACTGGAATAAGTAGTACATTATTTAATTATGTACAAAACGATTTATGTAGTAGTAGTGTAAGTAGTAGTTAACAGTACCTCAAACACGTATGTACCAAAAGTATTTAGGTATTTCCCACATGGGCCATATAGCAGTGAAACAACAGTTTGCTGCCTTCAACGAATCACAGTTGATTTACTCTTTAAAACATTCAGTGCCATTCAGGTCCTTTTCGTTACTTTGGTTTTGTCTCTGGTGACTTGTTTTGTTTTGTTTTGTCTGTATGATGCTTTACGGCTGTTTGTACCTACTCCTATACTTTGTCGTGTAAAATACTATTTGAATAGACGCCTCGCTTTCGACGCGACATAGAGCACTTGCCTGGCACAGTACACACACACACACACACACACACACACACACACACACACACACACACACACACAGCTCAGCATTACTTTGCAATTTTGAATTCAATTAAGTGTGTTATAGATATATCAGAAGCAACCTGTGTTGATACAAAACTGTTACGATAATAAACGCCCGCTGTTGAAAGCTTGTGCAACGTGTGTTGTTTCAAAACTACGCGCAGCATTTCACACACACACACACACACACACATTTCAAACTTTAAATAGTCCCCCCCCCCCAGACCCCAGATCCCAGATATGGGTTTTCCACAGAGAGTTCAGTCGCCTTGTCAAAAATACTTGAAAGCACATCAGCTCCGTTTCCCTCATTGACACATCCAGAACCTGTGAATATGCAAACGTCGCTCCTGCTGGACACTTCCTCGCCGTATGTATGTGCGCTGGGGGGGGGGGGGGGGGGGGGGGCTCGGCTCTCCACTCCACATCAGGACTGTTAAGACACACAAACTCAAATGTGAGAACGCCGCCGCAGTCAGGGAGCAAGGTGAGGAATGCATGTGAGTGACTGCGGCACCCAAATGGCAATCAATTCATCAGTTGCGTTTTCTCCATTCGTGTAATATCATTATGATCGTTTGGTACAATGCTTTGCCTTTTTATCTATTTATCCCCCTCCCACCGGCGCTGTAACGCCAACATCATAACCGTAACCATGGCAACACAGAGAGAAAACCACACACTCACACACACACACACTGTTTATTCCAGTGTCGATTCCGATGAAATGGAACACAGAGATCAGAAGATCAGAGCTGACCTAGATTGGGAGGGCAGAAAGAAAAAAAAAAAAAGCGAATCAAGAGGACAAACAGAACACAGTTAATTGGATTCAATTCCAAATGGCGTCTCTGCGGTGAAATGCTCAGAGGCGACTGTTTCGGGAAGTGTCTCAGGTCTTCGGGCGAGGCATTTTGTAAAAGGCATGGGTTGGTCTTGTGCTGCCGCGTCTGACCCGGACTTAATCGCGGAAGTCGCTGGTGTCTCACTCGCACGGGAGGAAGTGGGAGAGGTTGGGGAGTGTGCGTTGCCATGGTGAGGGTGTGATCATCATCATAATCATCCTCATCATCATCATCATCATCATCATCATCATCGTCGCAGTCGGGCTCAACAAACTCGCCGTCCCTCTCGATCATGAGGATGAATAATCAAACACCAGGGATGTGAATGGAAACTCTGAGGCTGTGTCCTGGCGCGGGGCATCTCGCACGCACACACACACACACACACACACACACACACACACACACACACACACACACATTATAACAACTGAGAGGAAAACCATGCGAGTGTGTAAATCGGAGCCCCAGAGCCTGTGTGTCATTTTTTCCATGTGTTTTCTTCTCCTGCTGCGAACATCAGATTGAAATATCACCCACGCTGTGACACTTTGCCCGCCCCGGCAATTAGATCGGGGGGGTCTTTGCAAATTCAAATGTTATTTCGTACAGCGCCAAATCACAGCAAAAGTGAGCTCATGGCACTTTACAAACAGAGCAGGTCTAGAAATGCACGGCACAGAAGTATGACTAATAATAATAGTTGTAGCAGTTGGGGGGGGGGGGGGGTGGGGGGGCGGTCACACAGGCTCAAGGCAGCGGGTGGTCCGCAGCAACGATCCATGGACGCCTGCGAGACGAGGGAAGCACAAAGTTAGTAACACGTATTAATGGGACGTGAGCGCGAAAAGATGGAGAGGGATGGGAGGAGAGAGGAGGTAAGTGCATCATGGGACGCCCCCCCCCCCCCCCCCCCCCCCCCCCCCCCCAGTAGTCTAGGCCTATAGCAGCAAAGTGTGCCTACCTCCCGGACCCAAACCGGGAGCTGGTCCCGCGGCAGAGGAGCCGGCTCCCGTTCTGCTTTTGGAGATTTCGATATTAACTTTCATTTAGATGAATTATGCATAAATACAATGAAATGTATGCATGTTTATCAGACGCTAAAACACTTGGCAGAGATCCATAAGCACTATGAGACAGAAGTTCACGACCCTGTAAACAATTATTTTAGCCCCCGTTACGAGATAAAACACAATCACGACCCTGGTCCCAGATCCTCTGGCTCGCCGCCCCCCCCCCCCCCCCCCATCGATTCGAATAATGACGAGAAACGAAATCCAGCCTGATGATCGGCCTACAGAAATACCCTCACATGTCGACTGGGGGCCTTCTGCTGCTGGGGGGCCTTCTGCCTGCAAACACACTGCCACTGGATTGGACGACTCAATGAGCCGACACAGTTGTCTTCAGAAAAGAAGGAGACTTTTCTACTTTTAGTTTACGTCAATTCGCTCCAATCTAAAAAAAAAAAAAAAAAAAAAAGCTTTTTTAACTCATTGACTATGACCTGCTCATTAGTAAATGAGATAAATTGTCCTTTGGGTTTCTATCCTGCAATAGTCTGTAAAGCCTGCCAGGCTTTCTCGATCTCCTTTTTTTTTTTGTGTGTGTGACTCTGTCTCATCCCTGTAGGCTGCCTCGCGCTCCTTCATTTTCATCTTTCTTTTTGCGCTGTTCTCTCACATCCTCTTTGATTCCTACAGCCTTGAACAGGCAATTTTCTCCCTTCTTTATCGGCGCTTCATCAGTGCGAGTTCCATTGTCGGGCCGTGGCGTATTGTTCGGGGGTACAAGGCAACTCGCGCGGTTTTCTTTAGGAATTAACATACGCTCACAAAAGCGAATCTTTGCGACGGCCCTGGGAGCTCAACGCGCCGCGGCTTGAGAAAACACGTGCAAATAGACGCAACACAGGCAAAGTAAGAAAGCGTCTTCACCAGTTTGACAGCACACGCACAGCAATTGGAAAAAAAACAAAAAAAACAACAAGCTGCAAATACAGAAAACACAACCAAATACATTAGAAATAGCATGATTTAGTGTCCTGGTGACGCCCCAACAGTCCCTCTATAGGTTTCAGAAGAGGACATCTTCTTTGCGACGCGTCCAACAATGCATGCGTTGACAGAGATGGGGCCAAGACACACCCGGTGACACTGGCACATCTTTTGCGAGCGGGTTGGATGGTTTCTTCTCATAGAAAATAATAATAATAATAATAATAATTTAAAAAAACTTCACAAACATCAGGATGAACGACACGCATGCGAAATCAGTGAATGAAATGGCGACGGCAGACATAAACCTTCGCTGCAGGGAGCTGTTTATTTATTGACGAAGGTTTTCTTCTCCAGCCTACATCAAAGGCAGGAGACACGCTAGGTGTGTGTGTGTGTGTGTGTGAGAGACAGAGAGGGGTTGACGGAATGCGCGTGTCATGTGTGTGTGTGTGTGTGTGTGTTTTCACGGCGACAGCCGAATCAGGTCATTAAAGAAATGAGATCAAAGTCACATGACACCACATCGAGATCACAGCCGGCGGACCTCCTCTGCCGTCAAACACAACAATCCTCACAGAGCTAGTTCCAAATGTGCCATCTTGAAATGAAAGAGGGACAATAGTTGACATGGGACACAATATAATAATGCAATCGTAATACGAGTTTGACAAATCAAGTCGGTATCTTTGTCCCGGCAGCCTGCGTCAGGGTTTCTGTGGACCTGGCAACGAATCTACATGTGCATTGTATTAATATAGATGTGCAGCCAAGTTCAAACGGCCCGGTCGACGCATTTCAGCGCTGCACATTTACGCCAACTTGAGCTCATGTTGAGCTTATCGACACCACTGATCTATTGATACTTACACAAGAGCGGAATGCGGTTCAACAGTCCATTCCAGAGACCTGTCGCATGTTTTGCCTCTCAACCTTTTTCCGACCTCGGGGTTTTTGTTTTAATCCCTGTGCCAATGACGTGCAGGTATTGCGACGATGGCGTATCAGGGCCAGGAGCAGGGGGTATCATCCTAGGTGGTTTCTGGTCACTTATCTCGACACAGATGGCTATTTCCATACACAGATCACGGCGCACACCCGAAAACGGCACTGAATCAGATTGTATTGTTAAATAGCCTGTCTGGGGTTTCCTGAGCTCTGTTCACCCTTTGTTTCATTATTTATGGTATCTATGCAGGGCTGCTGCTGCTGCTGCTGCTGCTGCTGCTGCTGCTGCTGCTGCACTGGGTTGCATCACATGTTACAGGCACTCGTGATGTTGTTTCCACCACCTCTGTCTATTCCCATACTGTGGAGTTATTCAGTCAGTGTCAGTGGTTGGTCTGATGAAGGCTTTGGCTTTCTCTAACTTCATAATCCACTGGAGCGCTAGTGTGTGTGTGTGTGTGTGTGTGTGTGTGTGTGTGTGTGTGTGTTACCTCCAAAGTCTTTTTCTTTTTTTTTTTTTCCAGTTGCAAGGTACTTTACATTTCATCTTCTTGTTCTGCTGGTCACATGACCCCTCTCTAAACCCTGCTCCGCAGTCCCCGTTGCCAGGGACACGGTTGCCATAGCGCCAGTCAGTGCATTCTGACCCGGACTGGGAGGGTTTGTGTTTTTCTCTGCGGACAGAATGAGGATTTATTAACTGCTTATGTCAGACACGCATGGATTCGAGATTATTTCAAAGTCGACGGCAGCGCTGCTCGTGGCCGGCCTGAGCAGCCCAGTTCGACCAGTTGCGCTGGCGACTGCTGGGTCACTGGGAACCGCACGTATGAACAAAGCAAATTTAAGCCATTGGGTGCTCACCTGAGCCAAGTGCAAATATGAAAGTCAGCGTCCAGACAGTCCGAATAATTATCTCCAGTTATTTGGACCGTCAAACAAAGAACCACCGTCTGAACACTGTTGCACAATTTCAATCAGTTCGAGCATCGAGCACCCCCAGCTTCATGCGCATCCTGTGGTAGCGGCCATGGCTAACATTACATAACTTACATGCGTTCCCTCCGAATGCAAAAATACAAAATAAAATACCACAAGATAAAACAAAGAATGTAAAGTGTATGTGAGGAAGATAATGGAGATTTGGGCTTCAGCAACGATCAATATTTGTAAGACAATTACATGAACTCGAGAGAGAGAGACCTTCCTTGTTTTTCCCGCCAGCCACCGTTGCCATGGCGATGAGCGTGACGAACAGCAGCGGCGGCTCGGCCCTCATCCTGCACAAACACACAGCGGCGGGAAAAATCGGCATTGCAAAAAGGTTCGCGCAAATCAGAAGTGGTAAGCCATTAAGTGTTGACCCCCACCACCCCCCCCCCCCCGGCAATTGGCGATCACTACTTTTCCTCTTTATTAGACATGGATGTTAATCTTATTTTATTCATTATAACTGCATTATTTATCAGGGATATATATTCTACTTTGCACCGTCCATAGTAAAAATGTATGAATGTGGCAGGATGAATGAAAATGAGTGACAAATCTGATAACCTGTAATGTAAAAAACTGCAATAAAGTAGCCGGTCAAGGCCTACTCTGTATGCTGGCCCCCCCCCTCACTCTTTAAGTCGGAAAACGCTCAGCAGTGGAGCATGCGCGGAGTGGGTCTGCAATTATGCACTGCAGCTGCTCTAATAGCCCGTCCAGGGACTAGAGTTGAAAAGCAGCGCAGCAGCAGAGTACAACCCCCCCCTCCACCACCACCACCACCACCACCACTCCGAGCTTTTCCACGATCAAGCCGAAGTGGCGGCGAGGGGGATGGAAAAAATAAATAAATAAATAAATAAAATGACGGCAATAAAGCTTAAATCACCATCAAGGCCTTGGTCAACAGGAGTCTCATTTACGTGTAATCAGATGCTGAAGAGAAGGGTTGTTGTTTTTTGTGTTTAATGATGATGTTTCTGTTTACGACAACTTTAATTCCGTGCATTTTGCTACTACCGGGTGGCGTTTAGAAGTTAACAACACTTGTAACCAAGGGTGTAGGTTTGATTTGGAGAGCGGTGGTGGGGGGCTATAAATCTGGCAACAACAACAAAAAAAAACAAACATTGCATTTCCTGGATTTCCACACAATATATTAGGACTGTATTTGTCCAGCTTTGGTCTATCACGTGGGGTAAATTGCATCAGAGGGAGGTGCACACAGGTCCGTCTCTCTCTGACACCTGCACCAATGACCACTAAATGACACACCTCAACAAAAAAAACAAAAAAAACAAAATGGCCGCTCAGAACGAGCGACGGCGGAAACGGGTTTTAAAAAACGACGCTCAGATCGCGGAGGACGTGCTCTTTGAGGGAACGTCACGCTCTCACCTGTCCGCTCCTCTTTTCTTGATGCTGGCCTGGCCCGGGGCCGTCCCTCGTCCCCTTTCCTTGTCCCTCTCCCTGGCGTCTGCGTCAGCGACAAAGGCAAATGAAAACGGACGTAACGCAGCACTGGATGATAAGGCAGCTCACCGAATGCATGTACTGGCAAGTTTGACGATTTGCTGGCCTCGCGTCTCACGCCCACGACGCGAATCCAGACTGCTGAATGAAGAGGAAATAACGTGACGGAACCCTGCAGCCACACAGATGGGATCTCAAGCTGGGGAAGACAGAGGACAAGAACAGTTCATGTTAGCCAAGTATATCAGTTTCTAGTATAACGTGAATATGCCTAAGTGTTTTTATAGTGTTAACCTTAGCAGGACTATTACAATTCAAACGCAAACGCATATGTAATTAATGTCAAATTAGTGGTGGGGACATTTTCCCAGCGGCTCTACCATAAACCATGCCATGTTGCAATGCCATAGCCCCCCCCCCCCCAACCCCCCCTGTCCCTGACTTTTCTGCCCTCACGACCCCAGCCTCAATTGTGCTAATTCTGGGAGCTAGGGCCGTTACTTAACCTGACACTTTGTCAGGACGCGAGACCAGTTTTGTGTCCCAACACCCACCAGACTGAGAGGACGAAGACCTGTCTCAAGTACAAGGAACCTGTACTGCATGTATGTATGTATGTATGTGTGTGCGCAGCCTCTTCTTCACATTTGACCGTGGAGTGTGAGAGCGTGACACAGAGCCTGAAAGTGAGAGCTTTTGGACAGGTAACGCTTACTTGGTGTGTGTGTGTGTGTGTGTGTGTGTGTTCGGATGGCAAATCTAGAGAAAGTAGAAAGGGGTGAAGAGGGGGAGAGAGAGGCCGACAGAGAGAGAGAGAGAGAGAGAGAGAGAGAAGGGACAGTCCGCCACAAGCCCTTCATCCGCGATGCACCAATTCTCATTCTTAGCGGAGCCAGTGACCGAGAAACACACCGCGACCGCGGGGGCCTTGTTCGCTCGCATGTGTGTGTGTCCGAGTGTAAGTGTGTTCGGAGGACTTCACATGCCCCGACGCATGTTTGCGCTTGTGCCAGCAATCCGGCGCCTTTCACATACTTGTCCTTAAAATATTACAATTATTACAAGATATGAACCCCCCCACCCCACCCCCTCAAACGTTAACTTTGATCGTTGCTTATCTAGTAATGAATATTTAACGCCTCAGAGAAGCTGCTTGAGTTTCGATGTCAATAATCTCGCATATGAAGAAAATGGGATGAGGGACTGGTTTTTAAGAGACGTATCAAGCTACCGTGGTCACTGTGGGAATGTGAAATAGTGCCGCTGCCAGAAAGGGAAAAGAAAGGAAGAAGAAGAAGAGGAAAAAAAAAAAAAACACCCTGGTCAACAGACAGAAAAACTCAAAACTCCCTCGAGTGACTTCCTTTTCTCTGCTCTGATTATCTCTGTCAGTGCCTGGAGGTCCATCTGCCATGAGAAGCAACAGGGAAAAGGAAAAAAAAAAAAAGAAATCGGTCCCGAAACCACATTCTGACTTTCTTATGAACATGAAAGCAGACAAAGCAAAGATTTCTTCGGGGGGTCGGGAGTTAGTTATTTCCGGTGGAATGAGAGAGGGGAAAGGAACAAATGGCCTTCCTTCTTCTCCGGCGACTGTGGTGTGCTACTTGTCAATAGCATTACATGTATGTTCAGACACACACACACACACACACACACACACAGATTGCAAAAAAAATGTGCTCAACGTGAACGCACCATCAGAATGTTTCGCATGGTGCACAATGGTTTCCGTGGTTACTGTGGCATGACAGCGTGACGAAGAGATCCAATCGTCCCCCCCCCCCCCCCACACACACACACACACACACACACACACACACACACACACACACACACACACACCATAATAAAAGGCTGACTGTGTAAATTTCTGTGGCATGTTGGTTCTTTTAATCTGAAAATGTGGAGAAAAAAAAAAAGACACTTTTTTTTGCTCCCCAGACACCCAAGTTTGGAGTTTGGATTCTGACCAAATTATTAGAAGTGAGAAGGGGAGGGAGAGGGAGAGGGATGCGCGGGGGGGGGGGCTGGGGATAAGGGCTTTAGAGCTGGCGGATGTGTGTGTGTGTGTGTGTGTGCTTGTGTGTGCATGTGTATTGCTGTTGCCTCTGTAATTAGGGATTTTGAAAAGCAGCCGAGCGGAAATGACTTTTTATTGGTCCCCGCATGACCTACTAACTATACCAGAGAGCGAGACAGACCAGAGAGACGGAGCAGGGAGTCGAGACGGAGAGTTAAGAGAGGCCGGGGCGCGCGCACACACACTCTCTCTCTCTCACTCACACACACACACACACACACACACACACACACACACACACACACATCTCAGTTTTTCGCCGTAGGTAACGGAACGTCTGCCGTCTTATCTGATGGAACCAGTACGCTTTGGTTTTGTGTGGCTGCAACCTGTAAGGGGCAGAGGGAGGGGGCCAGACCACAGGTGGCGAGGGCGGGTAAGCCTTTACACGGGAGCCCCCCCCCCCCCCGGCCCCTGCAAAGACTGGTTCTTTTGGCTGAACGCATCATGAGCAGTTCTACCCTCGGGCCACCTGGATCCTAGATGAGGAGACCACCCCAATCAATCAATCAATCAATCAATCAATCAATCATGGGTCATGTTGAGCTGCTCAGCTCGCAAGCCGAGACGAGGGCCTGGCCCCCCAGTTAATAAATATATATATATATATATATATATATATATATATATATATAAATATATATATATAAATATATATATATATATATATAATAACAAATATATATGCTAAAACCTATACATGTAAGCATCAAACGAAGACCTTATTTCCCTGCGAGGTGGGGCTACTACCTGAGAATTTACGGCAGTGCACTTGACCGTGATTCATAGCCGTCAGGGTCATGAACATTCGCTTCGGGGGCAGTAACGCTTTGTACAATTAAGTTTTATTGAGCCGCATCCGTCTTCCTCTTTACTCCCCCATAGTTGCTGCTCAGCAGTCTGTTCCGTTGCCCAGTTCGTCAGCAGAAAAAAAAAAAGAGCCAAGCTAATAATATGTAATTCTCTCAACCCTGCTCCCATCCCAGCCTCTCTTTCGCTCACACACAGACATGCTTACATACACAGGAAGTGGCACAACAGATTTTTTATCAAACCCTACAAGAATATGCTATAATAGCTTAACTGCTGCACCTGCACACACACACACACACACACACACATTTCCACCATGCCTCGCTCCTACGGTATAGGTTCAACACACACACATAGTTGTGGTGGTGGTGGTGGGGGGGGGTGCTGGGATCTGGCACAGGAAATGGAACAAATGAAGACTAATAAAACCCAGTGAGTGGATGATAAGCACCAAACAAGAAAAGAAAAAAAAAAGGAAGGGGGGGGGTTAGAGAAGCAGCCATGGAATATTGTACAGCACAGAGTTTGATATAAATGTGAAAAGTGTAGCTTTTTTTTTTTTTTTTTTTTAAATGCATGTTGACATTTTGAACACACAATAAAACACAATGGAGGTCAATGGAAGCAGTAGACACTTACTTGTTTACCAGGCCGTTGTAGGAAGACTGGAGGGGCAAAGTTCCGTCTCTCTCTTGTCCATCTTCCCTAGCCTCCCCCCCCCGGGGTCGGTCCATTCTGGTTGCCATCAGCCCCATTCACTCCAGGCCCCTCGGAAAAAACTGTTAACTGACACTGCTCCACAAGATTTGACAAATGTGCTTTCTGCCGCTAATTCGCCGATTGCATGGATCCCCCCCCCCCCTCCTCCAGACACACACACACTTCTCAGCTCTTGCTGCTGTCTTTGATCATTGTGTATCTCGTCTTATCGGGCGAGACTGAATCCGCTCATGTCGCTGCTTTCATCTTACACCCGTAATTTGGAGTTGATCTACATCAAGTGAGACCAAAAAGACATTTAACAAAAAAAAAAGAAGAATAACAGCGGAGAGAATAACAATTTTGAAGCTGGATGCTCTGGTGGGTATTTAAACAGGCCAAGAGGCATGGTGTTGGGAGTTTCAAATAGAAATGATTCCAAAACTTGAATACATACCACTAAGAGAGAAAACAAAAGGGCAATACAAACAATAAGTTGTTGGTCTGTAGCACGTATAGTTCGACGGGGGCTTTGTAAATGAGCATAAGAGCCGCTGGCAGCGTGTCACACCCCTGATCAAAGACACCGAAATAACCTCCGAACCAAAGCCTTCATTATTCATGAGGAATGAGCTCGCACTTGTCAGCTGGAAAATGAATGGAGATTTCTCAGGAATTAGTTGCAGCAGCAGCAGCAGCAGCATACATCTTATCGCTTCTTCTTCTTCTTCATTCAAAACTCTGCGTCCCAGTCTGGAGTTAGAATGTGCTCCATGTGTTTGGCAGAATCTGTTGGTCCAAAAGTGCTCAGCATAACTGTATATTGTATATAAGTATTTACTTACTTGTACTGGAACAATATTCTGCATACATAAAACCTTTCTTCATTTATCTCATGAGATCAAGATGTCTTCTACGAGAGAGGACCAGAGTACAGCGGGAGAATTGCGACAAACATGTGCGGTACATACACAAACTGCATCGGAGACAATGAATCCTTTTGTCAAGAGTTAGTCTGTCCTGGGATCTGCCCTGATTAACCAGGGGCCCGTATTCACAAAACATACTACGGCTAAAAGTAGCTGCTAACTGGCTGAATTAGGGGAAACTCCTAAAAAAAAAACAATGTTTTAAGTCGGTCCTACCATTAGCTATAGCATAGTATAGCTCCTCAGGTTGAGACAGGTTAGAGCAGTGATACTCAACTTGCGATAGGGTGCCAGGTGGCCCCGCCAACCACTCTCTAATTCACAGTGAAAATGAATTGATTCACGCTGGGAATGTTTGTTTATACCAGTTAGTACATGTTCAATAATGTCCCTCTGCGGTTGCTTGGGATAGTTGAAGAAAGGCTTTCTGGCAGAAAGGCAGGACTTGCCCCCGGGACCAAAAGTCAATGTTGACTTATTATTATTTTAACCCAAACTGTGATGTTTTCCAAAACCTAACCAAGAAGTTTTGGTGCCCAAACCTAAACATTTCGGAACGTTAATCACCCATTAGAAAGGCTTTCTGGCAGAAAGGCCTGCTAATGTTTGTTTATTAACTGGCCCCACCGGGCAAAGCAAGTCGAGTATCCCTGGGCTAGAGGACTCATCACATCACATTAGTGTTTAATATTTTGATGTGCACTATTGTGACTGGGAATGAATAAAGCTGGGCTCGTGGTAACATTGGCGATGTGCAGAACTACCCTAATAAAGTATGAAGATTTGTCTATTCGGCCTATATTTTGTTTCATTCAGGAAATCTATGAACTCTTGTTGCTATTGAGGACCAGCCTACTCTTTTTTTCATCTATCGTCTGCTGAAATACACAACACGCTCAGCTGGAAACAGCTGCTTTCTCCAATCAAACTATCAAGTGGCCTGAACCGGAATATAGATCCCCTCGCTGATGATTTCCTCTAAACTCAAAAGAGACAAGCATGGACTAATTACCTGCATACAGACTGCATCTTAATCAAAAGATTTTTTTTTTTTTCTCTCTCCCTCAATTATGATTGGGGGTGGGCTGGAGGTTAGGTCACTCGCTGCGCAGTGTCCGCTTTTCATCACGTGCAGGTCGTCTTCTTCTTCTTAGAATCTAGGAGTTGGCTCCAAACACAAAGCAGGGGTCTTAAGGTCCAGCTGGTCGCCCTTCTCTGCGTGGCCCCGCTGGACAAAACACCGGCACACTCTGGGAACAAACTAGACTAGACTAGATGTCATCAAAAAGTCGGATAGACAGACAGATACAGATATAGATATATAGACAGATAGATATAGGGTAGGATAGGCTGTGAAGACTGCTTTAGGACTCATTCAGAGGGGTCGCGGGCTGGAGCCAGTCCCAGAGCCAAGTCCAGAGAATGCGTGACCTGCCAAGACAGCAAAACCTACTTCAACCTCCACACATTCTAGTCACTTGTGCACATCATAATAGCAATTTTCCCGAAGACATCCGATTGCGATGTGGATGAGAATCTGTGGGCCCAGCAGACAGGGAACGTCGGGAGGTGTGGAAAGACCGCACTGCAATTCCCCATACAGCGCTGCATGCACGGTTCTGCCTTAGGGGTGTTTCCTATGTTTACACTTCTAATTTTGTACTTTTTTTTTTTTCTCCCCCCCCCCTGCCCCTTTTTGCGCTCTGCGGTGCTGCAAAACACTCTTCTTCTGTCTTTTTCTTCTCTGTATCACAATAGTCATACACATAGTCTGTCAGCAAAAATCACAAGCACAAACAGTATGCAGTGTTCTAAGCTAAGCTAAGAGCTAAAACGTGGACAAGAGGCTGGATCGGAGGTTGTGCCTTTAAAAAAAAAAAACGTCAAAGTTTCAAAAGGAGTCAATGACGACAGAGACTGAAAGGGAAGTTTGAGGTTTTAATGTTTGCTGTGGCGTCCGCAAGTGAAAGTCTACGAATGTTCCTCGTAGCTCGGAGTTGACGTCGAACGCGACGCAGTCCACATTTACAGTTGCAAGTCAGTGGGTGGAGAGAAAATGTGGGATTTGGGTCGCTCTTGTATTTTGCGCGTACTGTGTCTTTAAACGTAAACAAGCTTTGGCACAACTAAATACTCATAATCATACATGAATCGAGACTCGATTTTTACTTTGACTTTAACGAAACAGTCTTGATAAAATAGGAACATTTCATTTTCTTCTCTTTGATCTAAAGTACACACACCCATTTTGTCATTTGACCCCCCCATGCCCCCCCCCCCCCCCCCCACACACACAGTCACAAAAAGAAGAATAGAAAAAGTATACTAATCACATTAAGATTCTGTGAGTTGATGGTCTTTTTAAAAAATGGCCAATGAAATCCTCCGGCCGACACACGATTGAAATACTGCTCGTGTCCTGATCTGATGGTCGCATTGAAACCTTCTCGATGCTTAAATGGAGCGTAAAGTCACCCCCCCCCCCAGCCCAGAAACTCAATTCAAAGACATTCAATCCTACAGTACAGGCACCAGACAGTCATCACTTTGATTTTTTTTCCAACATAAATAATAAACTCTAGAATATGTTGATATAAGTCAAGAAAACACATTACATTGATAAAGTCGTGCGGGTGAGGTAAGACCGACCAAAGGGCTCTTTTTTTTTCTTTGTTTTTTTTTTTTTAAGAGAAGTACAGCAGGTTCACAACAACATGACGGCATGATGGCATTGATGGTCAGTGAAATAATCAGAGCTTCGCTCCAGACCTGTATATAAAGATGGCCGACGCGTCTCCGCTTCCTCCCGCTGCGCAAAAATGGCCACACATAGTCACACCACAGTCAATCACAGCTGTCAATCATGACGTCTCAAGCATCAAATAACTAATTAAAACCAAACTTATGACTTATGGGGGGGGGGGGGGGGGGGGGGGGGCGGCGGCCATCATGTCGCCCGTCTTTATATACAGGCTCATGGGTGGTCGTAGCTTGATCGGTCCGTCCAACGCTGTCCAAACACTGTCTTGACGACTACTAGGTCGCCATGGAAACCTGATGCTGAAGGTATACTTACTACATTGATGGTCCCAAGAGGATGGACCCAAATGGTTTTGATCCCCTGACTTTTTCTGTTTGTTTCTTTCACCACCGGGCCAATATAGGTTGTGTCCTCGTTGGACATTCGATGAGCTTTCATGTTCGGCCTGAAATGGCAACGCTTGCGCACACACTAGACATTTCGTAATCTCACCCCAAAGAAAAACATTTTTACGTTTCATTCTTATGTTTCAGTCTTGCTAGATTTCCTGAGTTTTTTCCCCCCCCAACAATGACATTAACATTCTGATACCGAGGGAGACAAACCTGACCCCACAAAACACTGCACATCATCGCTAATTCATGATAAATTATCTTTTTTTTTGGGTGACAATTTGCTTGCTGTCTGTTCCAAGAGAGAAGTCGGAAACCACGATCCTGATCAACCCAGAGCGGTTTCTATTTTCTTAACTTCACGAACGCTTTCTATTACCGGGCCACTCAAAATGAAAAGGAATGACTTAATGAACATCTTTTAATCTTACTGAGTATCTTCACCCTCATTAACAGGAGCTTCAGCCCTCAGTGGAACTGTCATTACCATCACGGTTTCCATCATTATAATCACTGCCATAATCATCATTAAGCGGACCTCGGGATCACATTTGGCACGGCGTCGCCCTCAGTCTTGCACTCCGTGCCGGAAAACCTGCGTGCTGAAGCTGCCGCCTCAGTCTCACGGAGGCGAGGACGAAGACCCGAGGAAGAGTCTCTTCATCCCGCGCTCCTGTCCCGTTAAAAAAAAAAAGAAAAAAAAAGAAGAGTTCGCCGGTTTCAGACGGCTGTTTCCTGGTCCTCTCTCTGGATCATCTGGTAATGCTGTCTGTTCTCCAGATAGGCCGCCAGTTCGGCATCGTTAGCCTTCTCAGCCCTGTTCTTGGGAGTATCACCCTGGCAAAAAGAAGAACACAAAGAAGTACAGAGACAGATTATTTTTTTCTCATTTCGGCTTCCTTTCTTTCATTCCACCACGTCGTCATGAAATCCCCCTGACCTTTGTGTGCGCCACTCAGTAGTCACTCAGTTACAGATGTGTACACTTGGTAACACAGATTTCTGAAGACCGTGTTCACTATTTCAAAAGCCTCCGATGTGTCAGGACCACAGCAGCGTATGTGGACTAAACTGTGGAAGGGTTTTCATTGCTTTGGTTTTAATGAACCTGTGGTCTTTTCCTCTTGTGCCGCCATCCGCCCTTAACACAGTCAGAAACTCCGACGCTGCAAGACTCTGTAACGATACCACCGGCGTGTTGTTCATTCTGTCAAACACCTGGCGATGAACGCTGGGCTTTAGACTTGTTCAAAGCCAAACAGGCAGCGATCAGCCCCCTGCTCTCCTCTCCGGGAGGCCGCGGCGTTTCATTAGGCTCCGCTTGCCGCGTCCAAGGCGGTGTGTGGCGGCGAGTTTACGGGCCGGCTCAAGCCTGCGTTGATGGGTTTTTCCGTTTCACATTTCTCTGTAATTGAAAAGTGCCGTCGCCGCATTGTCTCCGACTGATAAAAATGAGAAACAACGGAATTTCGCGAAATGAAATAAACAACTTGTCTCCTTGAGAGGACGGACACGCACACACACACACACACACACACGCACACACGCACACACGCACGCACACAACACATATTCTGCGTGGTTGTTTGTGGGGGACGGGCCTATTATGCTGAATCACTTCCAGAGTTTAGAACAGACTCTAATTAGTTGAGTCCAGTGTGTGTGTGTGTGTGTGTGTGCATTCGTCTTTCGGGTTCTACCAGATTTGGAAACATTCCCAGAGACAAAGAGTGTGAGAGAGAGAGAGAGAGAGAGAGAGAGAGAGAGAGAGAGACCCTAAGTGGTGAGAGATGTAGAGACAAAATAGAGTACTTCATAGCGAATGTCTTCTCTTCTCATTTGTCTGTCTTTCCATTTATTGCACTCTCTTACTGTCTGTCCTCGCCTCACACTCTCTCCCTCCCTCCATTCTTTCCTCTCTCTCTCTCTCTCTCTCTCTCTCCCTGTATCTAGGTCATTGCTGAGTCCAGCCAGTTAGGAGGGGGGGCGGGGGGGGGGGGGGGGGGGGAGCGGTTGAAACTTCTGTGGAGGAAAGAAAAAAGAAATACAGAAATGAAAGAAGATGCACATTTGAGGGCGCGCACGCAAATGGCAGGCTTTCAGACAGAAGGCGCAACCTTTACTTGAACAAGCGCTATTATTTCCAAGGTGTGATTTTGCCAACCAGCCGCCACCATGTATATCATGTGTATCACGGTTCCAAGTTGCGCTGGTGGCTGCCTGGTCTGAAGTTTTTTGTGATATTATGGATGTCAGGTCCTTTGATATTCTAATGTGTAATCAGGCGCAGCTGGTTAAATTTTGGATGTGTACGGAACCTACCTGTAGGTCCGTCTTCATCAGCGAGGCTCCTGCTTCCACCAGATAATGGCAGATGGTCCTTTGACACAGGGAGGCAGCTCGATGGAGAACCGTCTCCCCACTGGTGGTCCAGAGTACAGAGAGAGAGAGAGAGAGGGAGCATGAGATAGCGGCCTCTGACGCCTTCTGGGAGCCCGGCGCCATTGATGATCGGGCACCCTACTGCTTTTGTTTGGTTTCTTATGTTTATTCTCTTTAAAACTGGGTCCACTTGTTAGGATGCCCAGCACATATACACAGACTGGGGCCCAGCAGAACGAAATCAAAGCCTATGCTGCAGTCGCAGGGTGAAGTTTCAGAGTTCTCAGCCACACTGTGTCTCCCCTACAGTATGTCTACAAAAATGTTTAATTATCGTCACAGGCCGATCAAAGGATGGAAACAAAAAAAAAACCTTGAAGATTAGCATTTTAAATCCTTTCATAATTCAACTTTAATATTTGAATATTGAATATTTTTTTGTTTTGTTTGTTTATACCACTTAGTAAATAATGTCTCTTGGCTGTTACTTGGGAAGTTGCATATCAGCCTATCGGCGATCTGTGCAGTGCTCGGGGGACACGAGGGAGAAGTTTGCCTTCGAGGCTTTCTGCCAGAAAGGAGACTGCTGTTCATGTCCCGTGTGACACCAAAACTTAACGTTGACTTGGGAAGTCGCATATTAGCCCATCAGCGATCTGCTTCTCGGTTTCGAAAGGTTCATGTGCACCTGATCTGGGGGAAGTTTGCCTTTCTGGCAGAAAGCCTTTCTAACAGAAAGACAGGACCTTCACCCAGGAGACTGCTGTTCTCGTCCCGTGTGAAACCAAAAGCCATGATCTCGTATTGGTGCCTAAACCTAACCAAACTGTGACCGTTTCACAACGTTACCCACGTGTTGGGAAGGCTTTCTGGCAGAAAGGCCTCTTAATGTTTGTTTATTAACTGGCCCCTGGCCGAGTGTCATCTTGCAACAGTGGCCCCACCGGGCAAAGCAAGTTGAGTATGGCTGGTTTAGACGATAAAGGTAACGATGACTGTACTTACTGTAGTTTTTCTGCGACATCAAGCAGGTCACTTGGAGCTGGAAAACAGACAGGTGAGAGGAGATTACTCAAAGTGTCAATGGCACGCTACAAAGTCAATCAAAACATTTGTCTATGTTCGAACTCATATTGACTTGCATTCATGAATTGGTTTGTGAGATGGTGACAAATAATCCTTTCACTAACGAACGTGCTTCATAACACCTGCAATTGTGTTCTTGAAATGTTCGTTCCTAGCTGCTGCTGAACAACAGGGGTGTATTAGAATTTGACTACAATATGACTGCATCTAATCTAACAACACACGGTTACATAGTAAATTGTAATTCACGATGGCTGCTGGTTTTCTGCAGTTACCGTTGTCCAGGATGTAGCGGACCGTCTCTTTGCTTCCCGTACTGACAGCGAGGTGCAGCAAACTGCAGCCCGATAAGTCCAGCGTCGTGAGGTCCGCCCCCTTCAGGTGCAGCTCCTGCAGCTTTTGGCGAAACAGGGGTAAAATGGGAAACAAGATACAATCTGTGGCAAAGACAAAACGGTTTTGGTCTCCCCCACCAACTCTTATCTGGCCAAATGCTCCACTATGTTCACCAGCTAGTCGCTAACTGTGTCTGGCTGCTGCTGCAGGATACCGGGTTGATGCGAGTGGAGTCTGCAGGCTGGAAAAACAAGCTGAAAGAGGCTTGAAATGTTCTGTAGAGCTGGGGGAGACTGCAGAGACTGGCGACAATTCTCTGCGGGTTCGTCAAACATTTATTACTGCCATTTGAAAGATAAAAACCCCTAATTTTGTGAGAGCTCCCAGCAGGCCATGCAGAAACACTAAAACGTCCTCCCACAACAACCCCTTGCTCTTGCCTTTGCTTCGTATAAACAGGAACCCCAAGCAGCCATCTCTGGTCTGGACATTTCTGTAGATTCCACAAAATGTACGTGTATGTGCCCAAATGTGCCCATATGTTAAGTGATAGAAGTAACTTGCACTATTTTAAGCGACCACTCTTTACTCTTCTCAAATTCTATCAACTGCAATTAATGGTACTTTTAGGTGCTCATCCCAGAAAGAAAAAGATTGCCACTCACCTTCTTCACGTCCTTGTTCTTCACACACTCGATCAACATCTCTAGCATGACAGAGAGAGAGAGAGAGAGAGAGAGTATTTAGACAAGTGATATTGTTTTTGAAACGTCCATGCCAATAAAGCCCTTTGATTTGAATTGAATTAAGAAAGAGAAAGAGAGACATCATCTGGCTTTCTATCACCTCGTGTGTTTTCTACTGGACAAATCGAGCATCACAGGCTGCTAATGCATTAAAAGTTGCAAAAACAATTTCACAATAGCCTAAACATCAGCAGACAAAAGGCAGAAGAAGAAGATTTAGGGCCCTATTTTTAACGGCGTAAGCGCACCCAGAGCGCTGGGTGGTAGGGCTGTTGGACTGTTGGTCCACGTAGTCCCATCCCTGGTCTCACCCCTCTGAGACAGCTGAGCCAATTACAGCGAAGCATGATTGTGTGGGTTTCTTTAAAAGCTAAAAATGAATAGAATTAAAACCAACTAAAAAAAAAAAGCCGTTTTAAACGATCACTATGTCAAGTTTTAATTCTATTGTATATCGCGTTGTAAAGGGGTGACATCACATTGTAATTGATGTGATACAGAGGTGTTCGCACTGCAGTGCATTTTAGGAATAAAACATCAAACGCCACTGTAAAAAAAAAAAGAGGTGGAAAGGAGGCTGTGACTCACAGGATTAATGAGCTCCGATAATCCAGCGTCTCTTCCGCAACAGGCAGAATAATGTCTGTTTTGCAGCAGGGGTGACGGTTGTTTGCGTGGGATTTAAATCGAGGGGTTAACTCTGTGACCAGCTGTGTGTAATGGTGCGCCGTGCTTCAGTTTTTTTTATTTTTTTGGGGGGGGGGTTATTTCACATCGAGAGGCTTCTTTTGTTGTTTCCTCTCTGAGCTCTGGCTCGCTGGTTTGGAGTACGGGCGGGGGATTCAAGTTGGAGAAAAGGTGGCGCCACCTGCCGCCACGCGCTAATCGGGATTTAGAGAATACATAAATTCCCTTTTAACCCTTTTAGGTCACACCCCCGGTCATATAAAGTGCCGCGGGAATGAGTTTGCATTTTTACACTTCCGGGTTCCCTCGTCTGGAAGCCGGTGGGTTTTTGGTTAGGCGCCTGAAATAAGGTCTGTGGTTGACGCAAGCTTACGAGATGTCCACGTTCTGTTCTACGACATAAAACGCGTCAGCAGATACCCCCCCCCCCCACTCGTTG
Organism: Enoplosus armatus; assembly: GCF_043641665.1. Taxonomy (NCBI): domain Eukaryota; kingdom Metazoa; phylum Chordata; class Actinopteri; order Centrarchiformes; family Enoplosidae; genus Enoplosus; species Enoplosus armatus. The sequence continues at coordinate 1,053,176 of NC_092203.1, forward strand.
ATTCTGAAGCTTTTACTTGACTTCAAAAAAGGCGGCTGAATGAGACGGCAGAGGTTGTCGCGGACATTAACACCGAAAGCTAAGCTACTCACTAGTCTGCCTTTACAGCCTTGTTGTGTTGATACTCTATATCTATATATGTGTATATATATATATATATATATATATCCTAATGTTATGTAAATGTTCATATTACTGTTATTGCGTACTGTCCAAATTGTATTTTGAATTCCATGCCAATAAAGTCCTTTGAATTGACAGAGAGAGAGATGGAGAGAGAGAGTTTCGTATTATTGCTCTGTATATTAAACTATAGAAACATGGAAATGAACAATAAGCAGCAGCCATTATGGAATCAAAACCAATGAAGCAGTCAGCCAGTGACTTAGACATCGTTCTAAGTGCATCCTCATCAAACACAGACATACCGCATGTTCCTGTCACTGGTTATTGGCTGAAAAACATGCTGCGTGTATGGCTGAAGACAGGCCGACATATGAGATGAATGTTTATTAGGCTGACCTCAATACCCGCTCTCACTCCCTCTCTCTCTCTAAATAGCTGAGTCCTAATCCAGTTATGTTAGGCTTAGTGTGAGGGTGTGTGTGTGTGTGTGTGTGTGTGTGTGAGTGAGAGAGAGAGAGAGAGAGAGAGAGGTGGGGGGGGCTTCAAAAACCAAAAAAAAAAAAAATTCAAAAACAACACACAAACCATAAAACCCAACACACACTTTGAATATAGGAATTAAATGAATTTCGCCCAGGGAAGGAATTAAGTAAACCAGAGAAAATGGAGTCTTCAGACATGAGAGGGGAGGAGAGGGGAGGAGAGGGGAGGGGAGGGGAGGAGAGGGGAGGAGAGAGGAGAGGAGAGGGGAGAGGGGAGGGGAGAGGAGGGGAGGAGAGGGGAGGAGAGAGGAGGAGAGAGGAGGGGAGGAGAGGGGAGAGGAGAGGGGAGGAGAGAGGAGGGGAGGAGAGAGGAGGAGAGGGGAGGAGAGGGGAGGAGAGAGGAGGGGAGGAGAGAGGAGGAGAGAGGAGGGGAGGAGAGGGGAGAGGAGAGGGGAGGAGAGAGGAGGAGAGGAATAAAGATGAGAGGAGATTTATGAAACCATAGGGGCTATGCAAAGACCTGCCCCCCCCCCTTCTATCTCTCACAGACTCATAAATTTGGCACATCTTTTCCTCTCTCTCTCTCTCTCTCTCACACACACACACACACACACACACACACACACACACACACACACACACACACGTCACTTGCTCTATTGAACTCATCAGTTTGATGCAGTCAACCTGTCTGACCCTTATGGGAGCTGTGTGTGTGTGTGTGTGTGTGTGTGTGTGTGGGGGAAAGAGAGAGGGGACGGGTGTGTCTGCGTTACAAACAGAAGACGCACGTGTGTTAGACAGACAGAAAGACACGCAATACTGAATTTACACGTTTCCATGACGAAATCTGCTTCTTTACAAAAAAAAAAAACAAAGTATGCGAACGAAGGAAAACATCCTCCTCGTCAGTGAAGAAACCTGTCAGGTCCTCCGATTGGCTGCGTTTGGACTGAGAATGGTGCTGGAGTCATTTCAGTGAGAACCATCCAGGCCATCCAGCAGAGAAAAAAAAAACAGATTAAACCTTGACTTTGGCAGTCCTGTCCTGACCTCCATGTTTGTTTGATATGAGACAATAATAAGGCAGGTTGATGCGTCCCGGTGTTACATTACTACATTCGAACCGGGCCAAGGTGGGCGACCGACCCTCGTGAAGGCTCCGCGCTCACAGCGCTGCAATTCGTTTGTGGCACTTTAATTAACTGCAGATTCGTTTGGCAATACTGCACCACTAATGGACAACATGCAGTGAAATAAAAGGAGCCTTAAGGGGACACTTGTATTATTACCTAATATCGAATCCCCTCAACATTTGCTAATAATGCGATGTAGAGGTTACATGTAGTTTTTTTTGTTTGTAGTGTGCTTACACGGAGAATATTCCAAATTTTTTGGGGGGGGGTTACTTAAGTGACCACACACTCACTTTTAACTACAGTAATACAGACACAGTGCACAAAACGCTGGAGAAATGGGGAGGTGTTTCAATAGTGGCCCACAGCCCTGGGACTAATACAACCCAGGCTACTTATGACACCTTTCCAAAGCTAAGATGCTATCAGGCTTAAAGGATAATAATAATAATGAGAATAATCAGGTGATTTAGATAATCTGGATAAGCTGTCAGAACTCGTTTTTAGTGATGTCACAGTGTTCCTGGACAGCTATTTAATTGAGTATAACAGACAGAAATGATGGACAAAACTACAAAAACTAACCAGAATTATCCTTTAAAAAGGTCCCACGTTGTAGAAAGTGCGATTGCCGCGTCCTTTTTTGATCATAAAGCAGGTGCTAGGTGCCATATAAATACTGTGAAAGCGCTCAGGACTACTCCTCAAGTTTTTGGAGGTGGTTCAGCTTGTCTAAAACGGCTTGTTTCAGACAGAGGGGGGGAGCTGAGGGGCTGCAGAAAGGGCCAGGAGAAGATAAATAAGGACTTTTTTGAACTGTGAATCATGCAAAGCTGCTCTAGCGGACTCCCAGAATAAAAATATATAGAGCTGAAACGAGCATGATACGGGGCCTTTAAAGGTGTCAATTTATGCATGTGTACTAAAAAGTCCAAAGTTGTCGGGAATGCTTTCCACTGAGGCAGCAGGCTCTCAAACCCGTCTCTTTCAGAAATGACAGCTCTACTGTATTAGTCGCTGTCGCTGCAGAATGGGACTGATTTCCACAGTGGCTTTAATCACTGACAGCAAGAACTGGGTTGTGTTCGGCTCAAGAATGCAAAACCCCCGCAACTCCGGAATCAAACGCACACAGACCTGCTGGCAAACTCAAACCGCCGAGAAAGAAGTGAACCACATCGTGGAGTGAGACGCACGCAAGCTCCCGGAGAGAATAAAAAAAAAAAAGAAAAACCAGTGCGGCTGACAGAAAAAGAAAGCTCAGGCTCCCACACACCCAACTCCCAGCATGCCAAGTGAGCGCGAGGAGACAGATTGATAAAATATGTGTCAGAGAAGAAAACAGTCTTGTCTGGAGACACGCGCCGTATTGCTGTGTCACAGACACACACACACACACACACACACGCGCACACACACAGCTGTCAGCTTAAAAGGTGTGTAACATGAAATTTAAATGCATCTTTAAATCAAACGTCAAGCTGTGATAGCCAGGTCCAACAAACAGAAATATGTGTGTGTGTGTGTGTGTGTGTGTTACCTTTTTCTCTCTCTCTTTCCGTTTCACTCGTCTTTTGACTCTTTTCCTGTCTGGAGAGAGAGAGAGAAAGAGAGAGAGAGACCAACACAGACAGGAGAGCTGTTCAACCACTTAGTGTTTCTGTTCACTCTACATTTGCAGCCATTTGCGGCTGCTAAAAAAAAAAGAAAACACACCACCCCCATCTGTAATTCTCACTCTCTTCTGTGCTGTGCGTCCCGTAGCATGTTGAGCATTTAATAGCGGACCAATACACACACACACACATGCAGATGTGTATGTAGATGGAGGAGTTAAAGGACAAGGCAGGTTACAGTCAAAATGTTGCATTTGCTCAACAACAAACAGCGCAAACGCGTGTTTGGAAGCGTACTGACCTCTGCCTCGGTTTGAAATCGGCCGCAGTGGTGTTCGAACGATGGATGCAGCCCGCCCTGCAAAAAAAACAAAAGCAAAACACAAACCGGTGACGCAAAATGCCTCAGTAGCAGCGCTAACTGACGGCATATTATCGACTCATGAATGTGTCGTGGTGAATGTGCTAGCAGCCACATGTGGCTCTGCATGCCGTGAAACCAAAACAATGAGCTGAAAGAGGCTAAAAAAAAAAAAGAAAGAAAAAAAAAAGAAAGCTCTGCAGACTTGGTGAGAAACCTCCGTGGGCTCCTCACACACACACACACGCAGTCACTTGACCTATTGATTCAATGATTCAAGCTTTAAAAAGCTACAGACAATGATTTCTGTTATATCATTTTCTCCCAACTCCCAACTGACTGCTTAATTAAACTGCGAGTTTCAAAACAAAAGCATCTTTGGCGGGGCGGGATTATTTGGGCGCTATAACCAAATCAGGGGGTGCGTCTTTAAGTTCATACCAAAACATTAGACAGAAATTAAAGTTTAAATTAGTGTTTAAGGAGACAGAAGGACTAAACATAGGGCTAAACATCGGTGCTGGTCTTTGATTATCCCTTCACAAGTGCTTGTTTGACAGGATGACCTCACCATTATTATTTAGCAGACTAATACAGTCATTAAAATGTATTACAACCATCAGACACCCACACACACACACACACACTACCGAGTACGACTGTATACCAACCTGCTGAGTCTGCTGGCCACAGGTGTTGTGTTGTGCGTTAAAGCTTCAGCAGCAGAGCTGTCACTGTTCACCCGCTGCCTCTGGGAAGAACTTGCAGGAGAACAGACAACAGAGGAAACACAGTCAGTCGGAGGCAGCTTACAGCCGGGGCCGAACGTTTCCTGCACCGAGGTCTGAGGTATTCGCTGAGGTCTCGGCTTCCAGACAGGAAAAACAAACAAAAAAAAAAGGCTAAAAGATGTACTGGAGAGGATGTGAACCATGTACTGCACGAAGAAAAATCAATACGATATGTCTGGTTAAATGATTATTATCACTGGTGATATGCAGGCACGGTTTTATCAGGGTCTTTCTCAGGGATGTAATGATGTACATGATCGTCGAGGCATTAAAAAAAAAAAAGAGAGATTCGAGCCACCGTAATATCACGAGGAAAACAGTTTTCGTTTTAGAGCAGCTGACCTTGCTGGTGGGGGCGTGGCTGAGTGCGGTGACATCACAACCTGACGGAAGTCCTGGCGGCTCGTTTTAAAAAAAAAAAAGGCAAAGTTTCTGAATATTTGATTTATACAGCACCAGGACCTGCTTTAGGTTAGGAAGGCACTGAAGCTTTATTTACACTTTTAATCCAAGTAAAGCGCGATATAACCTGTTCACGCACAATCCATCCATAGGTAGAGTTACCATAAACTACAAAAATTAAAACCTATGCTGTAGGTGTCTAGGGCAGGACTACCGTAAACCCCCCCCTTGGTGATGACCCTGGATCTGCCGTGACAAACAACCCATTCTGTTCCGGAGCTTTTGACTCTCTTCCTCAGCAGACCCGAATTTGCTCCGTTCTCATGGAGCTGTAGATGTCTTCCGCGATTCTGAGCCCCCGCCAGGATTTCATAAAAAAAAAAAATGCCTGACCCAGGAAACGGGAGTGTGACTTTTCCTCATTTAGGTATTGCAGCCAAGACCTCCACAGCTGTGGTTCCAACCACAAAACATCTCGGCCCTCGCCTCAAGCGTTTGTAAACTTCTTGTTTTTCTTGGTTCGTTATTGTTGTTCAGTCTGGTATCCCCCCCCCCCCCCCCAGACCTTCAGTCAATGCACTGAATCTACGCTCCATTGTAATGAAAAGGCCTCGGGAAGAAGACATGTCTGCCGCCTTCTCTCCCACAATCAGTCAAATGTTCTTTCCTGGAATGTACCTCTCTGACATTCCAGACATCCACCTGACGCTGGAGTGTGAACTGGTACGCACGGAAAAATCTTTTTTTTTTTTTTTTTAAATCTTTTAAAAAAAACAACAACAAAATATTTTGTGTGTGTAGGTGTCTTTCAGTGTTTGTCAGAGGGACAGAGGGATAGAGAGAAGCAGAAGAGAGAGAGAGAGAGAGAGAGAGGTAATTATAGTGGGAGGAATAGCGCTCACCTCTGGCCTTTGCGTGGGCAAACTGCTACACTGTTTGTGCGAGAGTGTGTGTGTGTGTGTCTAAGCACAGCAGATTGGTGTGACTCTTGAGTGCTCTGACATGCATTCCATTTCTCTCTCCATCCACTGGCTTTTTTTTTTTTTTCTTTCTTTCTCCTAAAACCATCTCTCCCTCACTCTCTGCCCCTGCCTCTCGGTCTCATCTCTCCTCCTCATCCTCCCACTCAGTGCACTCAGCATTGCAAATCAGCCCGCCAACACACACGCGTGCACGCGCACACACACACACACACACACACACGTAGCCAAGGGGAAGTGTTGTCAGGATCAGGTAGTGTTGCTCTGCCAATACTCACATTGTTACTGTATTTATTCCCCTCTTTCTATTCTGTATGTGTTTTATTTTCACACGGCGAGCTCAAATGCCAGCAGGAATATTGTGATCCTTTAAGTGTTTATTTTAACCACGCTGTCACATTGTCTGACTCGTCTGTGTTCATGGCTACGCGACGTCCGGGGGTAATTAAACTCGGATGACACGAAAAAGTACGCGCAGTTCCCGGCTCTAAACCAAACAGCCGCTAGCAAGGGTCAGTTCACTTTGGCGGTGCTGTCGGTGCAGCATGCCCACTTCTGCTAATGATTAGCGCTCATTACTAAAATGGTACAGAAGAGCGCCGATGCTAATGAGCAAAACACGTTACCTTATGTGATCAGTGGGTGAACGGTACTGTGTGTGTCTTAGAACAGCTTTCATGAAAAATAAAAAACACAATTTGAAATTGTTTGCAAGATACAAAGCCTGATGTGTCTCATTCCTCTGTGCCACAATCACAAAAGTTACGTTTGAATATTATTCATTATTACTTGCATGTCGGTATGTAGTCATATTTGCTTCTATTTTTTTTTTATATATTACATTAAATCCAGGTCTATTGGTTCGTTTCCTGTATAGCAGAATGAAGACCAACACTTAATGACACTTCAGGGCGGTGGGCAGCTGCAGGTACAGACCGTGTTGCGGAATTTCTGGAATATACAGATAAACAGCGGCCTTTCTTCTTTTTGGTTTCCGCCAAGTTTATTTTTGGGCGCCTTGAAAGTGGATTAATAAACCCTTTTCGCTTGAATCTACAAGAGGAGCCTGCGTGGGTAAAGCATGGATGGAAAACATGCGTTTCCCCCCGTTGCATGTTAACCTTTCAAAATAAAATCAAGCCTCCTTCTACATTAATTAACCGCCTTGAACGACTCGTTTCGTCACGTTAGGTCGGCCTGTGCATCTGTTTAAGAACGAGCTATTTTAAAATAGCGAAAGGTGAAATATTCTCCGCACGGTTGCCGTGAGCAGCCATGGGCAGACAACTGAAATCATTAATCGCAATCAATCGTCAACTAAAACGTCAGAAAGACGTCGGGAGACGGTATTGGGAGACACAAACATACCGCTTGTTTGGGTCTTTAGATGGGAGATACTGGCTGTGAGGACGAAATATACAGAAAAACACCCGACTAATCCTAAAAAATCAGTGCACAGGGGGGGAAAAAAAAAAGAGAAACTCATCCTCCCCTCCCTCTCCGAATCCGTTTTCTCTCTGTACGATCTTCTCATCCTGCCTGAAGAGCGAGCGTTTAAAGAGCATCAACAGACAGCTGCTCTAACAGGTTCCTGTAGGTGAGAATTTAATCTGTGCAAGTGTGTGTGTGTGTGTTAGTGTGTAAATATGGTTAAAAGGATTTTCATATGGAGGCAAGGCAAGCAGAGAAAAAAATATCCACACACACACACACACACACACACACACACACACACACACACAACCATAACGAATATTATAGTAACACTTGGCTGTTTCTTAGAAGGAAAAAAAACTGTGGAGAAACGCAGATAGAAAAAATATTATTCATGTATTTATACACACACACACACACACACACTTCTATGCACTTATGTACACGCACGCACACACTTCAGAATTATGCAGTTCTACTTCAGGCAGGCTTTGCCCTCTAACAGGCTCTATAGGCTTGATAACTCAAAACTGTGAAGCAGCGCACTGAAATTTACATGCGGCTTGCTCGGCCAATCAGAACGAGCCGAGCCCTTCCCCACAGTCCCAGCCACACACACACACACATATATATATATATATATGGATGTCATAATGCGACTTGACATCCACTTGCTTGACTGAAACAACGCAATATTGCTTTCTGGGTGTTCTCCTGCGTCTCATAAAAATGAGACCGTGGTCTCCGTTGAAGTCACAGGCAGTTGGGCCTTATGAGTCCCCCTTATGAGATTCTCGGCGCAATCATGAAAGTTTAGTGAGATATCAAAAGTTGGTTTAATGTGTGTGATTTTACCTGGGAACAGAGGAGGTGAAGGTGAAGGAGAGGAGGAGGAAGAAGCGACAGGGGAGTCTGATTGGAGGGGCTACATATTGCTACAGATGGCATACAGCAGAGCATTCCTTCATTATATAACAGGTTTTAATCACTGATCTGGGATAATAACGCCAGGATTTTTTATCTGGTTTTATCTGTCGCCAAGTAGTAGTTGAACTAACACCTACTAGTCGACTAGGAAAGTCTTTGGTCGGGGGCAGCCCTAGAGATTATTATGGGATAAACTGGGGTGCTAAACCTAAAGATAAGAGCAAGACTTTTCCTCCCACAGCGCGCAAAAAGGTATGGATTCATACGGCTTCGCCGACTTCAACCTCCGACATCTGGCTGACCGCCAAAGGTAGGCGTTAACACAGACCGCAGTCAACCCCCGGACTCTACAACGGGAAAAAACAGGTTCGAACCAAGAATGAATCACAAGAGGACCGAAGTGGAGATGGCTGCAGGAACGTGGAGCAAAAGGGTAAAGCAACTCATAGAGGGAGACGTTTCAAACCGGCTGTGGGAGACGCCACTATCCGAAACACAGGACAATGAAGTGCTGACGAAGGATTTCATTAAAACTGTCTGCACAAGCTGCACAAGTCTACCCCCCCCCCCCACCTCCCGTCACGTGGTCTGCCTCCACCCCAACCGAGCACATTCTGTAACACCAAACATGTCGATTAATGAAGACAGAAATAGAGAGCAGCGAGACAGATAAAGCGAGGTCACCAAAAGTTTGCCTCCTCAGTCTCCTACCCCCCCCCCCCCCCCCCCCCCCCATCTTCTCAAGCGAGCCGATATTGGAGATAAAGGGCCTGGGTGCGATGTTAATGGATGCCACTAAGCTGCACTGCCACATCGCCACCATTCAAAACGACACCAAGCAAATCTGCCTGGCATCCGTGCAGACAAGAGAGAAGGTGCCAAGCCCTTGAAAACAAACGAAACTCAGGATCAACCCCCCCCCCCCTCCTTGCAGTGAATGCTCTGAATCTTCTGTGATGCATCCCCATTTCCCCAAATGTCATCCTGCGGTAGTTAGATGGTCATTTTTCATGACGTCTCTTGCTTTTCTGTCTCGACCTTAGGTGTTTATTACTCAGACCAATAGTATCTTTTTTTGTTAAGCTGGTTTCCAGAAGTTTCCACATTTCAGCATGTGGCCTACTTTCTGGCAGGTTATCTGTCACACACCGTGAAGAGATGCGATTTCCTCTCAGTGCATTAGGTATTAGGTAATGGCTCTTTCTCTCAACTAGCGGCGACACTGACGGGAACCCACGTGGCGGTGATTGACCTACCTGCTGTTTTCCAGGCCGGAGACGGGGTTAACCAGGTCAGGCATGGCTGAGGGGGAGGTTCCTACCGTCGTCATAACAACCAGCTCGGGGTCCAGGATGAAGATCTCTTCCTGGGAGATTTCCGACACGTAGTTGAGATGCTCCTGATAAAACATGAAAACACGTTTCAAACAAACGGTGAGTCCAGACAGGTATCACCCAGATAAAGGACCTTAATCCTTAAAGGTCCCATATTGTAGAAAGTGAGATTTCCATGTCTTGCAGCAGCTCTAGGTGCTGTATAAATACTGTGAAAGTATCAAAACGCTCAGTCCAGGGAGAAATGCGCACAGCCCATTCAGAAACGGCGCCTTTAAACGAGCCGTCAGGACTTCCGTCAGGTTGTGATGTCACAACTATACGGTCGGGTTGTTCAGTTTGTCTAAAACGGCTCGTTTCAGACAGAGGGGTGGACTGAGGGGCTGCATAAAGGGCCAGCAGAAGATAAATAAGGACTTTTTATGAACTGTGAATCATGTAAAGCTGCTCTAGTGGACTCCCAGAATAAAAATATAGAGCTGGAAATTAGCAAAATATGGGACGTTTAAACAAAAAATATCCGTTTTAAGTCTCTTATTGCACGACTATGTTATTAACCAACCACAGAAACATCTATAGCTGAAATCCTTTGCTTTACTGTAGCAGAGCTGTAGCATTTGCTACATTTATAACAAAACCTCTGTCATTTTATCTTGTGATATGGTCAATTATCTGAAAAAAGTAGTGTAGTGATTGTAATAAAACCGTCGGCTCTGAGATAAATTATGGAAATGAGGTGATAAACAACCCAGGGAACAAAAGGCTGCATGTGTCATCATCACTCTTTGAGCGAAATAAATGTCTCTCCAGTCGGTTACATAATCCACACGCAACGCGGGGCGGGGAGGCACTGTGAGGCGGCTTTTCACAGCACTCGATGATCTCAGAGCGGCCTCAAGCTGGAGCACCATGCTCTCTGAAGAAAGCCACAGAGGACTGTGCAGATGTGGATGGGGAAAAGGCCAAGTGGCAGTGGAACATGCTGTATCTCAGGAAGACCGGCACCCTGCCTCTGACAGTGAAAGTGGAAACATTAACAACACACAGGAGCCAGGTGCCTCTGTACCTGTGGTGTGTGAACCATTGTAATACGCCAAGTAGATCTTCACTTCCCCTGACTGGGAATAATTAAGCAGCTGGCAAGAAACCAAATTCTGTTCACGCTCATGAAACAGTGGACATCTGCTTCCACTGCTAGCGTTAAACATGAGCCTTGGGATGAGCCTTGGGTGCAACCTTCCCTTACACTTCAGTCCGAGGGGCGTCATTTTCACTGGGAAAATCGTATTTTTTGTCCTCCTCACTTTTCAAACAGTTGCAGTTTGATTCACTCACTAAAATAACTTCAAAGCGCTGAATGAGAGGAGTCAATAAAAAGGCCAGGAAGTCTTTCTGACAGAAAGACAGAAGGACTTTCATCCAGGAGACTGCTGCTGAAAGCAAAAGTCAACGTTGACTTATTACTTTAACCTAAACAATGATCTTTACCTAAACCTAACCAAGTGGTTTTGGTGCCCGAACCTAACCTCGACCAGGTTTCACAACGGCTTTCTGGCAGAAAGGCCTGAGCCCTATTAAGGGTTGAGAAGGGTTGAGAAAAGTCCCCAACTCATCTGCATTTTTCCGTAAAAAAGTAAGTGAATCGGTTTTTATTCACAGATAATTCTCCCAAAAGGACGTTAGAGCTGATCATCAATGAAATGCAGTGAGAGACAGTGCTCCTTATAGCAAAGAGGCAGGGCAACATTGTTACATAACAGAACAGAGGACAGAAAATAACATTTCTATGCTTTTTCTTTGGTTCTTTGGTTTCTTATACATGTGCAGCCATCTCACCGGTGGTGTGCCTGAAGGTGTTCATGTCACCTGACCTCAGCGGGTCAAGCGCCTCACATGTCGAATACATAACTGTATTTAGAGAGTCAAACAAAAGCGAATAAGATCCGGTGAAGTGGAGTTTGGAGAGAGAGAGAGAGAGAGAGAGACTTACCTGCGCTCTGTCTATCCTGTAGAAACGATCTGCTGTTGTAGCTGAAGAGACAAAACAGAAACACGGTGTTAGCCGCTGAAATGTTACCCGTGGCGACGGAAAGCCGTGTCTTTATATTCAGCCGAATTAAAGCAGATTGCGTCTCGCAGTCACCAGAAGTTTTTGGCCAAAAAGCGAATAACTTGTTAAATTGCTCACGGGTGGGCTACCCACTGCTGCAGCAATTATACTGAAAGCCATTGTGCCGGTGACAACCTGCGGCTGTAACAAGACAAGGCAGTATCATCACAGTGTGGAGGAAAAAAGAAAAAGCACATTCAGTCAATCTGTCTCTTACACCATAAAATAATGGGGTTTTACACCAGTGTATAGCAGAGAATAATTAAGATCTGTGAGGACCGATTTGGTGTCCAGTATACTTTGAATGTGGGTTTTCTAGCAGTGCTCTTTGCTTTGCTTTGTTGGATTTCTTTTCATGTAATGTGTCCAACTGCTATTAACGACTTTCCGTCTTTGCCGGTAAGACCATTTTAACAACGGTTATGTTGGATAACTAATTCTAATGCTTAGTGCAGTGACTGTATAGTTGTGACATCACAACCTTGAACAGCAGTCCAAGTCCTGACGGCTCGTTTAAAGACACAGTTTCACGACAGAAGTGTCAATACAGCCATACCTGATGATTTTAAATATTGATTTTCCTTTTTGGCATTTTTATACTGTAGAGGAAATGAGGGGAGGGAGATCACCCATTGTGATACGGAGCATCGGCTGCCCTCTACACACGCGCAAACATATCACAGTTGATCAGGAACTACAACAGAAAGAAGGTCACAGGCGACCCCATCGTCAAGACAGATTCCACTAACGGATGCCTTTCAGTGAGACGGTAAGCAGGGAGCCTGAATGCTTGTTCACAGCCAAGACGGCATTCTAAAGATAGACATTTTCCCTGTGTAATTACTCAATCTGGAGTCAAGTATGTTATGAGAATACTCAATCTGCATGAAAATCACCATCCCCGCTTTGAACTAAGTGTGCACTGTGCAGCTGCATTATGTAGACACACGTGGAAATGTGAGATCAGGACTGCTGCTGGCAGATCATCAGTATTAAAAAGGACTCAAGAGACTCTCGGAAGCTTAAAGTCTTGGTCAAGAAGAGAAATTGTCTCATTGCTGTTGCTAGTGTTGGGTTGGACGAGAGGGTCACGTGCTATAGGCTTATTGATGCCGCTTTAAAGGGTAGCATTGAGCGCAACGCACCTTTAATTAAGCCACAGGACCACAATATAACTGATCGCCTGCTTACACAAACACGTCTCCCCCTCTTCTTTGTTTGACTCCAGCTCTCTGCTAAATTCCACAAGGAGCTCTACACAAGCAGAGGTGTATATGCCTGTGTGTGTGTGTGTGTGTGTGTGTGTGTGTGTGTGCGTGCGTGAATGCACGTATAACACTGTGTAAAGCGCTTGGCTTTTCCCTGTGATATTTTTGGCAAGCTGCAGCGGTGTGAGATTAATATTCCTGACGCTCACACCAAAAAGCAGGATCTGACGGGGAGCTACGCTTTATGTTATTTTTTTGAGGGGAGTACCAGAGCAGAAACCTGTTTGCGCGGTAGTCTTTCAAGTGCGTGCTACGCTTTGCAGCTGCTATAAACACTTCCATTAGCCTGTAAATGAGTTTAGAAACGGCAGGTCAAAAAAACTATTATCTTTTGCACCCTTTCAGGAAACGCCATGCTAAAAAATAAATGTTATTTATGGAGGATTTTTCTCTGCTGTTACAGCCGTGAAAGACACATTTTTGACCCTTAAGACAACAGGAGGGCCAAATACTGTGCGACAGGTGTCACCGATGCTTGCAGGGTCCCAGCGTGTATACTCTGCGGGGCTAAATGCCAACAGGACTAGCAGCAAGTTGTTATTATACAGCATATATATATATATATATATATATATCAGAATCAGAATCAGAAATACTTTATTGATCCCCGGGGGGAAATTGTACAGTACCTGTGCTCCCATTCAAGAGTAGAAAAGTAGCATAATTTAGAGCTAAAAGTATGTACAAAATATAGAAATAAGAAATAGAAAATAAAAAATATACACATTTACAGTATTTAAGTGAACAACGAGGTAAAAAATATATACAATAACAATGTATATGTATGTATGTGTTGCACTGAAGTGTATGACTATATATGACTACATATGTATTGCACTATACGCTATACATATATATACATATATATATATATATATATATATATATATATACTGCTATTTGATCATGTCCTACACTACAAAGAACTGCTGGTGGGGAACATTGTCGACCATATAACTATATCAACGTGACATAATAAGCCGTTTGAAATTGGCGACAAGTCTAACTTCCCCACCAATTATGTTAAGGATAATGACTTCGAAAGTAGAGAGCCGCATTAAACCCCTGTGTAACTCTGCACCATTCTACACCTGCGGTTTCATGATTTCAGCGGTGCGGTGACAAGGCAGGAAGTCAGGCTCGGACCTCCTCTCCCCTGCCTATCAACACCGGATCCAATTAACCATGAAAAGCGTCGCTCATTAACCTTATCCAAGTAGTTTTAGTTGCTTTAACTCAAGCGGACCGTAACCATGGGGGGCGGCAGGTCATTTTTTTTTCTTCAATGCTGGATCATTTAGCGATGCACAGGCAAGCAATCTATGCCGTCATGTCAGGGGGGGGTCAAGGGGTCTCTGTGAAGAACTGTTTTTAACACAAATACAGACCTATGCCTTATTGAGTTATGCCTACATGTAAGTGAACTCATTCATTGCAGCGAGTTAAATTACGCTGTTTTTTTTGCCTGTACTTTTACGCACATCGGTCCTAACTTGACGACACAAGACTGTGCGTAACATTTTTTAGCAAAATACGGGGGGAAAAAAAGTTCATGGTGCGACGGGAGAGAAACGCTATTGAGGCAAGAGCATCCATGCAGTGGGGGAAATGATTAACAATGTGAAGTACTTACAGTCAAGGAAACACCACTTTGGAGATAATCTCTGCGAGGACAGAATCTTTGGCTTGGCTGCCTCCTCCTGAGGGACAAGCAGAACAGGACAGTTAAGATTACTGGGGGGGACAGGAACGGGAGCACAGCCGAACTGAGGACGGAACTTTTTGTCGGCCGCGGCGGCCCGTCTGTCCGCAGAGGAGAAGGACCCAACGAGCTGACAGAACAGCCTCCGAGAGAGGGGCGGAAGAGGAGGGGAAGAAATGGACGGGTGGAAACGGAAAGCGCAGAGGAACTCCGGATCCAGAGGCTTCCGTTCCATACATCTGAAATGTGTGCAAATGCAGCGTCTCAATCTGAGCGAATACGCGATGAGCCCAGGAACTCGCGGGAAAATGATGCACTCATGGGGCTGTCCATGAATGTGGAAGATACCGCTAACGTTAGCCTGTGAGGGGACAATTCAATTGATTGACAATTCAATAATATTGCCTACTGTAGCTTTCAATTACTACGTTAATCTAACGTCCCTTTCACACAGAAGCGCACTGAATGGGGCACAAGAGTTAACTCAGAAGTTAATTAAATTAAGACATTATCTCCTTATGCCAAAACATATGCGAAAATGGGATATCTGGAAGAGAACTCCCTGTCTGCGACCTGGGGGAGGGTCGCCACACCTTCGTACCCACTCGCCTCATTACTGCAACTTTTTGTGTTTCCGCTTCAGACTCCTTTTCATTCGGCCTCCAATTAGCTCAGAATTCTGCAGCAAGACTTTTAACAAGATAAAAAAAACACAAAAAAAAAACACACACAGACACCATATTACAGAGATTCCTGCCTCCCCGCTCAGGCTCCCTGTTAGCTGTAGGCTGAAGTTTAAAACCTTGTTCTTTGTTTACACGGCGCTAAATGGTCTCCGCCCTGCCTCTATCTGTGGACCCCCTGCCCCCGTAACCGCACCCCGCCTCCGATCCGCCGACTTGTCTTTCCCGCGGATCAAGGACTAAATGCCGGCGACGGAGCTTCCTCAGCAGATGCCCCAGAGCTGTGAAATTCTCTTCCTCCGTCAATTTGTTCGCCTTGCTCTATTGATGTTTTCTACTTCAAACACACTTTCACTCACCAACTCTGTTAACTGCCAGGGCTTGCCGTTGTCCCTGAATATGTCTGATGCCATAATGTGTTTCTTTTGTTCTTTCTTGATGTTCTGTAAAGCACTTTGTTGTGTCCTCCTTGCTCAAACTAATGCGGTCTAATCCAACAGCTCTGCAGTAAATCCTCCCCTTTACGAAGGTTCTAATGTTCAGTTTTTGTCGAAACCGTTTTGTTATTCAACTTTATTGTCATTTCGGAGGCAGCTTGTGCTGCTCAGTGACACTGCTCGTAATGACGCTATTACTTAAACTACATTTCCCAGTAGCAGTCGGGTATTACAGCTAAGTCCAGCTCCGACTCGACTTGGACTGGTAGCTGAAGAGGTGCCAGTTCACCTCCTGGGTGCCCTTGAGCAAGGAACCGAACCCCTAACTGCTCGGGGGAATGTGTGTAAAAAACAAACAAACAACGGAGTGAAAAAATGAAATTAATTAAAGTACTTGTTGCTCTGCAGTGGAGAGAACAGGAAGCTGTGGCGGACAGTGCCTTTTCCAGTAACCTCGCAATAGACAAACGTGTAACCGCACTAACTGCACAACAACAAAGATGGCTGTAGCCTTGAAATGCTCATAAGACATAAGAATTTTAAACCACTAAAATGTCTTTGTCTTTGTTCTTCTTCGGAGAAAGGTCTGGCTCAACCCACAGCTCAGCCCGGGATGCGGCGACGGCGGCCTTTGCAAAACAGCAAAAAACAAGGAGGCAGCGGAAGGGGAGGGGAGAATTCCGACTGAAATAGTCGGCCAATGGGGGATTCACACAAACAGCCTCGATCGGGTGAGTCGGACCGACTTAAACTGGACTAAAACTGGCAAAAATCAAACGAGTAAAATGAACATGTTTTGTCAAAAGAGTGAGACCAAAACTACGTCCAAGTCAACTGCCGAAATGATCCCGGGTTTGAAAGTCTCTCAAGGTCTGGAAGGCTTAACTTAGGTCACGTCACTGACACCCCCACACAGCATGAAATGAAAGGCAGTGGTCTGAATGGAAACCCGCAGACTCTTGAGCGTCTCATGTTATACACTTGCCATTACTGGTCTCATGCTATGTAAGAGGCTTTTCCACAGTGACTGGGATACAAGAATAGCGGGGGGGGGGGGATTTGTTGCATAAAGCTGATCAAATTTACAGATAATCAATGCTGCTTTGGCAGCTTCAATGCAACACAAAACAACCAATTTCAGTCCGGCGCCGCAGAGCAGCGACGGCATGTAAAAAGTCTCTCTTCCAATAGATGTGACAGGAGGCAAACAACCAAAAGAAAGTAAAGTCATTTTCCTTTCAAACTGCGAACCTTTCATGCAGACTGTGACAGAAAAGGCCGGGGCTGAAGCAAACACCTCTCCTACTCTCCTCCTCTGCGATTGTCTGTACTTATCTAATCCCACTGTGGAGCTCAGCGGCACTCTCAAGCTGAGTAAACCGCCCGAAGGCTTTTACAACAAACCTACAAACACCAACTCAAAAGCTGAACTTGTCTGACTGACTCACTCTTCCCTTCTTCACCTTCTTTCTTCTCCTGTCTCTTCTCCATTCACTCCCAGTTCCGTCTCCTCGCACACAAAGTGTACCGAGTTCCTTCTCCGCGTCGGTCAGATTTAGAAAGCCTTCCAGGCTCCTTTCTGATTCATTCTGCGCCTGGAGTCATGCGTGTTATTTATCAAACGGTAGCATCGGCCTGGAAGCGCAGTTTACCCCGTCGCTCCAGGTGTCGGCTCGGCGAGGTGCGCCTTTTAAAAAAAAAAAAAAAAAAAAAAAAAAAAAGGTTCACACAATTTTTGAAGAGCCTGCTCTACGCCTCTAAAGACAAGGTGCAAACAGCGCCAGGGGGTGGGGTGGGGGGGGGGCTGCAGTGGAGAAGAGAGACGTGGATTCTGCAGAAAGCTTAAGGACAGCAGATATGGAGTGGGTGCACCGCAGAAATATCTAGGGAGTCAGAGATGAATGAATTTTCAGAGATACAAGCTGGCCAGCGGAATTGACGTAATGATGAAGGTTTGCGCACACCTGTTTCATTCACTGGTTTAACGCACCCTCTGCGTTCATATGAAAAAGGTCTACAGCTTTCATACACCTGTGTATAAGCATGTAAACTTCGGCCATGGCGTCTTGGTCTAGATTATGGAAGTGAAAGATCCACATGGAACGCCTCATCCTGGTGACGGAAGGCGTTTGTAATGTCTGTCTTGATGTTTGATAGGAAAAACACTGTTGCCACAAAGTGGTTGAATGTTCTATGTATATATATATATATTGCAACAAGCGCAGCAAAGGTTTAACATATTAGGTCATTATCAGAAATGAGCTCTCCTGTCGCCAGTCAGCGTCAGTCGCCTGAGAGCCGGGGATCAAACGGTGAAGCGACCGTTACATCATCTCGTTGCCATGCGACAACAAAAAAAAAAAAAAAAAGTCTGACAACATCTCTTAGCATTGGTGCTCTCACCTATATAAACAGGATAGTGCTGTTAAAAATAACATTTACAGAGTCAGTGTTGCTCCTAAAAGACGGAAGATGAGAAGCTCACTGTGAAGCGAAGGATGTGGGCACGCGGCAACCGCACAGGGAGAGCAGAGCTTTCATCCTCGTCCACGGGCGTCTGCCTAAAACACAGCACGTTCCAAGAGGTACTTTCCCGTTCGCTGGCATTTACAGGCACTTAAGTAACGGGATTACCTCTGGTTTTAAGCAGTGTCCTGGTGTGTGTGTGTGTGAAGCGTCGTGTAAACCAGCGACACACTTTTTTCTTTTTCAAGCTGGGGATTTAAGACAAACACAACTAACAAAGCTCTGCTGCATTAAACCTGGTTAAATGGGCGTTTATACCCTTCACAAGGGTTGCTCTGTTTCATTCCTTCCTGACTGCCAGTGGCAGTGAACCAAGTCGATATGTCTCCTCACACTCCGCACAGGTCGAGATCTCGTGTAAGCAAAAGAAAAAAGAAAAATCACCATGAGTGCAACTTGTTGCCCTCTAAGGCTGTGGTTGAAAGGCCATCCTACCTCTCCTTCTTTCCTATCTGGAGGTTTTTCCAGCATCCTTGGTTTTGTGCTGGCTGTCATAAAAACAGTCTGTTGTGTTAAATAATTCCTCCAATCGCGTGCATCGGTCAGTCCACAGCTCTCGTCTGGCGTTCCGAGTTTAGATTATTAATTTACCTTACAGACAAGCAAGCTGGCTTGGAGGTGGAGGTTCCGATCACTTGGATTGCCTAGCTACGTTGCAATTCAGGCGAGCAGGCTGGATCACAGGGTTCTCCTAGACGGCCCTCCACACTCCTCAGCCTGTTGGACGGGGATCCTCGGGCAGCTCGGGGTAATGACGGCCATCGAGCGGGATCGGCCACTCCTATTTGTGAGACCCGACGGAGTGCGAGGGCTCCCTCCACGAGGATGGTGGTGCTTTGTTTTCGCCATGGGTGCTGGGATAGGGGGTCAGACCCAGTCTCCTGTCAGGGAGCAGGACATACTGTGGTACTTGCAGTATCTTTTTGAAGCTGGCCAGGCTGCGTCAACCTTAAAAGTTTCATGTGGTGGCTAGATCAATAAACCACGGCCACACTGATGGAGGGTCAGCTGGTGCACATTACTGCTTCTGCCAGAAGGCACAAAGCCATTATTTGTGCCGGGATAGGGGGGGTTATTATTATTATTATTGTTATTGATATAATATGCTGTGGTTGGTTAAGAGGATTTAAGTCAGCTTCTGTAAACCATAGACGTGGAAAGGACTGCAGAGTTTTGTGATCACAATTCAGGTTGTGTAGGCCAGCAGTGTGCAGTAAAAGGACAACTACCTCATCCCTTCCACCGCAACATGTCAGGGTGACATGCAGCAAAATCCCAGCAGCAACCCCCCCCCGGCCACTGAGAGCAAAGAAAGAAAGACGATAAACAGACAGGAGGGGGAAAAAAAACCAAAGACAATCCTTGAGAGTGACTCACAGGAGCAGTGAGCAGGTGAGCTTGTTTTCTCTCCTCTCCGACAGCATTCGTTACAGACTTTTCACAACATGTCAGCGAGGTACTGGTTAACCGTGTTCTGAAGAAAAAGAACAGGCATTGTTGTAAACCTGCGCTTATCTGACAACACAGCGTGATTCCATCCGTCTTCTCTCCGCCGCTCTGTAAGTGATCTTTGAAGGAAGCGGTTGTCAGAAGCGTGTGGGTGTGTGAGCGCATCGGATGACCTTGGGGTGGGCTCGTTGGAATCGCTGCCAAATTGATCCACACTGGGCCCCACACGAATTTGTAACCATACAGTACTTTTTTGCCATATACACACACGGTGGAGTTAGACATTAAGATTGGCACATTTACCGTGGCTGAATTGGCTCTGTATGGGCTGCGATTCGCTCTCATTACTGTGGGTAACACCCCGCTGCCTCTCTGACTGACAATGACAAATTAAATTCAAAAGTCACAGTCGTCCCGACACGGAGCGCAAGTCGGTGTGAAATACACGTCACATCACGTTCTCCAATGCGACTTTGCGTAATTCCAACGCTTCGAAAAAAAATCGATAAAACGGCCGACTCCATCCAGAGTCCTCACGAGCGTGACCCGACTTTCCATTGGTTGAGCTGCTGTTGCCACGCTTCCTCGTGATTGGCTCGGCTGAGAGTGTATTTGTTCATCACAACGAAATCGGGCCCTTAGTGACGATAATGCACGTTTTGCGACAGCACCCCAATGCCTTTCGCGCACCAAATGTAATTGCTTGACACCTGGTTAAAAAAACAAACAACAAATCAAAATGCCACTAAATAAATAATAACACAACACAAACTTTTTCCAATACAACTGTCTACAAGAGTTAAAAGTGACTTTCTTTTGTAGTCAAGTTTAAATTTCAAAAGTAACAAGCTCTTTGAGAATCATTTCTAACATTTATAATTAGGTTTTTCTGTCTGATCCTGTCTTCTGCTGACTGAGGCGGAACAAAAAGCCGTGAGAAGTGTGTTTATTGAATAATGAAGTTCTCCTGAATACAAACACACGAAGAGGACGTTTCAGAACATCAGAACTGCTCTGTGAGCTGTCTGTCTCCCTTGAGCTGTCTTGGTTTTCAGGCCTCTCCTGAGAAGGCCAGGACCTCAAAGAGACTACTCGAATAACCCTGTAATTACATGAAGGAACGATGAAAAACAAAAAGGCTCAAACTTTTTGTCACTGAGCGCTTGTTTTATCTCTTCAGACCCGACAGCCTCTGAACAGAGGAAATCATCTCTGCATTATAGAACAAACTCGGAATACGCAATTAACTGTCGCAACACAACGCACCCACCTATAAACTTGCCTGCGCGCACACATAACATAATATGGATGCCATAAGCACACTGAGACACACACACACACACACACACACGGTTATTAAATATGCGTAGTAGAGGTCACACACACGCCAATATTCACAGACAATAATCCATGCATCATGCTGTAACACTGAGACACATGGGGAAACTAATGCCTGTGAGCATAGACTGTATAAAAAGGAGTGGACGTGGACGTAGCCGTAACCAAGACGCCATCCATCGGTTTGCGGACTGCTGTTTTGAAGCCTCAAGTTTTTTTTTTTGGAACCCATACTGGAAGGGACCATATTTGGACGAGAGGCTGGAGCCGGGGACCTGACTGCACCTGGCTCCTGGCTACGCTGCGCGAAGTCGCTACTAAGGGCTGCTAGAAAGGGCGGGGGCCTAAGCGCTATGACGTTACACTCGCCAAGAGTGATTGCAGAGATCCGGGAACATCGCGGCCGTCCCTTAAAATAGATCCGACACGCCAGCAAACATGAGCAGTCAGATGGTGGGGGAAAGTTGATCCAGATTGTCTAGCCCGCTTTATGTGGAACACGAGCAAGTAGAGCAGGTCAAAGTTGAAGCAGGGCGTGCGTCTGTAAACTGTGACGGTTGTTTCCGACAGGCGGTCTCACTGCTCGCGCTTCCTGACCTGCCAGGTGACGTTTCCGCGCGTTACCGGGTCTCAGCCCCGCGTCGTAGGGCTAGCACGCCGTTTCCGAGATGCACTTCTGTACTTAGCGGGAGCGGGTGAACGAGTAATAATGAGAGGGTTTTAAAATTAAAAAACAAACAAACTGGTAAACCCATAAATCAGTCATCTCACCAACGGTGCTGTTTTGCTGCGAGAGGATGTTTTTTTGTTTTTTTTTTCCTTTTCCTGATCCTGTTTAAAAACATGGTTTTATTTGTGTATCCGTGTGTGCGTATTGTGTTGTGTAACGCACCGCATTCTGTACTTTGTAACCCCTAGAGTACAGAATCTGTTCTGTTTATGTGTGTGGGTGTTAGTTTGTTTAGAATGGTGTGTGTGTGTGTGTGTGTGTGTGTGTGTGTGCGTGTGTGTTGGAGGAATTTAAAGCAGGATTTCATGTTGGTGGAGCATTTAGAGCCCTCCTTAGCTAGACCTCTCCAGCTGTCAGTCACTCACGCTGGCTATCACACACACACACACACACACACACACACACACACACACACACACACAGGTGTCAGGTGTAGCCTTTCGACCAAAATCCGCCACTGGATTCAGACAGGAAGCTTTACACATGAGTTTGATGGTTTGACTTTAAAAGAAACATATTTAAACAAGCCTGAAAGACCTGCAGCCATATTAGCGGAGCAGTCTACTTCCCCTTGCTGATCTCACCGACTCCACCGACCGCGGCTGCTCCGCCTGGCCGTGCTGGTTGAAGTTGGGATACATGATTATTTCTTGGACATCAGCTGCTTTCGTGGTTGGATCTGCGACGCTTTGGATATGTAGCCGCGGCTGCCTGCTTGAAACTAATTACCCACACGGGATTTGAACCCACTGTGCTTCCATCAGATAGAACAGACAGAACACACCACAGGAATACTTAACAATGCAACATGAGCACGTCAGTTCACTGCACACACACACACACACACCTGCATGTAGGTAGTGTTGCAGCCATTATAAACTATAATCATAATCATAATTGTTACGGCCGCAGTCGGCCCCCCGTCCCCTGGACCTAATTCCTGCCCCCTCGGTGACTCGGTGAAACTGATTGGAGCGGTCGATCCAGGGGGATGCAATCCGGGGGGGCTGAGAGGTTTTCAAAAGCCTGGTCGAGCTCGACATCGCTTTGCCGGACGTTAGTTCCGTTGTGGCGTATGTTGAGAGTTCGTTAGCTACCTGGAGGAGACGGGGTTGCTGTTTTATGGCTTTTTGTTACGCGAACTTAGGTAGTGAGGTTTTGGGAAGCTAGTAGATCTTATTTTAAGGTCTGCTTGTTTGATTTGAACAGCACCCACAGGCCCTTTTATCCTTTGTCGGGTCGTAGCAATAATCACAACGACCAAAGCCACAATCGCGGCCAAAGCTGTGTCATCTCATAGCTTTAGTCATTTAGCCTTACAGGGGTGGAAATGGGGTTTTGGTATCTGTAGCGTGAATGATAACTTTGGCACAGACAGTTGGTTTGATCGACGCCTGAACGATTTCAAAGTGAAACGAAGTGTCAGAGTGCTAGTTCGTTTCCCGTGTGCCTCTGAGCCAAACAACAACAATAACAACAACAACAACAACAACAACAACAACATAAAAACACACTACAGCAACTCCAGCATCCAGCTACCAACCTGTGGTCCTAAGCATCTGAGGGAGGGATGGACAGAGCAGAAGTCCTAGAGAGGAAGACGGGAGCATGGGGAGAGTGGAGAGGAGAGTGGTCTACAGGCTTGACAACTCAGACACACACACACACACACACTCTCGCATGCACCCCTTGCGAGCCATACACGTGGGTGTCATCATGCAACTTGACATCCACTTAAGTGACACGCAACACAATACCGTTATCTTCTTTTTGTGTTATGTAAAACCAACTTTAGAGCACTAATAGGAAATTTGGCAAAAATTCCATTAACTCAATTAAAAACGCACACACTTGTTTAATTAGCGTTGTCCTAAATGAAAAAGAATTCAGCTTCCTCTCTTCTTCATCTCGCTCTGTGTGTGACTGCCCCCCCCCTCCCCGTGCCCTTTTCGTCTTCCTCCTCCTCCTCCTCCTCCTCCTCCTCCTCCTCCTCTTCCTCCTCCTCTTCCTCCTCCTCTCTCCTTCTTACCTCCTGCAAGCGCTGGATGTGTTCTCTGCAGGTTTCTAAGTCGCTGTCACCATGAACCACGATCAGTCCCAGAGGAATGGCTGGAGATACAGAGGAACAAGACAATTATCCACCGGCACTTTGATATCTACTTATACGCTGGTGCTCAGCTCAACTCCGGCCCCCGGGGGACCCTGTGAGGACTGCTAGTTTTAATTCCGGTCATCTAGCAGGGAGTGGTGTAGACCTGGAACTCCAACCAGCAGGACTGTGGGTTCTGAGGACCAAAATTGGGAACCACCAACGGCAGCGTGTCAGCTGGTATTTAAACGGGCTACACTGAATGTTTTGGGGCACACGGCTCCGTGCAATCTCAAAGGTCATGCGGCATCTTCGTGGCCCTGCATCCGGGTGTCTCGCATGAACGAGGCTTTAGTTTTGAGATAGGAGAGTGCGTGCTGTGGCCTGGCATCGCCAGACCAAATGGAAATTAGTTTGGAACCTCTCGGGCGCAGACCAGAACGCCTCTGGACGCTACAACCAGTCAGAGCAACGGAACGTGACGTGACGTAGCGGTAGGCTGCTAGGCTAGGTAGCTAGTTCCAACATCCAATTCGCCGCCAAGTGCTCGCTCATGGTGGAAACTGTCGGGTCTCTGTAAATAGTATTACAAAGAGTACGGTCTAGACCGGCTCTATATGTAAACTGTCATGAGATGACTTTTGTTGTGATTTGGCGCTATATAAATAAAACTGAATTGGAAAAAAAGAAAAAATGAATAGCAGATTCAGAGAGTCCCACATCTGCAGCCCGATCATGGGCAACCTACTCGCTCCGCGTCCGACAATTTACGAGCCAAAATTCCATGGAGTTTTTTTTTTTATTAAATGAGCCTGACCGAGCCGGCTCGTCACTGGAACAATAAAGGCTGCTCCCTGAGGCAACTCAGGCCTGCCACCGGCTGCACCAGCACAACGCTGCTGGCTGAACATCACACAGCTCATTGTGCTAGAAGAGCTGTCAAACAGAGCGAGGAGCTCCTGAACCCACACACACACACACACACACACACACACACCTCTCATTGATACTAAATACCTCATTGAGAAAGGCAAAGACTGCGCTGGGAGCGAGCAGTAACTTCACTAGCAGAAACCCGGTCAGATCTCGACAGAGTCCCTCTTTTTTTTTGTGCAAATCCCCTGCTCTCCGAACATTCCTCAGAGGCAACAGAGGAGCAAAGCACTTTATTAGCCGAGCGCATCTTCAAACAATCACCAAATCGCTTTCAAATCGCGATGTACTGAGTATCTTTTCACAGACTTCTCTTTGAGGACGTTTTTTTTTTAACTGACCTTTTTCGAGTGGCACTCGAGCAGCAACTGATTGGTTGTTGTGCGTGGTGATGGTAAACGCTCTGTTGTAATAGATAGGCTGATGTGTTCAAACACGTACAAGCAATCAGGTTCAGGATCTCTGGGTACCGCACTACAAAATGTGGGCTGAACGATTTCCAAAGACACTGTACGTATTGGAGCTGAAACAACAAGTTGATTATTTGATTTGTCAACTAGTAATAACAACAGCCGACAATTTTGATGAACTAAAGCGACAGTGGGCAATATTATATTCGCTTCGCTAAGTTTGACCATTGCATGCCGCTAACGATATCTAACTGAAGGGCTCCTTTAGTCTTTAGCCCTTCTTTGTGCAGAGTCGATGTGATTGGCCAGTTTCGCGCTAGCTAACCCTGATTGGTTGTTTGATTCAGACCTGGTCCAGTTGTTTCAAAGACTAAATACAAAACGTTTAAAAGGAACCCTTCCATTAGATATTGTTAGGGTCAAAATTCATTATTTCAACCAAAATGATGATTCAATAATATTGCCAACTGTAGCTTTAAGTCACACGTCAAGTAATAATGCCAAACCGTCTCTGGTTCCAGCTTCTCAAACGTGAGCTTCATATCATTTATGTCATGCTAGAAACCATATGCAGTAACTTCATATTATCCTACACTTCCACATCTATTCTTATTACCATCCTTTTACTGTATAACTCCCTGTGTGACCTTCAACAGCATTCATAACTAATGGAATTTCTTCAGTCTATTCACTGGCTTTGTTATTGTAAATTGGACATTTGGTGCAACAACCTCAGGCTCTCTCAAATCTCTTGTTAGCCCGACAAAACGAGTCATTTAGCATGTGTGACATGAGCATCGAAATATATTATAATGTATGATTTTATACATAAACTGCGCAGCTATGAAAGGTCCATCCAAATCAACAGTCTCTGTATTCACACATGTGTTCAGGATGGAATACAGAGCCACAGTGAGAGAAATGGCACCGAGATGATATAACCACTGTGCCTCGGGGTATGAAACGTATTTTTACCATCTCCCCGAGTGTGACACATCCACAACAAGTCGAGAGCGAGTGATTGATTTGCATAATGGGAAAACAACTCAAACTTCAGATGGCAAGAACAAAGGGTGAGGTATGAAAAAAAAACATCATCTAAAACCAACACTTTTGGATCCAATTTGGAAAAGAATCTGAATTATTAATATGAATTGGTATGAAATACATATATACATATTCCCACCATGGATTAGGCTTAAGTCTGTGTGTGCAGTAAATACAAATGATATGCAAAACACACAAACAAAAAGAACCATGTCTACATTTTACGCCGATATAAATAGTTTACAGTATTATAAAGCCTGCCGTTTACAATGTTGTAGAAAGGTAACAGTGCCACCCTGTGTCAAAACTCGGAGCTGACGTGCTCTAACTTACTGTATGTGTGTGTGTGTGTGTGTGTGTGTGTGTGTGTGTGTGTGTGTGTGCTGCAACGGTCAGCTGAGTGCAATTGGTCCTAATGAGAGCCAGAGAAGTAAATAGGAGGAGCTTCTCCTTCTCTATGGTCCTGAAACATCAGCGGCGCAAGCGCTGGTCACTGTCAAATCAAAAGACATGTGAACACACACACACACACACACACACACACACACACACAGCAGTGAGCTGTGAAGCGTGATTGAGACGCAGAGTGAGAGAAACAACTGTGTGTGTGGGGGGGGCCTTCGCTGCTCCACCTTCTAATGCTCAAGCAGTTTTATTACCACTTCAGCCTGAAGATGCCGCCTGTCATTCTGGTACAGTGACCCTGCATCCTCTTGACCCCGTTAAAAGTCTACATCCACTTATGACCCCCCCCCCCCCCCCCCACCCCCCCGCCCCCGGCAGGTCATCTGCTCCAGGCCCACCAAGTGCAGGGACATAACGCATGTAATGTGTTCACTGTTTTGTGGTTATGGTGGTTTCACAACGGTGATTATCACAATAGTATTACATTATCTGTACCACTGCATGCATGAATGTGAGTGTGTGTGTGTGTGTGTGTGTGTGTGTGTGTGTGTGTGTGTGTGTGTGTGGGTGCGTGCGTTTCCTTACATGCTTGTCGTAGTTTGTCCTTGTCATAGTGCAGAGCCTCGTAGTCAGTCATACTGATCCTGCTGACCCTGATCCTCAGCCTGTCCGGAACCGGCTGCTGACTGAAACACAAACAGGACCGGACCAAGTTACACATCGACACGTCCAGTTAGAGGAAGTCAAGGCCGTGCGAGCCTGTGTGAGACGTACTCGTTGAGGTGCGGTAGCGAGGTCCGTCGTTTGGTTTTCTGAACCATGTTGGCCTGGTTTCGGAGGCTGATGTGGATGACAGAGGGAGCCAGTCTGCATGGTTCACCGTCCACCTGACAATAATACAAATCAACCAATCAGTCACATTGCGCAAATCCTCAAATAGCAGCCGGGGGCCTTTCATTACCTCACCTGCAGAGGGTTAGCGGGCCTTTATTTGATAAAGGTAAATAGGCAGGCTTAACGTTAAAGATGCGACTACATCGATACGCTGGATCGATCTAAATGTACCATGAACCGGTCGGCGGCGACAGATTCTTAAGTTACAAATGACGCTAATTCCGCGCAGCGTAAAAGGTCTACGGCGCACCGTCAAACCTAAAGTTTGGACGATATTTGTATTTTATTAGGAAGTAAGGAAAAGCAGCTGGAGCAGCATGATTGTGATGTACCTGTACAGGAAGAGGCTTCGTAGTGGTGAGGGTGACTTCTCTGCACTGGTTCAACCTCTCGCCATGACCCCCAACCTGGAGAGTAGCCTACACACACACACACACACGTTTCAACATTTCAGTTAACTGGAGTAATTGCTATGACTTGAAATACTGTGCTTTTCCCACCATTTCCTTATGGCAACAGATGGATGATTCTTTGTTGTTTTTTTTCTAATCTACATTTTTAACTAGTTTGAAATCACTGGGCCCAATTAAAGCTGTGCTGTCTGTTTCCATCATCACGACATTTAAGACCTCAGCATCTGTTTGGGTTTTTTCTGAAAGATATCAGATACGATCCTTTTGAGATATTTGAAAAACCTAAAAAAGTCATTCAAGGACCTGCCGCTCTGCGGTTCTTTCCAAAAATCCTCTTCTGACCATCTGGATGAAAAAAGCGTATTCGTGTGTGTGTGTGTGTGTGTGTGTCCCAAGTATTGACTCAAAAGATGGCAGCAGGAAATAACACATCTCATTGCTTGTAAGAATAAGAAAAATGTATTTACATGTCAATGTTATAAAATATGGAAAGTCAATTACAGCCACCATCTTTGTTTTTGGAAATACTAGTTTGTCACTCTAACACTAAGAGTTACAGTCCTATTCATCACAACCGACACCGCTGGTTTACATTTATGTTCATGTTAAGCAAGACAGACTCTCGGCGGGCAGCTGGCCGTCCTTCCCTAGTAACCATGGCTACCGAGACAAAGGTGGCTCCGTACCAGCGAAGTCATAGTGAATCCAATGACCTCGATGTATCCGTCATCGTGGCGTTGAGGTTCAAAGTCGTGGTGCTCACTGGGGTTCCCCCACGGTGTAGTGCCCGCACAGTACCTGAAGAGCACAGCACACGCGGTCAGAGACACCTAAAGCAAAATGGTTTTACAGTTAAGACTTGGCTCTGCTGTTCGAGGGAGCTCTCAGAGAGTCCAAGCACGGCGGGGAGTCCGCAGAGAGGCCTAATTGCCCAAAGTGCGAACCCCCAACAAGCGGCAGAGCCATCGCGATTCACCATCCTCAATCTACGCAGCAAGCGCGTCTCATCTGAGCTTCGTTTTCAAGCCGATTGTAAAAAAACGTGATTGTTACAGCGCCGCCTTGAGGTCGACGAGTGTCATTTGATGTGCCTGTGTAGTGGGTGGAGTTTGCAAACCCACCTGGCAATTTTGGCGATTTTTAGACTTTTTTTTAAGATACAAGTTGAAAGAAGAAGTCAAAGTAGACAAAACCCCACACCACAAGCTGCAGTCCAAGTAGGATGGTGTATTAGTACGTGCAGTGGACGTGGTAGAAGAGTACCAGTAGTATCACCTGGGGATGTTGAGGAAGACCAGACACTGCAGCTTCAAGTCCTGAACTTTTGATGTTAAATCTGTCCCGTCACACTGGAGTCAGACAGAGAGAGAGAGAGAGAGACACACACACACTTTGATTGATCAATAAATCCGGACAAATCAAGAGAAGCTGTCTCATAGATCCGGTGAAGCACTGAGACGAGAGGTCCACTCAGACTCTGGCCTTCACCAGAGGCACAAACACTGGAAGCAGATCCTCACCTCAAACCTTTTTTCTACTTTTCGAAATAAAACTGTCTGGCCTTCGCCACCACAAAGTTCAACAGCTGCCACAAATAAAAGCCTGTTTTTTCATTGCAGTTCATGAACAGATTCTTTCAAAGTTTCAAATAACACTTCATGTCAACAGGTTCCTGTGGACTGACAGAGAGGACATTTAGTGGACACAGTCGCCTGACCTCTTTATTTAGTGGTGGTTTATTAAAAAGCAGAGAGGCAGTCAGATTGAGAGGCAGACAGAGAAACAGACAGGGAGAGAGACAGAGAGACAGGCAGATAGAGAGAGACAGACAGACAGAGAGGGAGAGATGGACAGAGAGACAGACAGAGAAACAGGTCGTGAGACAGATAGAGACAGACAGACAGGGAGAGAGAGATGGACAGAGAGGCAGTCAGATTGAGAAACAGACAGAGAAACAGACAGGGAGAGAGACAGAGAGACAGACAGATAGAGAGAGAGACAGAGAGACAGACAGAGAGGGAGAGATGGACAGAGAGACGGACAGAGAAACAGGCCGCGAGACAGATAGAGAGAGAGAGAGACAGAGAGGCAGTCAGACTGAGAGACAGACAGAGAGACAGACAGACAGACAGCGAGACAGATAGAGAGGCAGTCAGATTGAGAGACAGACAGAGAGAGAGACAGAGAGAGAGAAAGGCAGACAGAGACAGGCAGCGAGTCAGCGAGAGAGAGGGAGGGAGAGAGAGCGCGATGCAGTGACTCAGTGTTTTCACATAAATAACTGACTGCTTGATTGGCAGCTACTCACCACCACTTTGATGTGCTTAGACAGGTCTTTGGAGCTCCCCATCAGGAAATCTGAGAACGCCGTCTGTATGAGAGACACGCAGGGAGACAGGCAGACAGGTGAGCGGCACGCTCTCAGAAGGAGCGCATCGTGGGAGCCCACAGTCAGCATGGATGGAGCTGCTTTTCCCAGAGTGCTCCCAAACAACACTCTTCTTCACTGCAAAGTTTGTTTTGAGTCGCGCGTCTCTTACCACACTTCTACGCGTCGGCCTGATGTTTACCACACAAGAAGCTTTGAATAAGGGGCCTTAAATAAAAAACGGATCGTGCATTCTGCAGTGGGGCCCTTGGGACAGGCTGAACGTTGGATGCTAAACTGCTAAACCGACGCGGAATTGCTAAATTGAAACATTTTTAGTTGAGCTGCTTGATGCTTAAGTGCAAATTGGATTGTCTCTGTCTTGAAACCATAGACTGTATACAAAGATGGACGACATGACAGCCCCCCCCCCCCAAAAGTAAAGTCTCAATGTCTCAATCGCCCCCTGCAGTATAGGTCATAAGCCCCGCCCCCCCCTCTCCATGTTACCGGATAGGTCCAAAGGTGCAAATTGAATTGTCTTTAAGTGAATTTGAGTTTCCTGCTAAGTTGGTTTAGGGCTAAAAGAGGCTCGAGGCTCTTGATCCGGACTCCGTCGCCGTACCGCCACAGGACACTGTGGTCGGAAAGAAGCGCTGCAAACAAACGGTGCAGGTGCACTCACCCCAGCATAGAACATCTTATTCCTAAAACGACTGTTGAACTTCTCTGGGTTGGCCTCTAAAAAACGATGACAGACAGAGAGAGAGAGAGAGAGAGAGAGAGGGGGGGGGGGACAGTATATCAACACAACAACGTAGTGCGCAGCCGATTTACCCTCCGATTATGAACATGAACGTACCTCTGGACTCGTGGAACTCTAGAGTCACGTGGGCGTCAAATCCGAGACTGAAGTAATTGTTGAAAACGTCTAGAGGAAGCTGAGAGAGTGCACACACACACACACACACACAAAAACACAATTAAACAAACAAACAAAAAAAACTTACTTTACTTGAATGGGCTATTGGGCACTGACCTTATCAGTTTGTTGCTCGTCCGGCTCAGCCCCTGCACTTTGGTTTGGTTCAACCTGTAGATTCCATCGGTCTAGCTGGACAATGGTTCCATCCTCGACGTGGGACAGGATCTTAGACAGGGGTTCATCTGTATAGCCCTGGAATACATGCAGAGCTACATAAAACATATAGATACATACACACAAATATATATATATATATATATGAATATGAAACAGGATTTTAACTTTGAAGTGATGGACTTTGAATACGTCTGAATCACAACAGCTGCAGATAGGCGTGTTAGAAATGAGCCAGCGGTAGCTACGATTTCCAACAGCAGGTAACTGCACCGTCGGCGGGGTGTGTTTGTCAGGGTTTGTACCCACCCCTCCCCAGTTGAGGGTCCTGGCGAGGTCATTTCCCGTTCCAAGCGGTAACACGGCAACAGGGGGTTGAGGGTTTAACGCCTGTTCATCAAGACAAGACAGGATCCAGCCCACCTGGTTCCACACACACACACACACACACACACACACACACACACACACATATATGGAAGTTGTCAGTGTCCATCAGAAACTACTATTATATTATCAGACAAGCATGACATCTTTACATTTTATTGCGGATTACAGGACCTGCACAACTCCTTAAATCCAGGCAATAGTGCACCAGAGTTTGCCTAAAAACCTCCCTCAACTAAATACTGATCAGACAGACAGTAATAGTAATAGTTTCTGAATATAGACTGTGAGCACTTCTCTGTTCTTCTGAGTGTTCTGATATTTCACAGTATTTATACAGCACCTATACCAGCACATGGAGAGCTCACACTTTCTACAATATTGGACCATTAAAGTACACAGAAAACCTCATCTCACTCCTGGTTTGATCTGCTCAAGTGTTAAACTTTACAAATGCTTTTCTTATTATACATCGACGCGTATGCTAATGGTGCGTGTCTGTGTTGCCACTCACAGTGCCGTCTCCTCCACAGGCCAGGATCCTCAGGTTATGGACTTTGCGATACAGCTCCAGGCTACAAGAGTGACACCGGTTAATTCAGCCGAACGTATCTGACATCACCAGGAGATGTTCACGGGTGTTAAGAGTGTGTGTGTGTGTGTGTGTGTGTGTGTGAGACCTACCCCTCCTTTGGTCCACCTTGGCTCAGGTCAAACACCTGTCTGGGGTTCAGATACCACATGAAGGACTGCAGGATCTTAGTGCCCTGTCAGGCAGAGAAACCAATGGGAGGTTGGAAGACTAGGATGTAACCAGAACTAACCCAGAATCTACTTATAGTACAACAGCTAGGGCTGAGACGTTGTTTTTAGTGAGACTCAAGTCCGGTCCGAGTCCGGCCTCAAGTCCTAATGAAGTGATTAAGCCCAAGTACACATCCAGTATACGGCTTTTTGATTAATACCTGGTTTCCTCCACTCTTGGGGTTGACGAACACCAGCAGCGGTTTCATCAGCGGCGAAGGGATGGGTCGGATTATAAACGGCTTCCACAGTCGTCCTTCCTGTCCGAGAAGAAGAAGACCTGCTCAGATCCTCTGTATATAGCAGAGCTTGTCCACCAAGGCTGTCTAACCTGGGGTGTCCCTCAACGTTCAGGCACACATTTGCCACGAATCATGTCCCTAAGAATTATCTTTAAAAGAAGGCTTTTTTCCATTAAGAGAGTTTCACACACAAAGCACTGAATAGTCAGCATACATAGATTGCAATCGCTTACGTATGCATGGTCACATTAGGTGGTTGAACAATAAGAATGGCTTCAACCTTGGGGCGGTTTGCTGCCCTGAGAGAAGCGGAATGTCACCCTCTCTTCACCTGCAGTCACTCACTGTTCTGACGACTTATCAACACAGCTACGCTACTGTAAAACGTCCTCCTAAACGTTAGGTCCCATTTGTTTCACGTATGCACCTAAACCATGTGGCCAGAGGTGGCGCAGCGAGAGATACAGCGCCGTCTCATCTTTTGCAGAATGCGGCGCAGGACTGACCTCTGCTCCTTTCTTGCTGCTTTTCCTCTTGAACGACGTCCTCTTCTTCTTCTTGCTCGACTTCATAGAGGACTGCCGGAGGGACACAAACACAGAGGCGGCGGCTGCGGATCACTGGTTGATTTCAAGTCGTGTAAAGACAAACCGGGTCAAGAGAGACTGAAAGCAGCGTTACCTGATGCCGTTTGACCCGAATGATCCACGTGGGTGGGACTATGAGGGCAGCGTGAGCTCCTATTGGACAGGCCTCCTCGATTTGCTGCAGCATGAAGCAGGACACCTTGTTGTGGTACTAAAGAGGGAAACGCAGCATTCAAACACATTTATTCATTGGCGAAATGGAAAGAACATCATCAGCAAGTGTGCGTGACCCAACATACTCACGGCCTGTTTGCACCAGGAGCAGCTGATGGCCACGATCTCTTTGCTGTGGAACGCAAACTTCTGCTGGAAACCCTGCGCGGACAATTATTTATTCATATTTTAACGTTTTAAAGCAATTTGGGACACTGCCATAAATGTACTGAGCTAATGCGCTAATAAAAAAAACAAACACTCTTTTGATTGCCACCCACCTTCCCGCATTGTTTACATTTGCCTTCTTGCCGCCTCCGATGCACCCAGTGATGCCGCACCACGATGGGCTGGAACGGACACAAATCACAACATTTGTCGTCTCCCAGACCTAAAATGGCAACAACGGTCGGCAGAAAGAAACGTCCAGAACTCACCTCTCGGATGTTCCTAGAGCCTGATTCTCTGAAGGACGGTTTACACCGGAAATTAATCTGGAGGAGAGTGGAGAGAAAGACGTAGAGATGACTGGGCGAGCTGTCACGACACGGACACGTGGTGATTCCAGCGATTTCCAGAGATCAGGTGCGCAGGTGGAACGCAGTGTCGGCGGAGGCGCCATGATTCCCCCCAAAGTGAGGTGTGTGGACAGAAAAGAAGAGGAAAAAAAACAAAAAAAAAACAGACCAGAGCAGGCAGACAGGGACACCACCAAAGACACTGCGGTTGCCAGGCTGAACACCGTTAGGTCGACCAAGCTTTTGGGGTTCTTTTGGGATTGTTCTGATTCATTCAAGGTTCAGCCTCAACTGGGAAGAGGTCAAAGGTCACGGAGCAGAAGTCAGGGCTGTGTCCGAAGTCACTCCCTGTTTACTGCCGCTATATTCACTGTTTCTCACTGTGAACTACATGCTCTCCATACTGTAGTGCCTCCGATATATCTCCGATATATCTGTGTCCGGGCAAATACACGACGGACGTCTTCATCAATTCCCCAAATGCTCTTGTTGGAGTATCTGCAGGTGCTCCTTTTATTATATTACATTTTTGCGATTGTTGATGTGCTAATGCTAACATTCTAAGTAGTCTGAGCTGTCGAATTAGGCTAACTGCTGTTGCTAGTTTTACTTCTACCCCTGTGGACATCACGTGTGTGCTTACCGGATTAATTCATGCGTTGTGCTTCCTATGGGAACTTATTGCCGACCTTCCACTGTTTTCACACTTCCACAACCGCTTCCGGTGGAAAAACTCAAAATAGTGAAGGCTTCTTTTTTTTTTTAACAAAGAGCTACAATGCTGTGTGTCAGGTTTTATGGCTGCCATCATTACAGTCGTGCGACACTGCAGCAGTCAGATTCATAAATAGGGGGGAGTGCGTGAGTGAGGGAGAGATTTCGGGACGCACATGACTGATGTCTCACACTTGCCTCGGGACCACTGAGCTGTCCCCCCCATGTCAACAGCAAAGTCTATCTGCTGGTGGTTGAAACAAGGTAAGTGGACCTGGTCTCCCTCCTGACTTTGTGCCCGTGACCAGCCCTGATCCACCTCCACCTGTTCCAGAAAGCGGCCTTATTATCACCCACCCCACCTAGGTCACCTCACCCTTTGACATCAACGTAGCCAACCCTTTGAACCAGTCCGAGCTTATCGTGCCACTTCGGTCGGCGAGGAAGATGAGACGAGGAGGCAGAAGATGAGACGTGATTTGAGGAAATGAAAAGGACGCAAGAGGGTGTGTGTCGGACCTGGATTAGGCTCCAATTCAATTCACTCCTTTTAAAAAGTGGATGATCCACAAACAGAATACGTGCTCTATCTTTCCCGTGCACCGCGGCGTTTTCATTTGCCTCGGCCTACAAGGATTCTCATGTTATATTTTTGCTTTTCTTTTATGAATTGATTGATGCGAGGTCCAGACACCACCTTTGGTCGGTGCGCTTCCGTCAGATTGAGGGAGAGAGGAGAGAAAGAAGGAGCGTTTGTGTGTCTCACTCTAAAGTTGGGGTCACTGAGGGTCAGGGCGGCGTCCAACAGAATGGCTCTAGAGCTGGGGAACTGCAGGTTTAGACAGGGAGGGACAGTTAAAGGCACTTCAGCCGCTCCTCATCCAGACACACACAGGCCCAAAATAGCACAAACAGGTCACACGGCGGAGCACCATGAGCAGTTAGGGGTTCAGCGCCCAGGAGGTGAACTGGCACCTCTCTAGGGTACCAGCCCATAAATCTCCCAGAAAACCCTCCAGTTCTTGTCCCCCATAAAGTAGACTTAAAAAAAGGTGAACACATCTGGATTGCCTGGTTTCAGTCCGCTTGGTAAAGGTATTATTTTTTTTTTTGAATACATGAGAGGGAGAACTTACCTTCTCCAGCTGTTCTATACAGATGGCGTGGGCGACTATCTTACAGGCAGCACACTTCCTTCGACTGGCAGACTTTTGCTAGCATTGGAGAGAAAGAAAGAGAGGGAGAACATTTTTGTTATCCGTTACGAGGCAGTAATGCCAACTCTGACCACCGGGGGTCACTCCTGTACTGCAAAAAAAAAAAGAAATGCTGTGAGCTGAAACCAGACACATTGAAACGATATGACATGATAGTGTGTGACACGCGGCAACGTTTGAGTGCGCGCAATGTGACAGGCTGGCCATGCGTTTGACCTTGACCGTGAGCTGAGGTGAGAGAAACTATAACATGGCATGGCCGCGTTCGATCACACCGGGGGGTCAAAGGTCATGGACCCTTCACATCTCTGAACGGACACAAAATGAAGCCCGTCAGATGTGGATGAAAGCTGAAAAACCTCATTCGTGGACCTTGACATAAAGGAGCTTGTTATTGTTATTACAAATATAAGGTCAAGAAATTACTCCCATACTCAAACCCTTTGCAGTGTTTCCCGATCTGGACCTGGGACGCGTGACCCAGACTCAGCAACATGTGATCCCTGCAGCATGGCTCAGGTTACTTAGCAGTAACAGTTACTGTTGTTTTTCGGCCTGCCTCTTGCGTCCTGCGGCTATAAATATAAACTGTCGCCATGTCGCGTTTGCGCAGCCTCTTGAATCTTGGATCCAGTCTGGTGTTGTAGACCCCTGCTTCAGTTGAACTCTTGCGCTGCCCTGGTTAGTGTGAGCGCGCAGTTCTTCACTTCAGCTTTTTTTCCGGAACACTGGTAGGGCTTTCCAACATAAACCACAGCTACTACTTCCAGTGAAGAGGGCCGTTCGTTTGAAAACTGTTGACAGTGGCTGTACTCGGAACTGCCTACTACATACTACTGACAAACGCAGTATGCAGTACATACAGCATACTGCTTTTCACATCAGTAAACAGAATGAAACTGTCAAAAAGCGGATGTAATAATCATGCAGGTATCCTTGTGAAAGTTGGAACAAACTTTTAAATGTGGCCTTCAGAACCTAATAAAAAGATTTAGTAACTGGGCCGCTTATTTCTCGCCTCAAATGTGTTCAGAAGCAGATTTTGGTGGACCGCCGGGGTGCATTGTGGGACACAGTATGCGAGGTAGACCGGTGCGACGCGCACTGGAGATTTTTTTCCCCCCGAATCTGTACGACACCCGGGTGTTTTTGCAGCTGCGCATGAATGTGACTCGTCGGAAATGGAGAGGAACAGGAGAGATGATCAGAGTGCGATACCAACCAGTGCTCTGGCAATACAGTGTTGTTCTCCCACGTAACAGTAATCTCCAGACACATTCGTCTCAAACCAGATATGGTCCCCATACAGAGCCGAATCCTACGGAGACAAACACACAGCAGGAGGCTCAGAGGAGGGCCGTTGTTGCAAGGTAAAGGTAAAGCACAGACAACATTTGTGTCATACTGACGCCCTCAGACTCACAGTCCAGTCCACGGTGCTGCAGATGTTTGCCTCTGGGTCGGCCCGGTTCAGCGACGATGTGCTGGGCTGACTGGGCAGGTGGTGCAGGCCGGACTTCGCTATCGCTTTCCTGGGAAACACAAAGAGACAAAGAGTGCGTTTCAATTCAAAGAGGCAAGAAAAGTGCTGCATGTTATTGCAAAATCTCCCAACGTCACACAGATATGAATGTT
The DNA here is from genome assembly GCF_043641665.1 of Enoplosus armatus. NCBI lineage: Eukaryota > Metazoa > Chordata > Actinopteri > Centrarchiformes > Enoplosidae > Enoplosus > Enoplosus armatus. The sequence goes on from NC_092203.1 coordinate 1,090,983, forward strand.
TCTGACTAAAATGAAACGGTTCTACTTCCACTATATATATATTTATATATATATATATATATATATATCAGCATATCAAGCACATTCAAGAAGCTCATTCACGTCTTTGTGTCAGTTGATTCGAATTCAAAAGAAAACAAATGAAAGATTAAAAATATCTCAGGAAAAAAAAAGTACATTGCAGAAGTGTGTTGCATGTTAAAAGTACATTGCAGAAGTGTGTTGCATGTTTGTCTCCTGACACCACGTGGAATCCCGCATTAAGGTGGAAAAATGTCGTAGCGTCAGCATGCGAGTCCTGATGCTCAACCTGGTGATGTTTGTACAGCTCTGACTTCTTGAGAACTGGGGCCTCAGCTGGACGGAGGTGTTTGGATTAGACATAGCTGTGCTCTTAGCCTCCATCCCCCTCAGTACACAAACACTTCAAATGTAAAAATGAAACAATAGAAAATCCCAGTTTGGGCTTTCAAAAATAAAAGCGTGAAAAACGGAAACAAAAATTATGAATTCAAATCATTGTGCTGTGTCGGCATTTCAGTGTCAAACCCCATGAGTGAAATTTAAGATTAATATAATATAATAATATTATATAATATGTGCCATTTTAAGTGATGTGGTCGTGCATATAACAGTGTGCAGAGGCACACAAACAAGCTCAACTCACTATTGCGCGAGACTATGTCACGATCAGGAACTTTTAGCTGACCATCAACTGCTGCTACATTTGAAGTACGGCGCGGGAGACGTTCAAGTCACTGAGTTTTTCGCAACAAGGTCCGGCATATGTCAGCTCAAATAATATAATGATAGTATAACGAGTGCGGTCTGAAATAATCACCATCAAGCCTTGCATGCAATAACTGCGACAGGGCCTAACAATGCGCACAACAAAACGGGCCATAGTGCACAACAGTGACACTTTGTATCCATCCGCTCTGAAAGCCAGGGCTGGAACCCGTCCCGGCTCATGCTGGGTGAGGAGCAGGGTACACCTGGACAGGTCTATCACGCACGGTGCTGACACCCATATAGACGAAACAACCATTCACACTCGCACCTGGGAGCAATTCAATTACCAAAGCAGCATGCCTTTGGACGGCGGAAACCCACACAGACTGAAGGCCGTTTTAAGTCGACGGCAAAACGTGAGCACTGAAGGAACCTTTCCAATGATTCGAACTGAAACGGCACGCTCTATCTGAAGCAGCAAAGAGCCTATGAGGGGGAGGGAGAGGAACTGCTCAAAGACGAGCATGAATAGGAGTTCAAAAGCGGTACATTTCACACTGCAGGAACATTCCATGCGAAATTAAGCAGAAAAAGTCTATTTGGTTGCAGCAAATGAGTTTAAGCATAGTGTGAAGTCTTGCCTACAAATGCAAAACCAGTACGTGTGTGTGTGTGTGTGTGTGTGTGTGTGTGCGTGTCTGTTTGTTACATACAACAGGAAGTTCTCCCATGTATCCAGATAGGGATTATAGTATATGGTTCCCTCTGGTCCCCCCAGTGGTGAAGAACAGCTTTTATGGACTGCGGACCCAGTGGAGGCCACATCTGTTTCGGCATCGCCGGGCTCAGAGCTCAGACCCGTCGAAGCCAGCCGACCAAGATCGGGGCTGGTCGTGGAAGTCTGGATCGGATTGTTTAGAGCCCAGTGACCTTGGCTTGACCTTCGCCGATTGTATCGACCATAAACGCCATAACCGGTTCCGCTGCTCCGAAACACAGAGTCTGCCGGAAGGAGGTGGGAGGAGCTTCGTCTCAGACAGCGAGGGGGGCGGAGCAAGGGGCGGGCAGTAATGTTTTCCATGTGGACTGCCTGGGTTAAGTGCATCTGAGCTGTGGGCCTGTAGCTTACGTCCTTTACTCCCCCAGTTCTGTTCACCACGTCTTCATCGCTCCCTTCCTCTCCATTTGACTCAGAAAAGGAACACGGGGAGACATCTAGTTCCTCCTCTTCTTCTTCCTTCTCTTTCACTCCTCTGCCCATCTGCACTACACTCGCAAGTAACATGGAGGATCCAAGTAAATGAGGTTCAATGGATTTCACTTTAGATGGACGTCGATGTCGCACCGCCAGCCCGCGTTGTACGCAGGGGGCGGCGCCGGAGGCACCAGGAGCATGGAGAGGTTTATGCTGAAATGCCCTTCTTCCTCTCTTGTTGGCTACATCTGCTCTTTTAGCTCCTCTTCCAGATTCTCCCACCGCTTCACTTGGGTTTGTTAATCCTAGCTCTACAACGGACTGTCGCCTCTGTCCACTGGCCACCAGTAAGCCAACACTGGGTCGCCTGCGTTGGTCAGCACAAACCGGAGGTAAACCAACGGAGGAGCGTCGGGACTGTACTAAGGCTACGGAGGGCAGACCAACACTAGAGCGCCTCCTGGCTTTACTGCCCTGAACAGCGGGACCGGAGTGGTGCGCTGCAGCCGGGTGCTTCTGTCTTTTCTGGCGACGGCAGAAATGGCGTTGGAAGAAGAAATCCATCATGTCTTGCAGTGCAGTGCAATACGGGAGGTGCTACAAAAGATACGTGGCATCTGACAAGATATGATTGGGCACAGAACACGGAACATTCGCCCCGTCTTCTCTGGCACCAGGCTAAAAGGTGAAGGTATCAGATATCAGTTCACGTGATGTTTTGATAACCACGCGACAGGAGATGGTATCCATGATTATTGGGTTCCACTCCACCAAAAGCCAGGATAAGATGATAGTCCCGCTTCTGCTGGTCGCCCACTTGTCCAGCTCCTCTTCAAATCTTCCTTTAGAAATGCTGAAGGGGCAAATAGTTAAATACTATACTGTTATACTGTTAAATCTATGTTGCTGCCTAGATGATGACATCAACAGAGAACTGCTTCCACAAACCTTACAGATACAACAAGTAGTTCCCTCCGAGGAATAAATAACGGCTAAATACTGAAAAGCCCCATTTGTCATCCAAACACATTCGATAGGTCAATTGTCACCATGTTTAATCGTGTTACCAGCTGTTTAATTCAATCAGTGGATGCCTGATGCAGTGCTGCCTGGTTCAAAGTCCCTCAAGCCCTCAGAACTGGCTCCCTCAACATTCACGGTGTGGTTGATTCATTCACTTGTTGGCGCGTTACTTTGTATACAGAAATTGGAGCACCATCTTAAATGTAAGACCCAGGTTTACCCAGTAGCAACCCATTAAAAAAAAAAAACAAGATACATTGGACGTAAGAACACAGTTCGCTTCTTCAACGTGTTTTTAGAGCTTTCAACCAATTCAAACCCTTTGTTGATGCAGCTTTAGCCTCACTTAGCTCGTAGCTTTGGTTTTATGGCGCATTTATGGTGTTTTCTTTTTCTTTTTTTTTGGTTCAGTCTAAGGGTTTTTAATCAATCAATCAAATCTTCTTTCAATGAAAAAGCTCTGATAAACCCGCTGTACGCTACCTGCCCAGCACCAAACAGCAGACAGATCTAAGTAGAGACTAGCAGGTGAACATAGTGGAGCATTTAGCAGCTTAAGAGCCTTGGTAGAGGCCAAAAACGGAGCAAAAAAAGAGTGAATATTGGACCTCCATTCATCAGGTGGACACAAACACCCCTCCAAATGAATGCTAATGTTGCTCCTTGGCTACTCAATGTGTAAGTAGGCGACTGTAGGTCTGTTGTGGAGTTCATCTGCCCCCCCCAAATGCCAGAACACTCAACTCCTGCAGCTTTAATAAAGTCTGTCCCATTTGGAATCAGTACAACTGAATTTAGAGCCCAATAAAATGATTGGACGAGGTGTTCTGTTTAAATGCCCCATATCAAAAGTAGAGCTTTGAACCTGCGGGCTGCCCCGCCCGACAAACTGCGTGTCCCTTTTGACGGGAGCCCCTCCCCCCCCCCCAGGAACCAGAAACATTCACTGCAGGATCCTACAGTGTTGTTACAGTAAGCATTAAAGATCACCGACTAATCAAACGCAAGCCTGGCAACTGCTACGATTCCCAGCTGTCAGAATGCAACCCTGCACCACCCATGTGCCGTTACGGATGCGGATTTTCATTCATTTTCATCCTTGTTGTTGGTGCTTAACAGACATGGGTTGACGTCCCAGCAAGCTGAAGAATGAGTGGAATAAAGGACGAGATGGGGGAAGCATTCAACTGGAACTCCACTGGGTTTACGCACTAAAACTACAAAAAATAGCACTAAGCAGATCATCATCACTTTGGACATCTTGACCCTTTGGTGCTTTTAATCTCGCTTTTCACCTTGGCACCTTATCAGACAACACAGTCGCACAACAGTGAACTCTCTCCTGAGCAAATATTAGACACATCAATCTGTCTAATCTTCAAGATAAGAACTTTATTTTTCCTGAGTGAAAATGTTGTGCGGCAGTCGCAGCGCAAAGCGTGTTTCTTGAGAAGTAGTCGCAACGCAAATACAAATGAACTACACTGACTTCAAGATCCCGATTTAGCTCTTGGGCCTTTGGGGTTCTGTGACTATTGGGGCAAAAAGGCCCATAGATGTACTGGGTTCAGCCAGGGACGCGCTCTAATTTCTCTTCATTTAACCAAGCTTAATGGGAATACATTTTTTTTGTCTTCTTCTTTTTGCTTATAGTGTAGAAAAGTATAAATCTGTCGCTCTGAGCCCTGAGGTATTTGGTGCAGTAAAATTTAGCTGAGTCTGGAAGTATCAATTTATGCAGTCACAGGCAAAAGCGTGAGCTCAAGGTAAATTGAGAGAGAGCTCCATGAAAACGAATCTGGACTCTGTAAGATCGAGACCAAGACAATAATACTGGCAATTATTTTACTGGTGTTAAAATGAGATGTCTTGGGAATGTCTGGCCTGGAAATTAATTGAATGTATGCTGTGCTTTTGTATAGAGTGCAACTTATTTGTGCCTTTGGCCTGTTGTAAACAGCCTTGGCAGTCATCGAGGACAGCCCTGACCTTGATGGGTTTGCTAGCCTAAAGACAGGAAGGCTATCATATTAGAAAAATGTTGCACAACCCGCAAGCAGTCACTACATTGCCAGGGTCCTAGCACCAGCTTTTTTTTCTGGCGTGAATGGGCAGACTTATCATGTTGGATGGCTAAGGTACTGTGAACAGGTCTACCCCCCCCCCCACCCCCCCAAAAAAAAACAACTAAACATTAGAACCTTCATGAAAGCAGGATTTATTGCAGGACGGTTTAGCTAGGTCGACATAACACATTTGAGCGTATATTCGGTCATCCCAAACAACAACTGGCAACAGGCCACTGAAGCTGCACTCTATTGTGACTCATCCCATCAGACTATGGTCAGGCTTTTTCCACAAACTTAATCATTAACTCTTTTTTAGAAGCCCTGTCCGTTATTACCTGTGAGCAGGGCATCAAATTGATGCTGTGTTTCCTGCTGCAGACACAGTTTAGTGCAGTTTACAGTCAACATGATGCTCCAAAGTGCTATTGACTATGAAATAAGGAAGTTGCAAATGTCTCTTTTTATGATCCGTTTTTTTTTTTTTTTTGCATTATTCATTTTGTTTAACTGATATTCGGCTGTTTCAATGGTCCAATTTGTTGAAGACTAAGAAACACAAAAGTGGCTTTGTGGTTATAATAGCGGGGAAATGAGCAGTCTGTTCCGTATTTATCTCTAGTTTTACCACTGCACTTACAAGAAACAGAATGACACGCTGACGCAGACCACGCCGCCACAAACTGCCCCAACTCAGCGCAACAGATGAGAGCGTGGCTACAGAAAACGAGACATGTGGTGTGATAAGTGTTGTTAAGTGTGCACAAGAGCGGAATAGAATATCACGCAGCACAAGAGACATCAGATGAGAACAGTGCAGGATATCGGAAAAAAAAAACAAAAAAAAAAAAAGCTTTCGAACTCGGCTGCTGAAACTGCCATACAGTCTGACAGGAAGTTCCATCACAGAGAGCCACCAGAACACCGAAGCCGCCGTTGCTCAACTTAATCCCACCACTGACGTTAAACACACACAGCACTCTGTGTCCTAATGCTCCAGTCTACAAAGGTCAGGGGTCGTGGCAGTGACGACCGGCTTTCATAAAGCCACGCAGTCACGCTCGCGACAGCCATAGCTTCAAACAAAGCCATTATTATTATTATTATTATTATTATTACATTTAGTATTTGAGACAAGTGAGATGTTGAGACCCTGTGATTAAAAGTCAACCATCGACCACCGCTCCCACCACGTTTGGTATCACTGTGCTTTAGTCGATTAGTGTCATAAGATATAAGCCAAAAGAGAGGCTGCATGGTTGGCCTGAGATCAAATATTTATCAAATGTGGTTAAATGTAGGGAACCCCCACTTCACGGCGTCACTCATACGGACTCCACTCATATTCACGAAACAACCATTTAGCTGGATGACTAACAACAATCCACGGACACAAGCACACGGGCGACTACCGCGGAGGGACTACGAGTCTCCACGGACTCTTGGCTTTTTTTGATTTCGAACAAATAACAAACTAACTGGGACAATAGGACACACACACACACACGCATACTGAACATTCATAGATAATAAAGCAGGCTACATGCTAGGTCTATTTGTTTTAGAACTCCAAAAGAAGGGGGGGAAAGCAGCCTACTTCTTTTGAAATATCCTTGTGTATATTTCATCATATTCATTGCATAAAAACAAAACAAAAATAACCTAAATAGTGAACGTAATACCTGCAGGAAGTTTGTGTAAAACCAGCAACTGGTATAAAATCCTGAATTCTGAACTATTTCCTGTGGAATGTATCGGACGATTTACGAAGTAAATAGTCTTCTAACCCTTAAATTTAGTTGTCTTCTTCACATAAATGAATTAAATGCATGTCTATTATATTTTATATTTATCTATATATAAAATAAAAGAGGGCTTCGTGAACCCCCCATAGAGCTTTAGCGACCCATGATGGGGCTCAGGACCCCCAGGTTGGGAACACCGAGCACTGAGAAGTAGATTTGTACGCTGTAAAATGTCCTGGGTAACTTTTTTTCTTTTTAATAACCTATTTTCAGTGATCCGCATCAATTGCAATAAATGGCTGATCGGGCTGATACGCTGTATTATTATTTATTATTGGTTTGCATGTCCTTGTTTACAGTGGAAAGAATGAATGCTTAGTGGAGTCTTTTAAAAGGACTTTCCTCTGATCCTTCCCTCTTTATCCCTCCTCTCCTCTTTGCTTCCAAACAACAATTATGTCTATGTGTTTTTTTTCTCCCCCCCCCTCTGTGCATGTGTGTGTGTGTGTGTGTTGCCGTTATGTAACAGCTGCCTTCTCCAACGATAATCCCCTCACCATCACCGGGGAGAGATGAGATGAGAGTACTCAGTAATGAAACATCACTCACCTGAGTGCGTATTTGCATGTCTACACAGCTTAACTGGTTCTTTGTGCTGGCCGGATTGAGACCGGGAAAACACAAGATATTTCAGTCTGCATAAGGAGGCAGGAAAAAAAAAAAAAAAAACATCTTCCTGTCTCTTGTTTCCAGAAAATAGAGACTTTCTGTTCAAGAGAGAGAGAGGCGAGGCTCAGACGATCCATTTCAACACAACTGCGCACCGGTTGTGTGATGGACCCGACTGAGATGCGGTCAGCAGATACACCCGCTGTCCTCACGGCAATGCAAATTCACAACAGAGCTGCATCTCATATCATACACTGCGAGTTTACAAGTTCTGATGTTCCGCTGCAACATGCGATGGACGACAGAGAAACAGTAGTGCCACTAGGTGGTTAATAAATCCATAAACGTGCAAGCAAGCACCGGGTAAACGCAACGGGGCTTTGATGAATGCATCTTTTAAAACAAGTGGCCAGGGTGCGATGGATTCTGGGACACTGAGACCAGCAAAGGAAACACCAGCTGTGTTCCTCCAGTTTTGGATTTGGAGTGAGGATCTATCCTTAGACCCTTGATTCAGATAGAAGGGGGGGAAAAAAAACCTTTTAACAGGGAAAAAACACTGAGGAAATGAGGAACCCAGCTTGCGTCTGCTTTTCCTATTTCGACTCATCCCAGCATGCACTGGGGTGCAAGAGAGAAACACAGGAAAAAAGGTCACCGGCAGCCGCATGTGTTTGGAGTGTGGGCCACAGGGGCACAACATGATGTTCATCACTTCTTGCTTACTTGCGCTTTACTCACTCATTTACACTATATGATGATTTTTCCTAAAATCGAATTTCATGGCATTCCATATATATGCCCATATTGGGGCAAGCAAGCCTGCACTCAATATTTGAATGAAGTCTTGTTATTGCATTATCTTTGTGTACAAGTACACAATTTTGGCATTGGGCTTCATCCACTGGGGATCACGAATATTCACAGCTCAACAAGTCCTCTAAATAAGATCTTTAAAATGACTGTACGCCCAGCCATCCGCGACAACTTCCTCCCCGACAGCTCTTGACGTGGAATAACAAGACTAACTAGAAAGTGCCAGTAAGCTAAAAAAAAAAACGAAAAAAAAAAAGGTGATTTTGGACTTACAGGAATACTTCTGTTGTTCTAGGTTCAAAAGAGCGCAAGACCTCTTGTTGAATGAGCAGCCCGGCTCAGGTGGACAGCCTTGGGTGCGCGTCATGGAAAGGATATAGAGGTTTTTTGTGTGTTTGTGTGTGTGTGTGTGTGTGTGTATGTGAGAGTGTGTGTGTGAGAGTGAGACTATCCAGAGCTCTGCGCTGTTGGGTTAAATATTTACATGAAAAAGAGTGGAGCACTATGCAAATACACAGACATAAAAAGTGGTCTGCAGCGATGTGGTTTTGCTCTACTGGGGTGAGACCAACCCCTCTGGCCATCTGTCGCGATGCAATGAGGGCTCGCTCTTGTCTAGCTAGGGCCACGGCGACGTCCACTTCTTTTAGACATGTGACCAGAACGAGGTCGTTTTAGAAATACTTCCCCAAGCCCATGATCTTTTTCCTGACCTTAACACAACAATTTTGCTTCCTAGTATATAAACGTGATCTCTAGAAGTCGGAGTAGCGGCGTGGTTTTCAGTCCACTCCCTCCTCATTGAAGCTCGGGGGAACCTGTTGGGATGGGCCCCAGAGAAACCATCCCCCTTCTACAAGCCCTACAGCTACGGTATTCAAAACTCAGACTTTAGAAACATCAACAGCGAGCTGGGAGGATATCTGGAGCACTAAAATAAAAATCAGGGAATGTATATTGAACTTTGATTGATGGTGTTTGGTTTCGTGGAGCCAGTAATCTCTATTACGCATGAATACTGCAAATGAAAGTCCCTTCCCTTAGCCCCTTACACAGAGACTAGAGATCTTTCCATAGCCTTTTATGCCTGAAAAACCTCCATCTCTCGTCAGTGCAATTGTCTTTTTTGTCATGTTATGTTTGGTCTCTCTCTCTGGATATGTTTTCAGTCCAAACAGTAGTGATCTCTCTCTCTGTTGTCAGTCCAAACAGTGACATGTTTTCACTCTAAACAGCAGCTTTTATGTCAGCCTAATGACGGAAATTATACAAACACACACACGCACACACACCTAAGTGGTTGCGTTCAGCATAATCCCCAGTGCCTCTGTTTACAGGAATTTCCAACAACAAGAGGACAGTGTCACAGTGAGAGCGATAAGCGATAAGACCAACGTGTGCGGGACAACGGCATAGACTGTCTCGCTATTGATTAGGGATGATATAAGAGCACAAGCCAGAAAACACTAAGTAGAATAAAAAGGAAAATGTCTGACAATATGCAATAAGCAAAACCACAAGGCGACCCCTTTCACATTACACGTGGTTGTTTGTTTCAATGGAAGTATAAAAGAAAAAAAAACAATGTAGATTAATGCAGTGGTTATTCCGTTGTCTTAGCAGGAGCAGGACTCCAGTACATAGGCAGGTCCCGGGTGTGTTTAGCCCAGCCTGGCACAAAGACGACAGGAAGCAGGGGAGGGAAAACTAGGCTCTGGGGGGGGAAAAAAAAGACACTTTCTAACATTATTTATATACTTTTTTTTTTGGCCTCTTGGGGGCAGCGAAAAAAACAGCTGTAAACACAACACTCACATATCATCACGTCACTATTTACGCATCCAGCAAATGCAGATAAAGCCAATGCTCACTCTCTTTCAGCTCTGTTTTTGGCCTTCACTAAAGGGCTGAGAAATGTATCTTGCCCTAGTATCCGGCTTTGCCTGGGGTGGCTCGTGTACAGCCAGGTTTTCACAGCTGCCTGCTGCCGTTGCCGGAAACGACGCTAAGATTGAGCCAAAACGGTGAAGTTGCGGGCCAGAACCACCCCCCCCCCCCAAAAAAAGATGAGTCGAAAGAAGCTTAAAAGCTCCACAGAGCTGAGGGGAACCGCAGTCGGACGACTTTCACATTACACCATCGAGAGTTGATAAACTGTTACTATGGAAATGTTGATGAAAGCCACTTTAAATGCTGCATCTTAATGTTCTTGTCTTTCCGAGATTTTGTTTGTGGTTGACAGTTGATAATAATAATAATAATAATAATAATAATGATGACATCATACAGGAGCAATTTATAGTTTCCTTTTCGCTTCTTTTCTCAAAGTGTGAGCAAGGGCAGTATCACTTGGAGAAACAGAAATAGTTTCATATTGAGATCCGGTTCTGCTTTTTGAGTGACATTTTTCTTGATAAAAGGACAAGCGACTTTGTTTAAGAAAATGCAAAGAATCTTCACACCCCCCCCCCCTCCCCCAGCAACCACCGTGAAATAAAAACCTAACTTTTTGTGGGTTGCTGGGAAACACTGAAGTAGCGTGATTGCTTGCTGTTGGCCAGATTCACTTTGATCCCATCCTTTTTTTTTTTCCGGCCTTATTTGTCACTGAAGTTCCCCCTCACAATCAGCTGGTGAGGCCCCCCCCCCCTTCACAGTGTGCCGGTGTTGACTAAAAACTACGCAGCACTGCATCAGCCAAGTTCAAGTATCACTTTCACTGAGTTGTAGACTAAACTGTTCATTTATTTCTCACGACACGGCAACCAAAAAAGGGCAAGTTGTCCTTGCTAAATTGAACAAAACTCATGCAACGTTCTTTATCCTGACACACGTTTGAAAAAAGACAAAAGAATAAATAAGGAGCCAACCTGGAAAAGGAGGAGAAGACTATCCATCCATGCCTCCGCTCCTCTCTCTCTCTCTCTCATCTATCTATCTGCCCGAGCTTACGCTAAACCCTGGTGTACAGTGGAGGGCAGAAAGAGAGAGAGAGAGAGAGAGGGAGGGAGGGAGGGAGGGGCAAGAGATACCGACAGTGTGGTGTGAGGAAGAGAGAGAGAGAGAGAGAGAGAGAGAGAGAGAAAGTGGGTGTGGCCCAGAGAGAGAGACTAAAATAACTTAGTGTACTTCCTTGACAAGCAGAGTGCAAAAGTGTCTGATAAATGTTCACACACAAACACACACACACACACACACACACACAGGCACAAGCATCAAGTGCAGCGAGAGAAAGAGGAAACGGGCCGAAGGAAGACAAGAGTGATCGTGACGTCACACAGAAAGGTGAGGGACACATTTGGAAATGACTGTATTCTCACCAATATCACTAATGTTGAAATTCATTCTTCATTCAAACCTTGCCAAGTTAAACAAAACAGAACCCTGGGAGGACCACAAGCAAATGCATCATTTCAGCAGATTGTTTTCAGGAAGAAACCAGATGTGTTTCTGATGCAAGCTTGACATGCGACACAAACTCAACTTGTTTAAAAACCAATCGAGACCACAAATGCAGGCCCTGTTTGATCATGAAGCCTTTTAAACGAGCCCTTAGGACTTCCGTAAGGTTGTGATGTCACAGCTATACGGTCACTGCCCTCAGTTATTGTAGAACGCTCTGCTCAGGATTACTCCTCAAGTTTTTGGAGGTGGTTCAGTTTCAGACAGAGGGTGGACTGAGGGGCTGCATAAAAGGCCAGTAGAAGATAAATAAGGACTTTCTAAGAACTGTGACTCATGCAAAGCTACTCTAGCGGACTCCCAGAATAAAAATACAGAGCTGGAAATGAGCATAATACGGGACCTTTAAGTTAATTTTATTTAAATTGTAAACACAATATTGGTCAGATAAATCACACGTATTTTCCTCAAATCATTCCCAAAAGCCCTATAATAACACTTAGTCAGCATAAGCTGATAAATAGTGGTAAACCAATGACAACCATGAGCCCCCCCCAATGCATCATGCACAGACCACACAATATCTCCTGACCAAACTAGCCGCTAGTGCTGCACCACGAACGCTGAGCATTGTTTATTATGCGCGTCGAGCCAAAGCTGGAGGCACGACTTACGTCGTTGTCACTGTCGGCATGACAACCGCGGCCCCCAGTTGCCGTGGGAATCGTGTCCCCTGTCCACATGACGACTAGGTGACCCACTGCCAAGGTTATACACACACACACACACACACACACACACACAAACACAAATATAATCCGAATCCTGTGATGAGTCACAGCAGGAAATAGCACTGTGGGAAAAACCCAGACTCTTTCCTAAAACGTGTGAACAGGGGGCCTTATGATGTTTGTTTGTCATCTAATGTATGAACGTCGGCTTTACTAGAAATGTACAAGGCCCTGTGTGTGTGTGTGTGTGTGTGTGTGTGTGCGCATGTGTGCACGAATGAGGCTTGGAAGCTGTTGCTGCAGCTGTGAGCCGCCTCAGTGTGACAAGTACCGTGCGTCTGTTCACATCCTGTCTAATCGGGGCAAGTGGATTCATGGCCAATGGCCCCACCTGCTGGCCAATTTCAGGTATTACACCAGAGCAGGCTCGACCACCATTACTTACCCACAAACTTTTTTTTCTTTCACTCATTCACAGGATTCGTACAGCTTTTTAAAAGCAAGATTCAAGCACTTTTCAAATGGTAAATGGTAAATGGTAAATGATCTCACTTATATAGCGCCTTTCAACCTTCACGGTTCCCAAAGCGCTTTACAGCTAAGTCTCATTCACCCATTCACTCACACATTCACACACCAATGGTGACCGAGCTGCCATGCAAGGTGCTGGTCTCCATCGGGAGCAACTTAGGGTTCAGTGTCTTGCTCAAGGACACTTCGACATGACGGGGGCAGCCGGGGATCGAACCCCCAACCCACTCTAACCAGCTTTACCTCCCGTGCGACAGTGCTAACCACTGCGCCACCATGCCGCCGTCAAGCACTTTCAAGGACTCTCGAAGCCCTTATCATCACATCTAAATTGTTAATATAAACTGAAACATAAAAGTCCACACTAGCATTTTCCAAACTTTCGAGACCCTGCGCGAGCCCTGCGTTCAGTCTTACCTCCTGGTGAAGAGCTTGAGTCCGGTGAAAGACTTGGAGCAGCCGCTCGGCAGCTCCTTCTCGTCCTCCATACAGATCGGGGGGGACAAGGAGGAGACTGGAAGGAGGGCGGAGGAGGAGGAGAGCAGAGAGCAATTAGAGGAGGAGGACGCCGAGCTGAAATCTGCATCACCTCCTTTGACGTTTGGCAACAGCTCTCCTTCACTTTCTGTCACTCCCCGTGTTTCTTCAGGAGCGCCGCCACAGGCTTCAAGGCCAGCCCCGCGTCCCAGATCAGTGTCTGCCGCCGGGTCAGGATCCATGGCAGACAATTTGTTCAGTTCCTGCGGTCTCATGCCTCGTCACATTTTTGGATAAGCTACGGCTCCTGTGATTTGCAATATTCTTAAAAAGAAAAGTCCTTGTATGATGATCAAAGTCCTGGATATCCCCTGCGTGGCCCAAGCAATCCCGAAAGGAGGACTCCAAACGTTCCTGCAAGTATTCCAAATATTCCCCAAGGGATTCGTGGTGTTCAAGAAAGAAGAGCAGCAGTTAAAACTGCAGGTTCTTAAGGCTCTCTACAAAACCCACCAATCTGCCCCACTCCCTAACCTTCTCTGGTGAGATACTGGACTCTCGGACCCCCAGTTGCTTCGCCGCTGTCAAGTCACGAAGTTAATAAAGTTCTCATGGTAGGAAATACGACTTAAGACCATGTGTATACCGTCCTCAAAGAACTACAACCAAAGGAGCACACCAGGGTGCTATGCTAAAATCACCACATTTAAAGAACTCCTCTGAAGACGTGATATCAACAGGACTGCACGTAAATATACTTAAAGCTCTGTGTTCCAACAGCTGTACTGCTATATGTACTATACTCAAAGCACTACACTTAAAGTATTACAATGGAACTGCTAAATGAAGTGTACTCTGCTCCGGGTGCAGCAACAACAGCACTACAAAATAGTATCAAGGTTAAAGCAAATCAAATACTATACTTGAATTATGTTGAAACAAAGTAGTATTGTGAAGGTGCTACACTCAAACCGCCATACTTCAAAGTAATATTACTGCAATGAATTATTACTACACCTAAACTGCTCCAGGACTTCAAACATGGCTACCCTGCGGAGGCTACAAAGTCAATAATCCACATGCCAAAGGTCTTTTACAAGACACAAGGTGTGTGTGTGTGTTTGTATATGTGTGTATGTGTGTATGTGTGTGTGTGTGTGTGTGTGTGGAGAGAGAGATTAGTGTTGAGTCCTGAGGGAGAGATAATCCTTCCCAGCATTCCTCTCCACGTCTCCCACTCAGTAGTAGCGCTGTCAGGAGCAGTAATATCACTATCAGTGAAACAGCGGTAGTCCAGTCCTGTGACTGTCAGTCAGTGTTTGTTCTCCAGCCTTTTCACTCCTCTGTCTTCCTCCTCCCTCTTCTTCTTCTTCTTCTCCTTCTTCTTCTTCTCCTTGCCCCTGCTTCACCAAGTTCAGGCTGTTTCCTCTCTTCCTCTTCTTCTTCTTCAGTTACTTGCCCAAGTTTAATTACACTCCATGTGAGGCGCACGCTGACTGACACACGGGGCGCACACAAACTGAGCCGCACACTGGTAAACACACACGCGCGCGCGCACACACACACACTGATCCTCTACTACCCGCCCGGCTAAATAAAACCAGGAAGTGGATAATCAGGGCCTCCCTGTAAGCTGCCCTGTCACATGCCTGACTGAAACTCTCTCACTGAACTGACTTGACTGCTGTGGTCTGGTTTTTGCTGCACTGTTTACATTCTGCTCTTAACGCGGGAGAGAAGAGGTCGCACTCCTGAAGTCAAGTGTGTGAAGACAACAACAACTGAAAAGAGTTTCAGACAAAAAAGCGCTCTACAAATGCATTCTGCATTCAACGCTGAACATTTGCTGTAGCTACATAATAATTACGGGAAAACAAAAATGATAATCCAAGTCTGACACTAGACCCCAAAAAGAAGAAATAAACTCCTCTTGAATAGTGTGTGTGTGTGTGTGTGTGTCAATGTAGTTAGATGACAAAGTGTAATCGATCTGCAAACTGCAAAAGCTCTGTGCGTCTTCTTCTGCTTACAAATCATATATTTATGCTCTTGAATTAGTGTCAAGCTCCTCCGGTTGATAAAGGGGGGAGCACCCAAAGTGTTAGCAGCAGAAGGCCCACTTCCAGTGTCCCCTCGGGGGCTCGGGGGTGCCTACAGTATCAAGGTGTCTACAAATACTCAATTCATTTCACATTTAATTCTTTGTCCTTGTCCCCACAACAATGTTTTTCATAAACCTTTAGTGCTAGTACTGGCTGGCTTTGACTTTAATTTGAATAGTTTTGAATAATTTTGGATGGAGACACACAGGCATAGTCCAGATATATTCCTGTCGTCTTTTGCTTTCCACGAAACGATAAAATGGCAGCAATCACAAATATAAAAGCTTCGTTCCTTCATTTCCAAAAAAAACAGCTGGACACTGTAGTTTTTAATCAGACGTTGCTCAAACAGGAGGGAATAGTGATATTTGTTGGGGACTACTTTCAGTGGTGGATTAATCTACATTTGTACATTCATCCATTCAAATTTCATACATTTAAAAGGTGGACATCACATTTGGGGCCACCACTTCTTCGTCTCTATGTACTGCTGTAAATGGCCACACGAGGGTGCTGTCTAACAGACAGACGACCAGACAGTCCATGAGCAGTAGCGGTATCATCATCAAGACAGGTGTATTACTCCACACGGGGATATGGGTCTCTTTCATGGCATTTGATGATTTTTTTCCTGCACAGCTGATTTAGAAACTGCGAAACGTAAATAAACTAATAATGAAGAACAGTTCCAGGACCTAAATTAGGACATCACAAAGTTATGGAAAAGCGAGACCCAGGCGGGATCTAGATAAAGTGGCTCCTCGGAGAAACAGCTAGTTTCTAAAGCCTGACACATTAATTTAAACACAACTGGAAGAAACGGAATCTCTCAATGCTCATGGAATTATCTTCTACGGCAAAAGAAAATGTAAAGCAGTCATTAAGCTACCCCCGGGTCCCGATATCACCAAATATGGTATCATCTCAGGTCTACCCAAACCAACTTTACCCTAATGATTTGATAAGAATAAGAATCGAATCAAATGGAGAGTGCCTCAAATGTTTACCTAAGGACAGCACTTGAGTGAGTTTACATTCCACCACTCCTGTTCACTAACGGACTTACTGTTCCTGTTAACGACTAATCAAATAAATCACAGAGCTTAGTCTGACCAAGCAACAGGAGTGCATTAACTCTTGAGGTCTCTAAGCCATGACGACAGCTGTCCAATAGAATCGAGATTCTTTCAAATCCGGCCATCATCGATCACATCCAGAGAGATCATTACTGGAACTGTCAAGCAGATGTTTCAGTCCTCTAAACTAGACGGTAGAATATGTTGTTCTGATCTGACACCGTCAGAAGTGCTTGCCAGATGGTCGGATGGTCGGTTCGTCCGATCAGTTCTGTAGCTTTCCGCAACTAACCAACGATCCGACATTCACACCCTCTTCACACCACGATTGGTTGCACAGGCGAGAAAGTTTTTTTTTGCCGTGTACAACAGCATGGATGTCTTCCAGGAGAGACGGTCTGAAAATGTGCTCTATTATCTCCATATATATATAAAAACGATATCGCACCTCCCCCCCTCTCTCTATGATGGCACCTTCGAGTGTTGCTGTATCCATAAACACACTTGATTTCTGACGTCTTACGAACTACTTCTGATGGAGCAGGAACCGACCCCGACATTCCCAAATTGCCACGGAGGCAAAAGAAGGAGTACTCAAATCTTTGACTTGAAATTCTCTGTTACAAGTAAAAATTTTACTGGAAGAAAATGATAAAAATATTAGCATCAAAATATACGGAAAGTACCAAAAGTAAAAGTAGTCATGATGCCGAATGGCCCATTTCAGAATTATGTATACAAAGTAGCAGAAAAATGGCTACAAGTACCTCAAAATTCAGTACTTGAGTAAACGTGCTTAGTTGCT
The DNA here is from genome assembly GCF_043641665.1 of Enoplosus armatus. Classification (NCBI taxonomy): domain Eukaryota; kingdom Metazoa; phylum Chordata; class Actinopteri; order Centrarchiformes; family Enoplosidae; genus Enoplosus; species Enoplosus armatus. The sequence goes on from NC_092203.1 coordinate 1,108,353, forward strand.
CTCCACCATTGGGGGAGTGCCCCCATCCACCATGGGTGACACCATGTTTAGTCCATAAACAGGACTGGTTGGATCTCAGGGGCGGGACTCAAGCTTGTATAGGAGAGGCCTTAAACCAAAACGTGCCTACGCTTTACGAAGTCTTTCTCTTTCTCTTTCTTACGAGAAAATGGACGTTACCGCCGCTTCAGCTGGACTTAACCACGTCTGTGCTGCAGGAGGAGCAGCAGGAATTTGCTGGACCACTGCATGCTTCCGACAGATCATGCTGATGCCATGGGACGAAATGAACTGCGAGGCAGTCTTATATCGCTTGTTGGGGCCTTTTTTTTTGTTGTAAATTGCAGTAAATTAGCAAAAAACAGTTTTCTCACTGACCTCCATTTTTTTTTTAGTTACATTAAAATCAGTCCATGCAGATAGATATGGGACGTTGACCTTTTTACCTTCCAGATAGTGTGTAGTCCCAACATGTGTACTTTCCCCCGACAAGCTTTCAGGTATTAAGCTGGAGATGGTTCATCTTAGGTACTGTTTAACGCCCCGGAATTGGTTGACGTTTGAGCAGGCGGAGCTTGCTGTGGTGACGAGCGCAGAGTCTGATTTGAATATTGTGAAAATGGCAGAAAAGGACAGTGATTGGTCACGCTTACTAGCACTGGTTCTTCAATAGATATTTTAAAATAAAATTGCAAGTACCATTTGGAACAACGTCTTTATTTGGGATCATAATGCCAGCGTTACTTAACCGTACCCTGCCCTGATTGTTACATAATAATATTTGGCATTATGAAGCAATAAACTATCTATATACTGTGTGTAGGAGAGGGAATAAAGGCAGCAGAGAATGTTGTTATGGTGCGATGTGATTATGGTTTCAGTCCCCCTGACAGAAAGAGCACATCTTAGTACTTTTATGCATATGCGCGCACACACACACACACACACAAACACACACACACACACACACACACACACACACACACCTGCTCCTCTCCTTTCTGTTATCGCAGTTCCCTCTCATCCGTCGCCCACTCAGTATTTCCATGACAAATAAAATGCCACTCAAAGGCACGACACACAATTCAGAGAGATCCTTTTAACTTCCCAACACCCACTGCTGACCTATTTTTCTCCCTGTTCCTCTCTAACGAAGGACTCTGATTATGAATTCTAACATTAATCCTAAACCTGACCCCAAAGCAAACAATTTTCCTAATGAGTTGCAGAAAAAGGCCCCACGGAAGCAAGCCCTCCTCGCTCTCTTTTATAGTCTTGCAGGGACATTTACATCTGACAACACAGTGGACGTGCGTGACATCAGAAGGGTTCGGCTCACAGCTACTTAATAGTAAGTGGCATTAAACCTGATGACAGTAGGAGTATTACTTGTTGCAATAGCAGTGACAATATGAGTAGTAGCAGTAATACATGCATGCATCAGTAGTAGAAGCAGTGCTTGCTTTCCTCCTTGCTACATAAAGGACACACGAGAGCACCTCCTGCATCGGCACTCAATGTTGGCATCGGACATAAATGTAGTTGCTGGCAATAACTGGCCAACACCCCGACATTTAAAAGTCGCCTGGCAAGGACCTTATTGTCAGATGGGGTTTGAGTTTTCTTGAACACATCAACAACGCAGCTTTCCCGAGATTAGGATTTTGACACTGGGGTGGCTGTGCTTCAGGGAGTACAGGAGATTGTCCAGTAATGACGGAAGGGTGTACGATTCAATCCCAAGTAGCCTCGCATCGGCAGACAAATTCACAGGTGCAAATTGGTCTGGAACCTCTCAGTTCAAACCAGAATGCCTCTGGACGCTGCAACCGACCAGACCGCCGACGAAACGTGTGACGTAGCGGTGGGCTGCTGGGCGAGGTAGCCAGTTCCAACATCCAATTCGTATGGCTTCTAGTTCAACATCATTTGATTGAGAAGCCAACACTTACTATTTGTACATAGCGTGAACTACCGTCCAGTTCGTTTAAAACTGGCATGATAGCGGATTCAGAACGTTCCACATCGGCGGTGACCATCTTGGTTGTTTACGAATATGCCTCAACGGCGCTTTAACCTGCCCCATATTAGATAAACGGTTGCGATTGACCCGATCCGAACCAGGCCCGGATGGAAATCTGTCTGGACTGAAATTCGTCTGGTTCCAAGGCTCATGTGTCAAGACACTGAACCCCAAATTGCTCCTGACGGCCAGGCCAGCACCTTGCATGGCAGCTCACTGCCAATCCTTGTGTAAATGGGTGATGAAAAGGCACCACAAATGCAGCCGTTTGCCATTTTAATACTTAACTATCCGCCAAACAAGCCTCAAAGCTTCATTGTCACGTTAATGTAACTTGGATAAAAGAATCCAGCAGACTGCGTGTTCACTGTGATGTGCGTGTAGACAAAGACAAAGAGAGAGGTTTGGCGAATCACAAGTACAGATCTGCACCATCTGTCTGCTGACTGTGTCGGCTCCCATCTGCGGAGGGCCTCATGTGCCCGTGTCAGTGCCAACCAAAACTTGTGAGTGAGGATAAAATGATAATTTAGCACTTGACCGTGTTTCTAACATTTAGAGGATTGATTTCTGCAGTTCTCATCGAGCCATGTCCATTCTGTTGTTCCATCTAACTTTGATTATATCATCAATTTTTATTACAATGATTTATTCATTGTTTCGTGGAAACGTTACAAAAATAGCAAAGAAGTTAGACACAGTAATACATAACATGGTGTGGTTGTAAGTGACTCCATCTACTCTCCGCTGTGTGGGGGGACAGCAGTGATCAGTGGCATTGATTAACCCACTTACTGTATCTGACCCTTCCTACTGGCAGCTAACACTAACTGGTAGCTTTGTTTTAATTGGCCGCTAACTGGAGCAGCTGTGCTGTGGCAGGGGTGGAGAGGAGCAGTGCTTTAACTGCATGTGAAGAGAGAGTTCCTCTTTTGGGAGCACAAAACTAATTAAATTCTGGCGATGAGATTTTATTTGTTGTGTGCAGGTTTGTCCTGAAGCTAGCACAACAGGCCGGGCCAAGGCCAGACGACTGCATTGGAAGGCATCACAAACCCTTTTTTAATTCATGCTTGTCTTGTCTGTTTCATTTCCACTGCGCATCCTTCAGCAAACATATCTGATTATGCAGAATTAACACAATTTCATTCCGGTTAGTATCATCATTGCCAGGAAGGCAGCGTTGTCAATGTCTGAGGCTTATCGGCAATCTGTCAGCCGCAACAACACAACACGTATGAAGTCTTTTACAGCCGTCTGAAGGCAGCAGCTCTGTGTTCCACCTGCAGGCTCTAACCTTTGTGACTACAAATACCAGACGCAGCGGTAACCTTGATCACATTTTGTGCAAACAGCACCTGTTCTCTTGTCGCGTAAAGCTGGTCGGTCAGATTTTTTGGTATTCTACGCAGCCTCTCAGGTTATGCAGTGAAATTGCCAAGAGCGTTAGCGTGGGTGCCGGGATTGTTTGTTGGCGTTTGTCATAGAGTCGCTAAATTGGCTCAATCAAGAGACGCGGCATGGACTGCATGTTGGACCTCGACCGATCAGAGCCCGTCCTCTGTCCCCAACCTCTGACACGTACAGATGTGATAAGGTAAGGTGCCAGGGGCTGCGCCTGCGCCTGCACCTGCACCAGCAACGAATGTTCCTGTGTGTAATCAAGGTAGCCTGAATGAGAAGTGAATCTGGAAGCATTCACGATCCTATTGGTTCAATCGAACACGTCAGACAAGTTGTCAAACTAGACGGGATATGGCAAAAAATCAACTAACACTCCGCCTGGACACTAAACCATCTAGAAGCTGCGACGATTACTCGGTTAATCGATTATTCAATCAAAAGAAAATGAGTCGAGTGCCAAGTGTTTTGATAATCCCTTCTGAGAGGTAACGTGTTCGAGCATTTCGGACAGGAAATCTTGGATAAAAGGAATGCTGTTTGCTGACTTTGGGAAATCCCATGACGTATTTTGGGATTCGTGGATATGTGGGTCGCGCTCGAACGTGTTTCGTTCCATTTGTTAGGACTCGCATTAAAAAGACAACTAAAAGGCCCCTCTCCCCTTTCATCAGTGAAACCTCTCATGACTTGCAGCTGCAGTGAGCAACATATGTAGAATCTCAAGTTCGCCGATCTCCCCTGCTTGATGCGACAAACTAGCACTTTCGACAAAATGTCCGTGTCCCTCTAAAGCTGAACGTGGGACAGATATCCCCGCTGATATTTCATTAAAAACCTTCCAACTTCATATATCACCTCATATGAGGCAGTTCCCGTAAGATGGAGTCTACACACACACACACACACACAGTGTTGTAGTGCCACAGATACAGCTGATCCTTACATAACTCCTCTGGTGAGTCAGGAGAATTGACAGCCGTGCCAGCCTGCCCCACCCCCACCACTCACTCACACACACACACACACACACACACACACACACACACACACACACACACAAACACACACACACACACACACACACACATCCCATCTGGATTACTGATTATACTAAATTATGTTGTGAGATTTTCCCTTCCTGCCCGGCGGTGACATAAGAAGCCGCTGTCTTTGTCTCACTAGCTGACCTCCCCGGCACATTTCTGAAATCCTACACCTGAGATCAGACGCCAGGGGTCGACATTTGAAAGGCTGCAGCGGAAAACACAGAAATTCGACATCTGAAGTGGGGCAGGGAGGGAAAAAAAATCCATTCACATTATGTATGACGGCATTCGGGCGGTCGGCAAGCATTCTTTTGTCAGACAGGCTTTACACAAATACACCTCGCAGGTATTAAAAGTGGGTCTTTTATTGTTTGTATCGTAGATTACAGACAGGGACTCAAACCCCAAATCCCACCTATATTATTTTATAAAGCACATATTAAAGATTCATTCACATGATTGTTTTTCATTTATATTCCTTATAATTATTATTCTTTTTTTTCTTCCTCCACGCTTGATGTGTTGGCCGAGTTGTACCAGTATTGTATTGTCCAGTGTTTTTTTGCAGTTGGTTTGTAAAACAGCGGGTCATGAGATGTATTTTCCTCTTCGGCTGACGCAGTACCGAAGTCTGAATGAAACATGTGTTTCTTTGCTTAATAACAATACATTATTATCTAACTGTTTTTGGAGATGGGAAAAAGAGAATATTATTAGACGGATTAAACGAGCAGCGGCAGGAGACAGGAAGCATATACCATTTCATTGGTGCAGCTTGTAATGCGTCATCTTCTGTTGTAGAGTGTCTTTGGTACAAGAAGTGGGCGATGGGAATCCTGGGAAGGGGTCAAAGGTCATGGAAAGCATCTCCATGCCAACTGCGCAGCGCCGTCTGCCACGAGGTGTGGTCGAAAGCTCCCGAAACAGCGAGTAAATACAGGTGAAACTGCATCTGTCTCTGTGGACGATTACATTTCAGCCTAAACCAACCATGACTTTGGCGCCGGCTGGAAGCGTTCACTATAAACCCCCAGCGGTGGGAAGTTCTCGCCTTGCTGCAGGGGCGCAGCAGACTTGAAACATTCAACCAAAGACGTCAGTGAAACAATGCTGTCCGGCTTGGCGTTAAGTTACTCCACTAAATAATTCAAAGTGTGTATTCATCATCATCTGTATAGGTTCGTCTATGACTGCAAGACGTCATGGACAACGTCCAGGTCAAACTTCATCGAGCTGGTTTTGCCCAGAGCAGCGAGAGGGCAGCTGTTAAGGGGGAGGCCTGTTTACAGAGGGAGGGACTACAATCAGATTAGAGACTATCACACGCCAACAGTTTCTAAGGCAACAGACAGGCCAATATTTCATTCACGTGGAAAGCGACTGCAACAGCGTTTATGTTGACAACACAGTGGACCGTAATGTGCCCAGAAAAAGTGGCAGAGGTTGTGCCAGTGTCCTGAGACAACGTACAGCAGGAACAGTTGGCCAAATCTATTCTGGATTATATCCTTCGACTGCCTTTCCGGACAAATACCTGGCTCGGATCCACTACAGAGCCGTGACAGGATTCCACCTCAGTTCCTCAATCAATACAAACCCTTTGTGAAAACAACACGACAACCTGAATCCTTGACCTGGCAACAGAGTAAAAGTACTGTTACTTTAAACGAACACACACATTAAAGCAAAAAAGAGGGCTGCACAGTTTCTGCGCGCACACTTAAAGTCGCTAGGCAACGCGGCGGGAGGAAATTAACAAAAAAACCTACTCCTCAACGGACCTGTCCTGACCTTTTACAGAGGAGCCATAGAAAGCATCCTGACTGGAAACATCACAAACTGGCATGGGACGTGCACGGGCCAGGACCGGAGGGGATCTGCGGCGGGCGACCGAAACCGCACCAGAACATCATTGGTACCCATCTACCGAGCATCGAAGATGCCCGGAGGATACTAAAAGACAAAACCCCACCCCACCCCAGCCACGGCCTGCTCACCCTGCTGCCTCCAGAGCAGCTTCTTTCCTCGGGCGGTGACACTCCTCAGCTCCACCTCATCCTCTGCACTCCACCGTAAATACACGACTCTCTCAGAACTTTCTGTTATGCCGGTTTTGCACACTAACATATACCACTATCTTTTGTCCTACCTTCATTCCCACTATAACCGACGTTTTCTATTTGCACTATAACTTATTCTTATATTGCACGTCCTGCTCATATTTTCTTGTATAAGTATATAAATGTATACGTGTACATGTAACTGTATATCTTCCTTTTTTTAATGTTTTATACTATTCCAATTTGAATATTTCAATATCTGTATATATACATTTTCTATGTGTGTGTGTGTGTGTAGCGTGGAGGGGGCTACAACTTACTTTCACTGCGCAACCCTGCATTGTATGACACCTGTTCTCTGTGTGTCCAGTGCAAATATCTTTAGGCTGCGTTTAGCCTAGCTTAGCACAAACAGTGGCAGCAGAGACACATCAGAAAAGTAATCAATGATTTGGTTTATAGCTCGAGCAAGAGTTAAAAACATGAATAAACAATAACTGTCTCTGATGTGAACATTAATCACATGGAACTAATGAATCAATATTTTATGGTTGTTATAGCTTCTGATTGGCCAAAACGAACGTGAATGTCCACATGGTTTTTGTGTGCCGAGTGTACGCTGGTCTGAAGTCTGCTGCGTGAGGTGTGCACGTTGTCACCGCACGCTCTGATTTTATGAACACCGGTCACACCGTCCATTCTTGTTAATGTCAGAGTTAGGTGGAGTTATAGTGCTTAAACAAGGTTTAACACCTAGCTAAGCTTAACCTTTTAACTTTGGATAAGAGGGCAAATACATGCACACACAAACACACACACACGTGCACAACGTCGTGTCACGTACAGTAAGGCAACACTAGTCAGGGACAGGTTACCGTGTAACATTCAGGTAAAACAGGTTTGGAGGAAGAGCGCCGCATTCCACCATTTCCTGTTTAGTCGTTGCTTGGAGTGTTTTTCCTACCTGTAGGACACCTGCTTTCTGAAGGTCAGCTGGACAAACTCTGCCTCCATCTGGGACACTGACAGCAGGCCCTCCGCCGCCTCCTCCTCCTCCTCGCCCCCTGCCCCCTCCACCTGCCTCGCTCCTGGTACCTAAAATAAAAACAAACATATATTGATTTCCCCGAGGTTTTTTCCAAAGCAAGCCGACTGAGCTCGTCTGAGCACACCCACACAGGGACACATCCTGCGCCCAGTGCAAGTTTAATACGAATATCCGACATTGTAACATCATATGTATATATATGACAGAAAATAAGGAAAAGCATAGCAGGTCCCCTTTAATGTCAGCTTGTGCCTGCAACAGCGAAAAGGACCCAACTCTTGAGATACAGTATGAACATTGTATTATTTTGTAACTGAAATGATAAAATAAACTAGGTGACTTTTGAATCTGCTGGGTATATGTACGCAGAGGGAAGCACATGCACCCCCCCCCCACACACACACACACCTGACAGCTGCCGGGCAGCAGCGTGCTCTTGGAGCTCCCCTCTGCAGCGAACACGTCCTCCTCCTCGGCCACGTCCTCCAGCCCAGGCCGCTCCACAACCGGAGGAGCGGAGTCTCTCATCATCATCCCTGCGGATCTCTCTCTCTCTCTCTCTCTCTCTGATCGATTAATAATGTGTGGTGTATTTTTTCTTTGTTATTATTAATTTTTTTTTTTTTGTTTGTTTGGAAGTTACTATTTTGGTGCGTATTTGAATGGAGCTCCCATCCCTCCGTGCGCCGCGCGCTGTTAAATAAACCCGCAAGAGCAGCGTCGGTGAGTCGGGTCAGCCGGCTGCACCGGCTCGCTGTGTCAGTGGGCTCCTCACGCAGTAACGAAAAGTTGTCGGTTGCGGTAGGTGCGGTGTTCTGCTCCGTCGTCCATCTGGATGTTGCAGGAAATCAGCTGAGCTCTCTCTCTCTCTCTCTCTCTCTCTATGTCTCTCTCTCTCTGTCTCTCTCGCTCGCCATCTACTGAATAATGCAACTCCTGATAACGGCGACGAGTGAAACTACAGAATTATGCATCAATGCATGATTTGTGATTGCATTGCATTGCGAGGTGCCCCTGTCGTGGTCTGGCCCCGCCCCCCTCCCGTGGGACAATAAAATCTGAAGGGTCATAACGGCTTTATTGGCGGCTGACACCTGAAAAGAGCTACAGCTTTGTTGACACTTATATTAAAAGATGGCTGAATTTTCCTGTGGGCTCATTAGAAAGTGAGAGAGCCTCGATTAAAGGCCCCATATCATGCTCATTATAGCGCGGTATAGTTGTGACATCACAACCTTACGGAAGTCCTGGCGGCTCGTTTAAAGGCACAGTTTCGAAATACTAAGTGGGCTGAGCGTTTTGACACTTTCACAGTATTTATACAGCACCTAGACCTGCTTTATAATCAAACAAGGCATGGAGAGCTCACTGTCTACAATGTGGGACCCTTAACAACATCACTAACTACAGAATTGATGGTTCATTAGAAAGTTAGACCCAAGACTCACTGGTCAGAGAGATTTTTCACAACTTGGCGATCCAAAAGTTGCCACACACCACAGCATTTATAGCCGAAGCTGACTCGCAACGCCCGCCCCAGGATGGGCCTTTAAGATACATGACAGACAAAACAATACAAGACACAAGCTAACGCAGAGAAGCACCGTAAAACAAGAAGCAGCAGGTCGTTCATACAGGACTGATCCCTCTTCAAAAAAACGCCCGCCAGGATTCAGCTTGAGTTGATCCCCGTGAACAGAAAAATCCAAAAACTGACCCCCCCGAAGCTCTGAGTGGGACCACAAGGCCTCTGAGCACCATGGGGAGCCTGTAGGTATTTATAGATTACTTTAAGATGAGCAAATGAAATGAAATGACCATAACTGAACATATCTGATTTCTTAAGAACACGCTAATGATGTGATCTTATCGGCCTCATCAGAGGCTTGGTTGTGGTAGATGCTGCTCGTGTTACACAATAACTTAAATGTGAAAGGATCATGCAGTGCATGAAACTATTTGCAGCATGAAATGGTAGGCAATGGCTTTTAACTGATCTATAAAGTGGTAGATTTGTAGATAATAACCTTTATAGCGTTTTATAACGGCCCATGGTTGAGTTGCATTATGGGAAATGTAGGATCTAGTGCTTTTGGAGCTCTATATGAAGGACTGAACGCGGAGGTACTCAGGGCCCCCTTTTCTTGTACCTCAGCGCAGTAACAGTTTCCATCTGAGGGCAGCAAAACACCAGCAGGGTGCAGTGTGGGATGGCTGTGGAACGCTCCATTCAAATTAAGGCGGGTGTTAGGTGTTGTCCCTTTATCCAACCGTTCCTGCATATTCGAGGCGATGGCGGCGTAGTCCCAGTTTTATAAAGTTTTATTCTTTAGGATCTCCACCTGGGCCAGGGAGGATTTAAGAGTTTATAAGGTGATGAAGGTGATGTGATGTCAGTCCAGCAGGGGGCAGCAGCCCCTCTTGCGAGTGAGCTGACTGTGGGGAGAACTCTCAAAGGGCAGGAATATCTAAGCTTCAAACACACAGTTCAAATATGTCTACGATTATTATAGCAAGACGCTTCAAAAAATCTCCACTGTGGCGGAACCCTCTTCACCACTGGAGTTGGAACGTAATTACGTTTCATCACATCTTGTCTGTTAGAGTAGAACAGAGGGATGGAATGCCTTTCTTGTCACTACAAAATTTTTGCTGCGCAGCTCCTAAAACGGTTCATTTAACATTCCACACACACACGCCCGCACACACACGCCCATACAGCTAAATGAGAATAATAAAAAAGATGCAAAAGGCGTGTGGCCTATCACAAGCTACTATTGTGCCTTGCACCATATATAGATATTATTGCATGTTATAGACAAATGTTTACGGATGATAGTGCACATTTCCTCATTGTCTGTGTGGGGGGGGGTAGTTCACTGGAGAAGCTAAATAAAGAATTTAAAAAAATGACTTGTTGGTGTAAGCCTGTCATAAAAATAATGAAAGCTGTAATTGCGCTTCCTCGTCTCTACCAGCCGAGAATAGATTCCTTCCCAATGCAATTCTGTGGTGCGGCAAGATCCACAGTCCTCGCTCCGCGCAGCAAAGGTTCAGCCTGAGTGAATAGGAGGCTCATTTCTAGGGTACGGGGTTTGCGTAAGGAACAGGAAAAACTTTGCTTCCATCGAGGCGGAGGTGACATAAACAGATGCACAGATGCATGGGGTCTTTTATTCCATCAGCTATTGGCTGAAAATGTGACTTGGCCTGTTACCAGCTGTGGTAACCCCCCCCCCCCCCCCCAACCCTACTTCACTCCCACTTTTTTTTTTTTTAATTTCTCAGCTTCCTCTGATGGCTCTGGTGACAAGCGGCAATGACAACAGTGACGTTGGTGTCAACCTGTGTACTTATTATTATTTGTATGTGTCCCTATATATTGGTCATTGCTGTATTTAATATTTACTACTATTGACTGCTGAGCCAAATTGCCCCTTGGGGACGCTTTACTCTCTTATCTTTACGACAGACTAGATGAAATGTGAAAAACTATCCGTGAACAAACCTACTGGGAGATGCCAAAGCTGCTCTTTATAAAGAGCAAAAAAAAAATCAAAAATCAAAAATCAATGAATGAATATGAGCGTGTCCACCCCGCCAGGTTGCCAGGTTGTCGGCCAAAACAGCTTTTCAGAACTGTGGACGCACAGAGCACACAGGCATTGTCTGCGCCATTGATAAAAAAGCCAGAATGCTGACTCTGCTGAACTGCGGCCAGTCCAACGGCATCTACGTCCGGTCTGCGGCAGCAGCTAGCCACCCCAAACCCCAACAGCCTCCCCAAACTGCCCCTAAAACAGCCCCCCAACCCCGGCTGCCCGGCCCAGTTGCTCTTGGCCTGTGGGTGCATGGAGCTGCTAAGCCCCTGTGCTGGCTGGCCAAAGCCCTGCGGGATTAGACTAATGCAGGCGGCGGGAAGCCACTGGTGGTGAAACAACAGGCATGGGAAGTGACCCTCATCATCAACTATGGCCGGTTACCTTTAATTGCAATACATCGCACAGGTGTTCATGTTATCGTATCTATGTCTATGTATATATCTGTGTCGCAAAAGGCTTCTTTAGGTTGTGCATTCATCAGTAGAACACTGAGACTGGTTGGAATGCATATAAGAAAAAAATACACGGAAAAACACAACCACGAAGAAAAGCAAAGGCAAGGCAAGTTTGTTTGTGCGGCACCTTTCGGTAAATCAAAGTGTTCTATATGAGACATGGCTGGACAAGATGAAAGAGAGCAGTCATGGGGCGGTAACCTCCAAAGCAAACTACCAGGTCTGGATTAGGAGGCTGATGCCAGGCCTTGGCGGGGAGCTCGCCAGCTGGCGCTTGATAGCTGTGCTTCCACCCCGGGGCCCGGTCGGGCTGAGCCCAAAAGGGCCGCCACCTTGCGGGCCCACCACTTGTAAGGCTAGACGTGGGGGTCGCTGCTGACGTAGACTAAGAGAACTTGCTCTAGGGGACGTGGAACGTTGGTACAAGAGGTGGAGCTGTAGGCTACCAACTCCTCTGGGCTCACTGCACTGGCTCTGGAACCAAACTCCTTGATAGGGGCTGGACTCTCCAGTAGTGGAGGAAGTATTCAGGTCCTTCGGTTAGGTAAAAGTACTAATACCACACTACTCTGCCATACTAAAAGTAGGGAACTATAATCAGGAAAATCCACTACAAGAAGTAGAAGTAGAAAGTACCTCAAATTTGTACTTTGTACTTGAGACCCACGAGGCCCCAGCTGACCACCACAGAATGGTTGCTGAGAACAAGGCTGTGGCCCTATATATAAACACCAACCGGCAGTTCGGAGAACCCGGTGCTTTAGAAACCAGTAATAGTATGAAAGTTCTTTGATGGGACATCTTGACTCATGCGGCCCACTTTGTTGTCTTACTGAGGACACCGTCTGATCCGCGTTTTACAGAGAAGACACATGTTCTCTCATTCTAGCTATTGTTCAAGGTTATTGATTCTGTTGTTTAAGGCCAGGACATCTTACTTAAAACGGGCCTTTAACTGTTCATTGGTGAGTTGATGGGCACCCTATTGGCTTACTTGTTTCTATTTGAAAACCTGAGTGGCAGTTTTGTAAATGCTGCTTATCCTTTTGACTTGAGTAATCTTCATTAGCGGAATGTTAGTACGACGTTTGCGCGACAAAAAAAAAAGAAAAAAAGAAGGGAAAAATCCGTTCTCCGGTCTCTCCGTGTGAGCTGTTGTTGCTCCACTGACCCTGGGGGAGCATTGTTTCTAAATCTACCCTCCGTCCAGCCGCACAGGCAGAACAATACAGCAGCATTACGTCACTGACCGACCGACAGAATAGATGCGTGCGTGGAATCCGTTGGATGCAGCATCACTCAGGTGAAACCCCCCGCTGTGTCTTTAGTTCGCTTCCTGGACCTCATTGTCTCTGTCGTGCCCCTTCTCCTCCCGCCTCTCCGTCCAGTTGGGTTTGTTTTGGCAGCCCTGGGTGTCTGGTGTGTGGGTGGCACTGGGTCGCAACCAGGGATGTGGACCCAGCTTTGCACCACCACCACCAACACCCCCCCCCCCTCCCCCCATCGTCAACCCCCTGATTCTGCTGACGGGGCCCAACCCACCATGAGATAATGCCATTCCAGAGGGATCGTGACTAAAGCCTCTCTTTCTGGCTCTCAGGTATATAAAGAGGAGACAGCTGTAGAGCAGACAACAAAGCACTCTGGAAACATTCTCCCCTCCTTGCCTTTCATCCACATTCGGTTCTCTCCATCTTGCCTCACCTCCCTCCCTTTCACCTGCTGGACTCTGAGCTGAGCGGGTACATCTGCCAACCTGAGCCACGCCAAGCCGAGCTAGACCAAACTGTCTCCAGCTGCTATGGATATTGCCATCCAGCACCCTTGGTTCAGACGCGCCCTGGGCTCTGTCTACCCTGCCCGGCTCTTCGACCAGTTTTTCGGAGAGGGCATGTTTGACTACGACCTCTTCCCCTACACCGCCTCCTCCATCAGCCCCTACTACAGACAGTCGCTGTTCCGCAGCTTTTTGGATTCCTCCAACTCCGGCATCTCTGAGGTAACGAGACCAGACTCCTTCATGTCAGGAAGCACATCATGACTCTGGAGAAATGTGCAGACAAAGTTGGCTTAACTTAAAAAGGACTGTGCTCTCAAACGAGAAACTTTTTAGTGATGCTAACGCCAAAGCTCATCTTAGCACCCCTTAAAATTACACTCAAAATAGCAGGAAATGTCTTTTTGCATGTATATTGTTCGGTTGTTTATCGTAACTATCAGTAGTTATGATAGTTATTAGACTCCCACCCCATTTCCCATCCACTGTCCTGATCTCCAGCTATTACATTTGAACTTACATTTGATATCCTGATTTTTGTTTGCTTCTCAGTCTTGAGTTTAGTTGCTCTACATCTAAACATAACTTCTGCTGTGCTAAACACAATTTCAAGTTTACAAAAAAAAACCTTGCACTTAAAACTTCGAGAGGCCTCTATATTTGTCCCTGTCTGTCCCTCAGGTGAGGTCCGACAGGGACAAGTTCACAGTCTACCTGGACGTCAAGCACTTCTCTCCCGACGAGCTCAGCGTGAAGGTCACTGACGACTACATGGAGATCCAGGGCAAGCATGGAGAAAGACAGGTAGTGGCCCTCTCATCGTCTCTTCTCTTATACACACATGACATGAATAGTTAGAATGAAAACCACCACATCCCAGAGGCAAACTTTGTACTTCTTACTCCACCGCATTTCTCTGACGGGTTCGGTCAGAGATCTCCAAATTTGGCGTTTTTGAATTTGAAGGATTAAGTGTAAATAAACTATTTAAAATAAATTTAAAAAAAAAACAACCACCTTGGATCAGCTGGGAAATGCATTGTCGCTGTTGGGTACTATTTACTGTTGGGTAGTATTTAAAATCAGCACAACCTTAAATAACTACAGCAGTAAAATGCGACACACACATTAATGCTGCAGTAATATTAATCCAGACACATCAGACATAACAGTTAACACTTTGATACTACTAAGGTTTTGAATGCAGGACTTTTACTTGTCACCGTGTACTATTGCTACTTTTACTTAAGTAAATGATCTGAATGCTTGTTCCACCAGTGTAAAACATATATTGAATTGAAGGTTGTCTTAGAAAAAGTAATGTAACTGCTTGATGGTAATGATGAGAGGCATGGTTTAATGTTCAACAGAATATACATTCTCAGAGGGGGCTCTGTATTTGAAACATTGTGTGTGTGTATTCATATTACCAATATTTCAGAATATTCACACCAAACTGACTGGTGGGACTGTGCCCTCTGCTGGAGGGTCACCACTGCTCAGCTGCACAGTGAACTCTCACTAAAGGTCCCATATTATGCTCAGTTCCAGCTCTATATTTTTATCCTGGGACTCCGCTAGAGTAGCTCTGCATGATTCACAGTTCATAAAAAGCCCTTATTTATCTTCTACTGGCCCTTTACGCAGCCCCTCAGCTCCCCCTTCTGTCTGAAACGAGCCATTTTAGACAAACTGAACAAGAACTCCAAGAACTTGAAGCGTAGTCCTGAGCAGAGCGGTTCGATAACTCAAGACAGACTGAGCGGGTGGATGAGCGTCCCTTGCACTCCCATGACATTACTTAGTAGAACTACATCTAACTGTCTGTCTGTTTGAGGGTTCCTGGCAAGATCCATGACTTTCATACAGGGTACCTTCGGCTGCAAAACATTTGAAATGTGCCGCAGGAGCTCCGAAATAATGAACGTTTGGTGATTTGTGATGATTTGCTGTAGTTCCTGATAGTAGCCTACCTCCAAATCCCAAAACCCACACCCATTTATCCCACATCAGTGTTGGTATTTAAGTTCAACTGAGATTTGTTGAGTTGGGGGGAAATGTGGCTACTATTGGTCTGTAAGTTATCTTTGCAAATCATTTCTAAGCCATTTATATAAAGTGAACTTTTCCTTTAATCATTAAGAGGATTGACCCGGCCGTCGCGGCATCAACCCTGCTGTTTTTCAGGACGACCACGGTTACATCTCTCGCGAGTTCCACCGCCGCTACCGCCTCCCCTCCAGTGTTGACCAATCAGCGATCACCTGCACCCTGTCAGCCGACGGCCTGCTGACTCTGACCGGGCCAAAGGTCTCCGGGGGGAGTGAATCCGGACGCAGCGAGCGCAGCATCCCTGTCACCCGCGACGACAAGCCCAACGCTGCCGCGTCCTCCTAGAGGCCGAGTGGTGGTGGGATGGGGTCGATCGGGGGATGCTGGAGGGGCTCGAGTCTCCTACAACCTGCGACCACAGAATCTCTATCTTCCACCCCTTGGCTTCTTCTTCTTCTCCCTTTTTTCCCCTTAGAGGATATCTGTGTCCTCCTCACTTCACTTTCTCCTCTGTAGTTTCTTCTTAGCACACTCTTACAGTATTATTATTATTAGTATCATTGTTTTGAGCTTAACAAAGAAATCTCCCCATGAGGATGGTTAAGTGAGGGGCGGCTGGAGTTTTTCAGGAGAAAACTCATCTAAAAGGACGAGACATTCGCATGACCTACGCTTCATTCTGCTGGTTGTTGTTGATCTGTGTCAGGGCGAGCCCTCTGACAGTGCAGATGGTTGGAGGTTAAGCTTGGAGGGAAACGTCACCCATGTCTTGTGCCAGATTTTCCATCAGTGAAGTTCTCTGAAGCCCTGGCTGCTTCCATTCTTGTGCTGACTCTTGGAATCCTCTCCTCTCTTTGTCTTAAATATATCCTGTACTGTAGTCTAGGCCTTGTTCAATGGATACCTGCTCATTACTGAGAAGTCCATACTAAAGAAACATACAATAAAGCTGTACAATTAACAAAAGGCAACTCCTGTGTGGACTCATATTCTTTATGCTTCACATCAGGTTTCAGTTCTGCTGACTATAATATCAATGCCACTGTTTTGGGTCCTGGGTAACAATTAGATGATTGTATCTTAACCTTTCTGGGGCGCGATGATCAATTTTTGAGCGTGCTTCCACTTAGGCAGGATAGAAAAAGTTATAATCCTTCAGATTTTCATGAAAAAACAAACAAGATGTTGTTGAAAGGACAACCAGAAACCTAGCGACTGAGAACATGCGGCCCTGTTTTGTTTTCCGCAACGGGATTTGGCTTCATCGGGGTAAAGTCCTTCAATTTGATTGATTTTAAAGGGCTCAAGGCAAAGAAAACTACAGTTGGCTAACTGGGGAGAGTCATTTTAAAATTGCTACTGAAGCTCATTCTTCTGGCTCTAAAAAGGCCATATATAATGTGGAACTGTAAAAAATGCTAAATTAGGATGTTAGGATCAGGATGTTTCTATAACAACAGAAAGCCCGAGTTCTGAAAGTGTGCGAACATATTTAATGAGCCTTGTAACAAACCTGTATTTGTAACAAACCAAGACGCGATAATGCGAACAAATCTGAGGGCTCAACGGCGCAAAAGTTAGAAACGTTTAGATGTAGAGGGCTGTTCCTTTTGCTTTTATATGTAGGTTTAACTTTGATGGGAGGGCTCGTAACAGCACGAGCGCAGACAGATCTAATGTGGCAGGAAGGGAAGTTAACACAGGAGGAGGAGGAGGAGGGCTGGACTGAAGATACCGGATCCGCATCAGAGGCCGCCCTGTTTACAGCCCCCTGCCCTGGAAACACACAAACACTCTCGCACTTTACTGTCTAGGGCACACTTAATAATCCATTACTGTCACAGATACCCCCCAAGCAGCTGCTCAGCTTAATGGCAATTGCCTGTCGTGCCTGTAGAAGCACCAAAATGAAGCAGATGAAGAGAAATGAAGCCCTCCTTCTTGTTCAAAGATGGTTGCATATTTTAACAAGTGAGGTAAACAAACCTACTGTCCGACAAGACAAAATGTTGCATGATAACTTATGTAAACGTAAATGTGCATTGATTCCAACACATTTCTTTGCTTTGATTTACGGCCCAGAGGAGCTACAAGGGTCTGAGATATGTTGCGACTGCGGTACCTGTTGGAGGGCCCGCAGGTCCTCCAGGGTCTGCTGGGCCGCCAGCCTCAGGCCGGGCTGCGCCCTGGAGGTGAGCCGGCCGACGCGAGCCCGGAGTTCCGGGTCGCGCAGGGAGGAGCCCAAGGGGGGCGGCGCATCCTCCTCCAGCAACACCGACTGTAGGAGACGCAGGGAGTGGAGACACACCTCCCAGTCTCCATCTGTCAGGCAAACGGAGATCAGAGGTGGCGTGGAGGCGGACACCTAGACACTAGACATTTTAGAACTTTCTTTGCCCCCCAATATTTATATATATATACAGAACTGTAAGTTGCTGTAAGTCACAAACAAAATGACTAAAGCAACTTGATTGTTTTGTGACACAAGTGTACATGTCAGCTTTTCGACAGGGACGCTGGTCCCTGCATTATGTCGTGACGTGACTGTGTAACATGTCTTCCAAGTTTGCGCCAGAGTTGTTCTGAATGAGACCGGTGGTCCTCCTTTACCGTCCAGCAGGGTCCGGATGAGAGGCAGGAGTCCTGGGTTCTCGCTGATGTGCTTCAGTCCTTTCACACTGATGCTGACATTATACAGAGTCATCAGCATCAACCTGCAGCAAAGAAAAAAAAAATAACAGCATGATACATCACTGACACCTACTGCCCACATCTAGATACCAACATGCCTGACTGAATGTATTTTTTTTAGAACCTTTTAATAACCAGTACGTGGTGGATATATAAGTATGATTCTGGTTACATGAGCTTTTTGCTTAGAGCGCTGTTGCAATAACTACTATGAGATTTTAACTTTAAGAGGTTTAGGGCGTTCATTAAAGTATAGATTCAGACTTTTTCCAGTCTATCAACACCCATTATGCATTATGCACACTGAGAGAGGTATTGGTCACATGATGGTAATAATAATAGCTTGCATTTATATAGCGCATTTCAGGGGGCCAAAGGCCACTTTCCTGATCATTCCTCCTCTCCATAGTGGAAACAAAAAGTCAGTTCGAACAGAAGTTACAAAAAAAGTGAACAAACTCCATGAACTAGGGCTGCAACTGGTAATTATTTTCACTTTCAATAATCGATTAATCGTTGCAGCTCGATACTGAACTGAACGAGACCATCTGAATCAACAAAGTCATTTGGAACTTGCATCTCTAATACTGAGGAGAGGTGATGCATTCGGGGGTGCTCGTTCTGGATTCCGAAGTTCAGCTGAGGCTAATGGATTCAGCGGATACCCACTTGATTTGTCTAACTGAGACTGCCGAAGCCTCATATTACTTGTCATTACATTATATGTCATGTTTATACAGAATGGGGACTGGACTGAAGGACTCGGCCATTTCTTAAAATGTTGTTGCTCCATGAGGGGATCTCTTCACAGCCAGTATAGACAGGAGGAGTGATAGTGACCGATAACTCTCGCATATGGCATATGTGAGTGTTGTATCAACTCCAGTTAGACAATCTGAACCTGTCCTTTCTATAGTATCTAAAGGACATATTTCTTTTTTAGCAGAATTCATTCACTAGCTGCCAATCTATACCTAACATACCCGAACACTGGGGCAGAGCCATACTTACCAAGGTTATCTGACAATTCTTTTAGGTAAAAAAAAAAAAATCAATTCATGGATCTGTTTATGTTGGCAAAATCTACACATTTTATGTTGAGGATACAAACTATCTAAGCAACAATGTTGTTCAGACACCACCAGTGGTTTGTGGTTATGTATTCCAGGACAGCTCCACGTACACTTTCAGCTTGGGGAAGACGCCGGGCTTCATCAGCTCCAGGAGCTTCATCAGAGTGTCCATTAGGACACGGGCCGAGCCGGATAGGAAGTCCCGCCCACACGTCACTGCTGCTATGTCTGGTTGACAGGGAAATAAAGACATGCTGTTCTTCTCCATCAGTCTGAGGAATGACATTCTGACATTACACCCACCTGCTGCTGCACCGTTTGAGGTTGGCAGAGTGACCAATGACCTGCATGCATATTATCTGAATTATATGAGCTGCTGTGACTCAGCGGGTCCAGGCAAGGCTCAGTGGTGCACAGTCAAACCTACTGGTGTACAGAACATACTCTAAGTGGTGCAAAATATAGCTCTCAAAGTGTGTGTGAAGCTGCGAACTAACTCACTGGTAATGGTTCCAGCCAGAGCCAGCACAAACTGGTGGTCCTGGGAGTCGTGGTCCTCAGTTTGTGGTTTCACCTCCTCATCCAGAGACCTGACGAAGCTCTCCAGAGTCTGAGCAGCTATGGCCAGGAAGGACTGCAGCTTACCCTGCACCGTCAGCACACACACACGCACACACACACACACACACACACAATTTACACACATCAGACAATGCAACTCTACCAATCAGCTGTCAGATATGATGTCACTGTTCAATACGAAGACATGGCCCAGACATGACTCACATCAGCCAGCCAGTGTGTGACAGTGTCCTCCTTGGCAGAGCAGCTCCACAGCAGACTGCAGGCGGCAGATCCCAGACCAGAGCAGAAGTCCGCCTGCTGCTGCAGCTCTGCCCCGCTCTGCCACAGCTGCTCACGTAGCAGCAGCTTCTCCTACACACACACACACACACACACATTCAGTGTGAACCTCTCACAGTATCTCAAGCCAGACATTGTGTTGCCTGCCCTCCTGACCTCTCTCTCTTTCTGACATTCGGTCTGCGCTGCATCCAGTCGGGACTGAAGGTGCAGACACTCCTGCTGCAGCTGGTCTTGTTCCTGCGCAAGGTGCTCCCTCACTACACACACACACATGCACACACACACACACAATGCCTGTAAGTTTGTGGATTTATAGTTGACCCAGGTCTACCCAGGTACATGGCAGTGCTGCAAGAAAAATGGAACTTCTTGGTCACAACCAAAGAAGGTATGTTTGGAGACAAAAGGGGTGGAAGCATTTATAGACCACCTTGCCAATTGTTAAGTATGGAGGCAGATCCATCATGCTTCGGGGTTGCGTGGGCAGGCTGGGGGTACAGGAAATATTGTGCGGGTGGAAGGAAGAACATATTCCGCCAAATATCAAGAAGTTTTAGAGGCTAATGCTAATGTAAAGGTCAGTCCAGACACTGAAGTTGAAGAGAGCAGGGAAAGCAGGAAAGATGAGATAAAGGTTTTGGTGTGGCCACCACAGTCCCAAACACTTGAATATCACTGGAAGTCCGTGAAGAGATATCAAACATGCCGGGCATGCAAGGAGGCAGAAGAATATTTCTGAGCTCGAGGTGTTCTGCCAAAAAATAACGGGGAAAAATTCCAAAAGCAAGAAATGACAGACTTAGCTGGCTACAGGAAACATACTAACAGACGGGGTTCCCAAGCTTTTGCACAGGGCCCTCTTTCCTTTTTATCATTATTTTGAAACTGTAACAAATAAAACCACTGTAACTCTAGTTACTCTTTTCGCTGGCATTCACGGCATCCATAGTATTTTCTGCCTCAAGGTTAAGTTTAACGGAAGCGTACTTGTCTGAGCGGCTCGAGCTTTATGCAACGTTTCAATCAGGTCCCCGTTCAGGACTCTGGGCAGGAACTCCCTCAGCTGCATGACTTCTGTGGTCAGCTTCTCTAAATCTCTTTTCCTCACTCTGACAAAACCATCCTGGAAGGGAAAAAAAAAAAAAAAGATGATGAAGATGAAACCTCAGTGCAGAAACAGATTAGAATGATCAGACGTTAAAAACTGTCCCAGAAGAGTTGCATGTGTGAGCAGCTATTAACACCAACGTTTGCCTCTCAGTGGTGTCAATTTATACTCCGCTTGCACACACACACACACACACACACACACAAACCATTCATTGATACAGGATGATGGACACTGGTTGAATCTGTGTTCGGCCTGGTTCGCGTTCTGCAGTCACAGGTTAAGCCCTGGTTGTCAGTGTTCATACAAGACAAAGTTGTGCAGACCTATTAATATAAACAGCATGTCAAAAGTTTAGTTCATTAAAGTGGCTGTCGCTGTCGCTGTCTTTGTTTGGTCAAATTGTTACATTAACACTCCACGTTAAACTGGCTGAGTTGTAATCCTTTTCTTAATCTGAAAATCCCAAACTACTGCAAATGTACAGTATCAGGACGCATTTTTGTGTCATGCTCCGGCAGGCGAGAGGGGACCAAAGTGGAAACAGTCTGAGGTCTACAGCATGGTGGCCCAGTGGTTAGCACTGTCGCACAGGAGGTAAAGCTGGTTAGATCAGGTCGGGGGTTCAATCCCCGGCTGCCCCCCCCCCCCCCCCCCCATGTTGAAGTGTCCTTGAGCTAAACCCTAAGTTGCTCCCGATGGAAACCAGCACCTTGCATGGCAGCTCGGTCGCCATAGGTGTGTAAATGGGTGAATGAGACCGTGAAGGTTGAAAAGCGCTATATAAGTGAGATCATTTACCATTTACCATTTTACGCTTGATATCATCCGTGATGAGGCTCTGCCAGGCCTATGAAGCCATCCTTAATTCTCGCTTTTTTTGGACTTCAGTCTGGTTCTCGTTGAGTGAAACACCGTGATTAGTTAGACTGAGGTCAGGTGAATGACTTGGCCAGTCAGGAATATCCCACTGTTTGGCCATAAAGCTCCTTGCTATGTGTTTAGGATTGTAGTACAGTACCGCTGCACTGTCCCTTAATTTGGGGGGAGGCCTGTAAAAGAGGGTTTTTAAGACCATCATCACCCAATATGGAGGCGAGCATCCTCAAACGCTTTGAAAACAGTGAGGCAGGACTTAAAAACTAATATATATTGCTTTATGAAAATGTGTAGCATACCGGTCCATGTGCTTATTATTTTTCTGGTATGAATATGAAACATCTCAAACAAAGATAACGTGTTTCTAAACTGTGTTGAGTACCTGTTTCCTTGCCTTTTTCCCGCCTAAAGACGCCGACATCTTGTTGCCTTCTTCTACGTTTCCCTGTGGCGCAGTTAGCATTATCGGTAGCATCAATAAATTGCTTAGTAAATTAGCTGCGTGTTTGTCAAGTGCTAGCATCATAACACAATTAGCTAAAAGGTGTTAAACGCAGGGGAAAAGTTTCGAATATTCCGCCCAGCATAAGGAATATTTTCAAAGGTAATTAGCTAGACAGCAATATATAATTTTAGTTGAGTTTACTTTACGTGAGTATGCTTTTATAATAAAAGTCTCCCTCGTACCTCTACTGGGCGCAATGGCGCATGGTGTTCCTGACCGTCTTTTTCCAAAACCGCCGTCTAAAACGAAACGCCTCGAGGTGCTTCTCAGTCACGCGTCCAGATTCCAGTCCGGGTTTTGTGATTCTCTGACGGGCAGAGAGGCTTATCTCCTCTTTCTTTGTGTTTGAACCTTTTTTTCCCCCCCACAGTGTGCTCTCTGGGACCGGGAACACCGGAGAGAAACGCTTCCCTCCGCCACTTTCATAGTTTTACTCATGTCTGCGGGACTAGAACCCGACTTCTCCAGTGATGAGGCGTTTATCAACCGGTTCCCCATCCACCGCGCCTGTCGGGATGGAGATGTTGGCGCTTTGGTCTCACTGTTACAGCAGCTCTCAAACCAGGCTCAATTGACTGCTGAGGACTCCTGCTACGGATGGACCCCCATACACTGGGCTGCTCACTACGGACAGGTAAATTAGGGATTAAGTTGCTAGCCAGATTAAGAGACTTCGCTTCCAAGCGAGAGGTCGTCTTCATTGAGGGTAAAACTCTGTCAGGGATGTTTTGTGTTTTACGAGGACATTTTAACGTTACCTGCGTAACTTACAGTATGCCATAAAGTACTTCATTTAACTGCAGTAAACTTAAATCACGGCTTCGCTATTTGTTCTCGGGATACTTTCCAGCCATAACATGGTGGTGGACAGTAGCGACTAGCATGGACCATTTCAGAATGTTGATATTTTACGTAAATAAAGTGCTGTTTGGTAAAGTCTCTGCAGCACCCGAGGCACCCGCCGTTTTTCTTTCTGTGCGTTATACGCTGCCATAATACAGTTATGTCTGATTGTTACTGTACAATAAAGTTGTCTCGGGATAAAAAAAAAATTAAATAAACAAAGTAACGGTTTGCAGCATTCTCATTGGTTCCAGTGGAGCCAATGGCCATTCAGGCGCCAAAACAGCTCTAGGCAAACAGGAAAACGTAACTTTTCGTGCTGTGTTACTGTAGCCTAGCATTCACCAACGTGACTTCAATTCATATGTAACTCCGACGTAAATACTTTATGTATATTTAAAAAAAAACGTACGTAGTTTATCTCGGAAGTGGTCAGAGGTTTGCAGTGAGTACAGGCACAGTAAGGTACGTCAGTTGCCTTGAGGGCTGCATATAAACGTCACTTTAATCTGCCATAGATTAAAGTTGGCATTTTTAGCATTACAACTCAGCTAAACCTATTATGTAAAAAAGCCTTCTTGTGCTTTATTTACACCAGCACCCCTCAGCCTGGGGGGGGGGGGGGCATGCAGGGTCACTATATATTCAAACAGGGTTGTGGGAGATTTCTTACAATCAAAGTGAATCTGCACACCAGGAGGCTCCTATCAGTATTCTCCAACAGTTCCACTGACATGAGCCTCCTGATGTTAATGACTATTCACTTGATTCTTTGTTTAGCAACAGATGTTTTCAATAGTCCCACTACTGTTCTGTGTCTCCGTGCGCACAGCTGGAGTGCGTGGTGCGCCTGGTGCAGGTGGGCTGCGAGGTGAACGCGGCGACCAGCCGCTTCAACCAGACGCCGGCGCACACCGCAGCGTTTGGAGGACACCCTCACTGTGTGGTGTGGCTGACTCAGGCTGGAGCTGACGTCAACAGGCAGGTCGGTCCTCCAGCAAGCAGTTACATTGAAAACGTGCCACATCCGAATCTAGAAACGGGGGTTATTGAACATCTGATCACACACAAATATGAATGGATCTTATCTAGTATATGAAAGTAGGGCCTGTGGTTATACCTGTGGTATAGCTCAGATCCTCATCTTTAGTAAAGTAGTCTTAAATGTTGCTCGTTATGTGTTTTTAAAACCTTAATCTGCAAAGTAACCAGCAACTATAGCTGTCAGATGAATACAGTAAAATAAAAAGTACTATATTTTAAAGTAGCAGACATATTGAAATGAACCCAAGTACCTGAAAATTGTACCTACGTGCCTATACTAGAGTAAATGTACTTCCACCACTGGCAGTGATGGTGCAGTGACATAAACATTTGTACGCTGTGTCTTCAGGATTTTGTAGGCGAGGCTCCCATCCACAAGGCAGCCCGGTCAGGTAGCTTGGAGTGTATCCAGGTCCTGTTGATAGCAGGTGCTAAACCACAGTAAGTACCCTGCAGTCTGACAGCTCTGTCATGCCGAGTTCATTAGACTCTGAATCAGATCAGGGGTAGGTTTTTCACATACAAGGAACTTGCATGGGTGTTATGGTGCATAACAATAAGCATAGTAAGAGAAAATAGTTGAGAATAGAGGGGGAAAAAGTACTACAAAAGTCAAGAAATATAATATAAAATAGAAAACAATGACAATAACAATATGAAAAAAAAGCATGTACAATAAAAGAAAACAAAATACAATAATTTGGTCTCATATTGTTTGACACTGGTGTGGAAACATTTCAAACGTTACCCAGTCTGGTCCGTCCCGTGTCTATGAGCTGAGGTCCTGGGGGGACTCTGAGATTGGAACAGATGAACTAGCACAGGACCAGCCAAGTGAACATTGTGGTAAGAGATTGGGGGGGGGCCTTATCTTACCATTCGGAGTCCTCCTAAATGGCGCTGAATAAAATATTTAATTAAATTAAAATCAAAAACAACATTTATTTGAATTAATAACTAATTACATGCAAGTGCAACAAAACTGGAGGAGTGTAATTTTGACATTTAGCGCATGAAATCTGCTCTATTCAGCCTATTTATTTCATTTGACGATGATTTAATGTACACTTAATGAACTGTCAAAACAAATGTGGATCTGAAGAAGTTGCATATTAGTGCAGGTAGTTGAGAGTTGCGCAAAACTGCCATCTCCGGTGTTACTGAATCGTTTCAGTTTGTTGTTGAGCTGTATTGATTCTTATCAAAGGGTGTGCGGAAACTTGTAGTACCTGTTACTTATTACTTGACACTGTTTGACCAGTCCTGACATATGTTAACATTATGAACTCAATAGAAGCAAGCGCCGCCGATGACAGTCATGTCTAGACCTGCGTGCTTCGCTTACGGCCAACTGGCTTCTAGGCATTGTGCTAACAAAGCGCGAGCTCACTGCACACGCCTCAGGATTCACTGTAGCTAGAGGATTATTGTGCCGTGCCGGAGGGAAAGGAGCAGAGTAGACGGTGACATTTGTGAGGAAATCAAACTAAATATCAGGATTTGACTGATCTTTATGGTTGTTGATGGAGGCTTTCTACACTGTCAACAGCCTGGAAAGTGTTGTACCGTCCACATAGATTCAGACTCAGGATCCTCACATATATGGAGCGTCTCGCATGACGACATCTGAGCCATCGCCCGTGACAACTGAACAAACTCCATCCACTGTTGAAGACTGCGGTTGAAAGTGAAGCTTCCGTCAAAACACCAGACAAGACACATTTTCAGACTTACTGTAGAGGATGATCACATTTTTTTAAAAAAAGGCCTAATCCACAATGAGTCATTTCATTTGTTTGCTAAAGCTTTTAAACTAAATATACTCTAATAAAAACAAAACCATTGCTGCTGATCAACATACACACCCAGCTTCCAGTTTTTAACAGCTCGTTCTCTGGAAATACTCTGGAGAGTATCAGCTAATATTCACTTTCTCACAGACACAGATAACAGCAGCTTGTACGTCAGCTAATATGCCATATTTCAGCACGAAGAACTGAAAGTTCATGGAACAGAAGGACCTGGAAATGGGCCACAACTTGGACTCTCCGTTTTAGCTCCCGTTAGTCCAGGGCTCCATTAGCTAACTACTAAGTGGGATGTCTAGCAATAACTAAGCCCCACTTTAGAGCTGGGTTATCCCTTTCTATTCAGGGTTATCCTCAAAAACACAGGATTAAGATAGGGGCCGTCGGTCACGGTCAGAGCCAAAGCACCATATTATAACTAGAGCCTGGTAAAGCAGGGACGTCCAATATTGTCTTAGCACAGTCAGATATTGATGTTGTGTAAAGGTTAGCTGATAAGTAACGGGGGAGGGAAAAAACAAATGAGCAACTAAAACTAAAGCAATGAAATGCAGACTGTTCAAGATGAGACTCTTCCCGTCTCTTCCCGTTCAGTTTGAGGAACGCCAGCGGGCAGACGGCAGCAGACCTGGCCCACGCTCACGGCTTCCACGACTGCTTCCGCCTCATCTCCAAGACCCAGAAGCACCTGCAGCAGCTCGGCGGGCTCCGCGCGAACGGGGAGCTCGACGGAAACGGAGGCATCCCGATGTGTGATCAGGGCCCGCTCAGCAGAAAGAGGCTGCTGGCCGCCGTGGACGCGGGCCACATGAAGAAAGCCAGGAGAGCTGACAGTAAGACGTTTGTTGTTGTGTTGGGGGGTTTTTTTCTGTTAAATGTCTTTTTGTGCCACAGGCGTCTTAAAACAGGTCGGTTCGGGGGGCTTTTGTTCAGGTGTGATGATAAGGTGTGATCATAAAAACTAATCAGATTCGAGATATGGACTATGGATAGCTTGACAGACCATATTCACACGGCGGCCATTTTCCTCTGTCACACTCAGGGAAGCTCAAACGCTGTTATCATGTCGTACTGCTCTTATAAACGTATATATGTGTGTGTGTGTGTGTGTGTGACTCAACAAGTGGTTGAACGCTAATGTTTGAGCTTCCCACCCTGAGCGTGACGTCAGTGGGAAATGGCCGCCGCGTGAATATGGCCAATGATGGCATTTCCATGCAGCTTTTCTTTATCATTCTCTCCCGTCTCCTGCTGCAGACGCGTTGGCGCAGATGCAGGGCGGCGGAGGCGAGGAGCTGGAGAGCATGAACATGGAATCTGTCCAGGAACTCAACTCAGGTGGGACTGGAGCTTCTTTTTTTTTTTCTTTTTTTTTGGTTGGTTGGTTGTTTGTTTGTTTTTTTGTGATTAATGTTGCACAATCTGCTCTTACGAAGACATTGACTTTCAAACTTTTTAACACAAGCAGATGACTACTTCAAAGCCACCGTCACCAACGGCCACCATCACACGCTGCCTTATGCCGACCAGGATGGCCCTGAGCCACCTAAAAGCCTCTCCGCACCGCCGCCTCCCCCTCCAGCCGACCGGCAGGCGCCGCCGCCACCGCCCGCTCGGCACTCTTTTGCCGACATGTGCGGCTCACTGCATCTGACCAGCAGCCCCAGCAGCTGCGTGTCCCACCGGCCGGCCTGGCGGGGGCTGATGGGAGCGGACTGCGGGGACTTCCTGCATTACGGACACTACCATGGCTTCGGAGACACGGCGGAGGAGCTGAGTGACGGGAGCCGCCTCGACCACAGCCAGGCGGAGCACAGACATAAGCCGGCTGTGGCCAGCACCATTCACCTCTACCACGGCTCATGAACACGGGGGGTCGTGGAGACAGGGGAGGGTTACTCTTAGCTTGCTTTAAAGACCACTCTGACATTTTGGGAAATAATCTTTTAATGCCAAACCCAGGGTCACTACTACAGTTTAGTGAAATATTCCTAACTCCGTCACTGTGTCGCAGTTCCACACCACATACTATACTAATTGTCATAGTTTATACCATAGACTGTATATAAAGATGGCCGACGTGCCTCCACTTCCTCCCGCTGTACAAAAATGAAGCCAAACTCTCCCGGATACGGCCGCTGCCTTTTTGCGCCCGGTCTGCGAGTCTGCGCAGTGGTGATCGTCGGGTGGAGCCGCGGTATCGAAGGTCCCGCCCACACACCCCGCCCCAACCCAATCGAGAGTACGACGTCTCGACCCGTTTTTATAGCATCAAATTAACTAATTAAAGCCAAACTTATCAGAAAAATTAACACTTTTGGGGGGAAATGTATTTGACGTGTACTTTGATAATTTTTTTTTTTTTCTGTTCTGCTAGCATGGAGGAGGGGCGGGGCTTATGAGCTGTACTGCAGCCAGCCACCAGGGGGGCGATCGAGCCGTCCATCTTTAATATACAGCCTATGGTGTGATTTCAGACTATTCAGATTGAGTGTTTAAAATGGAAATGGGACACAGCTGGTGTCTCTAAAAACAACAATAATACTTACAAAAAGGGGCAAACTGGTGTTGATCTTCTCCTCTGAGCAACAAGGCAAAACTGTTTCTCAAAATGTCAGCTGTCTCCTTTAAGGCTGCAGTATCTTGGGATTTACATTACAAATGAAGGGCAGTTTTGTGGCTCACGGGCAACAGGTTTGTTGCCTTCGTCCTCTACTCGCCAGCCCCCTTGTCTCCAACGTCCCCGCCGCGTCGCAAAAGAGCGCTCTGCGTTTTTACTCCCAGCTCACACGTAACGTCCAGTTCTTCCCAGGAGGTGTGGATTGTTGATTGTAGATCCGCATCCTGAACTTCCTGCCACCCTCTGCTTCTCCGTACATCCTCCCCGAAGTCAAGCGTCAATCCTGGTTTGCACTATTATGGGCCGTCAGGTTGGATTATGCGGTGTTAAGTGTGTGTGTGTGTGTGTGTGTGTGTGTCGGTGGAGGCCAGAACAACTTGCACTGACACTGAAAAACGCCTCAGCCTCAATCTACCAAAGGGAATATGTTATTGGTTTGTGTTGTTTTTTTTGTTGTTGTTGTGGCATTTGAAACCATTTATTTATGTTTTAGAGCAGATGAATGTGGTTATTCAGAGCTGTAATTTTTAAAAAGCATACTACAGGCTTTTTTTCTGGGGGGGGGGGTGGCTAACATACAGTGTGCTGAAGGCACGCTGCCTCTTTTTGTAAACACTATGTCACCTGTGTGCCAAACAAAAAAAAACAACTGACTTACCCCCGATCAGGCACTGCTGCTGCTGCTTCTGACAACTGTTTTTATACTGGTTCTGGGTTTTTATGCCTCTTTTCCTATTAAAACGTGTTTTTGCAGTTTCATTTAAAAAAAGAGAAAAAAGGGGGATGAGTCTTTCTTTTTTTTTTTTAATCAGTGGATTTTTGTTGAATAAAAAGCACTTCTAAAATCGTATTGACAAAAAACAAAGACTTTAAGAGCTCCAAAGTTCTTGCATAACTTGAGTTAGTAGTAGTATAAAAGTAGTTGTGCTCTTTACGGGCAATGCCAGCAATTCAGAGCAGATTCTTTCTAGAAAATGTTACGAAACCACAGGCCTCGTTAAATAAACTGTTAAATAGACTTAAGTAAGGGTTGAATGACAAGAATAAAAAAAATTAAAATTTATTTATATATCATCAAAAAGGGCAAAATACAGGCCGTGCAATCACAATAGTGGAGCTGAGGGTGGATCACCTCCCCAGATCCAGCTGGATGGTCTTCTGCAGACTGGCTATGCTGGCGTCCAGAGCTGCCAGGCCGTCCCTGAACGCGGCCGACCCGGACCCGGCGCTCCAGTCGGACCACACAGACTCCGCGTCACACCGGGACACTGTGGAGCTCAGCCGCCGCTCCTCGCCTCCCACTTCACCCGAACGACGCGACTGGCCGCCGCGTGGCGATGCGTCTCTCGGCCGGGCCGGGGTCGGTTTCTTTGGCTCGGGCGCGTTCCCCTCTCTCCCTGCAGCAGCGTGCGTGGGCTCCGGCTGACCCAGGGACATCAGGTACTGGGTGATGCGCTCGGTGGGGGGCTCTGACAGATCCCGACTCTGAAGAATCCTGAAACGGGCAAGAAGAAGAAGAAACTGGAGGGAGCCTGCTGCACTTACATTTCCACTCATTCGTGAAAAGCCCCCCCCCAACTCCACCTCCACCTCCACCCAGGCCTACCTGTTAAGCTTTCCTATCTCTTCCAGTCTTTGCTGTGCGAGCGAGGCCAGCTCACTCTTCTGTTGCTCACTGTCCAGCCATCTGCTTTTAGTGGCCTTCAAGTCTACACACACACACACACACACACAATATCACTACAGAAACATTTACAAGATATAAAAAGCCCACCAAAGTCTTCATCGTTATCTTACCACAAGTGTATTAGTATTATTATATTTCGGGTCATTTAGATACTCTCCATTCGGTGTCATAAATCGATATACTATATTGCTCTGATTTTTATAGGCTGCCTTTTATTCGTTTGAATCTTTCTTATCTTTTATTATTTACTGTTGATGCTCATTTACTTTCCATTGCAGTTTAAAATGTTAGATTTCCTGTTAAGAGTCTCCTTTCCATCTGTCAAAATGTTCCAATCGATGGATACTTCCATCACAATTCCTTGTGGTTTTACAACGTCTACTGTTAAAGACGACGAGCATAAGTTGATCCCCCGGTGTCCTAGAGGTGAAGCCCACCGACACTTTGGCTCTGGAGGAGCTCACCGGACCCGTTGAGACCACAGACGATCCAGATCTCTTGTCAAAAACTTGCCGTTTGTTTTTTTTTTTTCAGCGTGTTAAGCTCGGAGGTTGTCTTTTTAAAAACCTGCTAATATATTATCAGCATTGGTCCAGTGCCAGAGCACGCCATGAGGAGGAGTTGAGAGCCGGGTCCCGGCGAGTCCAAACCTGTCGCGATGAGCGCGTTCTCGGCCTCTCGGCCTCTGAGCTGGCCCCGCGCGTCCTGGAGGGCTTTCCGCTCTTCCGCGAGGGCCTCCTGGAGTCCCTGCAGTCGGGCCTGAGCGGCCGCGAGCTCCTCCTGCAGGGTCAGCACTGTGGACGGACGGACAGACACGCACTATCCCTTTTAGTCCTGAACGTGGACTTCACGGAGAGCAACACACACACACACACACACACACACACACACACACACACACACACAAACACTGCACCTTCCGAGTTACAGAGCGTCATGGCGTCGCGTTGCCTCTCGGCCTTCTCTCTCTCCTTTAACTGCTGGTTCAGGATCCTGACGCGCCTGGGACACACACACACACACACACACACACACACACACACACACACACACACACACACACACACACACACACACCAGTTAGTGAGGGTCCATGTCTGGAGTGAAAGCTAAGGCGCGTGTGTGTGTGTTTTACCTGCGGAGCTGAGTGTTCTGGCTGTGTAGCAAGGACAGGTCCGGTTCAGTAGTCTGGATGTTTGAACTACCAACATTTATGAGTGACGAGGACACGGCCTGCTCCAGATGACTGAGCAGCCTCTCTGCTACACTGCCTGCGCACGCACACACACACACACACACACACACACACACACACACTGTGGATTAATATGGAAATTTGAGAGACAACAGGCACAGGAGATTCCGGTTACCTTGTCCAGCAATCAGAGCCTTGAGTTCTCCCAGCAGATCCTGAACCACCTTCTTCACCTCTGTCTCCGCACCGCAGTCCCGAGGGACTTCATCAACCTGTCCCGGCCCCAGCTGCATGTTTGGCATCTTCGCAACACAGGAGTGTGTGGCAGCACTTTGGGCGTCGATGTCTCTCACCGGGACAAACTCCTCCTCCTCCTCCTCCTCCTCCTCTTCACCGCCACACTCCGCCTCGCAGCGCGCGTGTTGTGGAGCTTCAGAAGCGGCCTGGGAGTCCGTCCGAGGGATGGAGGTCTGGGGCGGAAGGGCGGCAGGAGAGAGGCCGCGTGGAGGAGGCGAGCGAGGCTGCGGCAGGGTGTGAGGGCGTTCCTGAGGCGGACGGAGCTTCGCCTTGGAGCCTGTGGGTGGAGCTGTTGGAGCTGTGCTGCCTGGTCCGCGCCAACTCCTCTGGTCTGGAGGTGGAGATGGAGGGAAGACAATTGTTGACAGTTTTTTGGGGGGGGGATTTTTTTGCTTTTTAGGTCTTAATCCTAATTCATTTCATTCATTCACTATATAATCACAAATTTGTCAAATAACGCGCCAGCTTCTTGGACTTTTATCACCCAACAAATGAGACTAAAACTGTTAAAAAAAAATTAAAAAAACAGCGAGGCGAACCAGTGCTTCGGACGCCAGTCTTGAGGGGCTGCTGTAGGTTTTGCGAACCACCAGATGGCGCTGTGCGACTGAGTTTGAAGGCCCGAAGCTTTAAATCACAGCTTTACTCTCCGTACATAAAAAAAAAGGAACCACAACCCCCCCTCAAATTAAACTAATTAAACTAAACCTCACACAAAAACACACCTACCTGTCTTTGTGGGTAGTTTTTTGCCGGTCTTTCTCCCCAGTGAGGTAGACGGCCTCGATTTGGCTGCTCCACCCTTCACTGCTCTGGGACGGCTTGGCGAGGCTTCTACAAACACACACACACACACAAAAGGCTTGTAACTGGGGCTCAAAATAACTATTATTTTAAATTTTGTATTATTCTTAATTTGTAGATTAAGCGTTGATGATCCAGAAAAAAGTGGCACGTCCTCAGAGTGGAGACGCTGGAACCAGAGGTGCTTTTTGCTTGAAATTGTTGTTCATTACTTTTCTCTCAGTCGACTGATAAAAAGTTTCGGCATTACTTGTAACAAACTGTTGGCCGCTCTATTCATGGCCCGTTACGTTCAAAGGAAATTCCTCTGACCTGCCTTCTCAGCCTGAAGGATGCCGCCGAGCAAGGCGGCACACCGGTCCAGACCCTTATGGAGGGAAGAGACCTGAGGGGACAAAAAAAAACAAAAAAACAACAGCTGATGTGAGTCCACGTCGTCAGCTCACAGGCCCTGCTGCTGGTTTGACCTTTCTGATCGCCTGACTGCTCGTGTCTGTTGTCCCATCTGATTTCTGATCTGTTCCCCGGATCTCAGCAGTACAGTTTTTTTTTTGTTTTGTTTTTTAAAAACCCTAAATGCTAAGTTCAAGGTCAAGAGCTCTTGTGTTGTGTGACCATGTGGTGTGTGGGTGTGTGGTCATGGAGGATCCTGGCGGTTCACTGGTGGACAGCCTTTTGCGGACATCACCCACGCTGAACGCACGTAGCTTTCTTCTGTCCTGCTGCCTGCCGTGTTCACCCGCATCAGTGACATGCTCAAAAATGTCCCCTCGTGTCTCACTTCACTACCTGGTCTTCAGAGTCCGTGGAGTACAGAGAGTAGGCCGGCTCGGGGCGGGCTGCTGGTCCTGGATTTGGAGTCACTCTTAACGAGTTAGAGGAGCACAGCATGAGAGTCAGGGTATGCAAGAAGTATGTACAGTGAAAGGCGAACAGAGGTCAGCGTACTCACCGTCTCCTGGCCGGCTGCACTTTGACCCCTGCTGTCAGCCTCCCCGACGTCACCACCTGCCAGTCACAAGCCCATTTCAGGCGCTGTAGTAGCGAAGCATCTGAGCATTCTTAAACCTGGTCTTGCGAGGCTGTTTATACTGGGGCACGAAGAACCACCAGAGCTGCAAGAACTTCAGGAACTATTTTGAATCACAATACTGCTGGTATGGATATATTAATTTTCCAGAATTTTGTTCAAGTTTGTGTTTAAAAACTGTAACTGGGCCAAATTAAGGAATAATTATTCCATACCAGGCTGTGGGGGATCACAGTCCCCGACCAATGAGTGGGCTCCATTCATGATGTTACTCAAATTCAATGTGTATAACATGCATGGGTCAAAAAACTATATATAACAATTACATTTTTGGAAGTAGGCATTTTGCATTGTTTACACAGCTGAAGCACAAACTAAAGCACTGCAATTGACTGTGTGACACTACAGGCTTTCCTCTGTCGTTTGCAAACAGCGAGTTAGGTGTTCGTGTTATTAAGTAGAGCTCGACTTCAGTCGGTCTTACCTTGCTTTTAGCTGTTCCTTTCATGGCAAACGACGGCTTCGGTCAACTACCGCACTCTGCTGAAATGTTTGGGGTTTTTTGTAGGCTGCAGCTGTTGTTTTCTCCATGTACGGCGGCTTCCGGGTTGAAAGGAGAGTTTCAAACGGGCAACGCGTAGCGGACCAATCAGGATGGCACGGAAAGCGCCCCGCCCACAGAGGGCGTGGCTGCAGGACCAGGAAGGATCTCTCCCTCAATAGTTCATTTGTCCTCCGTTACTCATTATATGGTTGCTATGGAGACGATGCACCCAGCTCAAAACAATTATTTTTATTTGATTTTATGTTCTACTTATACTTACTTGCACTGTGCCCCCTGGGATACCACATTGCTTTCTATTTGACACATTAGATTGCGCAAAATTAAATCAGACCTTTAACTGATCACGGACCAGTCCCTGCTTCCAGGTCTGTGGAACAGGTTTATCCCGGGCAGTCTTCAGCCTGGAGGTCACCGCAGTGCCCTGTTGCCACATGTTGACCAATCAATTAATCCATCAACCTTCATCCATTCACATTTGGCAACGAGACGGCTCCATTTATGCATTTTTTTTGGGGGGGGGGGGGGGGGACTACATGAACTACATTCAACACAACAATAAAAGTAGGCTTTACTGTGAACAAATATTTATTTATTTTTTTTAGGAGGAAACAAATTATAGTTGGAATGTGACACTTTAGTTTTGGCTTTTGGTCAGACACATTGCTTTTCCTTAATCATGTAAAAGGCAAATAATGATTAAAAGAATATAAAACAAACGTTCCGCAATATGCCGGTCAGTGACAATGAATAAAGTGGTCACATCATACAAAAGACCTGGTTTCCCCCATTTTAAACATCTCGCTTGACACATTTAACTTTGTCTGGCCGGAGACTAACTTCAAAACAAAACATGGTGATAAAACGACAACAAGCTGAACAATCTGGAAAATAAAAAGGAAAAAAAAACACTCAATGCTGCGTGTGGCTGTGCTGCTTTGATAATATGCCCTCTATTCCCATTCTTCGTCGTCAGCTGCGGCCTGAGCAGCCGGCTGGCTCTTCGCGCTGTCTTGGAAAGATCCTCCCTGTGGTACAGTGAGGACAAAGACACGGTGAGGGACAGGCAGCTACACTGACATCACAAAGATCCCAGTGAAGGGGGGGGGGGAGCAGAACAGTCAGTCCAATTACCTTCCTGGAGTCTGAGGAGGCAAAGTTTCTCCTGGCGGGGTTGAAGCCTGTGGTGCTGGAGCCACTGAACGCAGAGTCCTCTAACCAGGAGGGCACTTCCTGCTGGGCCTGTCAATCCCAGTCAACATATGGAAAGAATGAAGGCCAACACTGACTGCGGTTAAGTCCTTCCTAGTGATACACAATGCCTGAACAATGTGTTTTCTCAGGGGAATAACTCATGTAGGTGAGTATGTGCTGTCTGAACATTCCAGTTACTGCTCATTAGCGAAACAAAAGGCTCAATGTGAACGTTGATTCTAAAGTTGGTGCCATCCAGGTGTCATTCTGGGGCTGACAGCCCCCTTACCTTGGACAGGATTGTGACCAGGGAGCGAGACAACTGGCCGTCGGCCTCCGGGTCATAGAAAGACACCGCCCGCCCAATGTTGCCACAGCGGCCGGTTCTCCCGATGCGGTGGACGTATTCGTCGATGTTGTTGGGGAGGTCAAAGTTCACCACGTGCTGCACATCCGGGATGTCCAAGCCGCGGGCGGCCACAGACGTCGCCACCAGGACTGGGCATTTGCCAGAGCGGAAGTCTGCCAGAGCCTGCTCTCGCTCCCGCTGCTCGCGGTCTCTGCCAGATGACACGACGCGTTACCGTCTGCGCTGAAGCAAAGCAGAAAGTGTAGACTTCCCGGACACGCCGCTTACCCGTGAATGCTGGTGGTTGGAACCTTCTCCTGGCACAAGTACGTGGCAATAAAATCAGCCTGTCTCTTGGTCTCCACAAACACCATGGTGCGCTCCTTTCCTGCAAACAACCCCAGCTCATGCTCCATTATGGACAGGTTGCATTTTCACATTTTGAGCTGTAATGCATCATCTAGTCCTACAAAAGCTGCTTCTTAGCGGTTAGGATTTGTAATATTCTGACAAATAATCACTCAATAATACTTATATTAAGGTGTTTTCTCTGGGAATAGCCGCAAATAAACGTTACCAGTTGTCCTGAGGATGTCAAGGAGCTGCTCCCTCTTGGAGAACTTGGTGACTTGGACAAACGTCTGCTCCACATCACTGCAGGCTCCGCCCACCACGCCCACAGCCAAGAACAAATAGTCGGCCTTCAGGAAGTCGGCCGCCATCCTGTGAAAACACGCTTCCGTGTTCATACATGCCGTGCTCACGTCGAGGACAGTTGGTCAGTGAAAGCGGTTGTTAAATCAAGGAGCAGACCTCTGAATGTCCTCGGGGTAGGTGGCACTGAACATCAGAGTCTGGCGGTTCTCTTTGGGTGGCATTCCGGGGGAGCCCACGATGCGGCGCATGTCAGGCTCAAACCCCATATCCAACATCCGGTCAGCCTCGTCCAGCACGAAGTAGCGCAGCTTACTCAACCCGACCTGGAGCACATACGGCATTTAGTTACATGTTTGAGCCTGCAACTAACGACTGTACACACCAAGACACTGAAGATTCTGAAGGAGTCTACCTTTCCTCTTCCAATCACATCCAACAGTCTCCCTGGTGTTCCACACAGCACATTGCAGCCCCTGCTGATTTCTCTTATTTGGTGTCCAGTGCTGACTCCGCCATAAACCACTACTGAACGCACACATGTCCTACAACAGACAGAGGAACATTAGAAGCCAGGACAATGTGCAACTTCACACATGGCATCTTTCATTTCAACTTACCCATAGGCAAATTTCCTGGCCTCCAGGTAAATCTGGTTGATGAGCTCCCTGGTGGGGGCCACAATGATGGCTTCAGGCTCCTGCAGCTCACTGAAGCAACTGGCCGCAACGCCGTCTGCCATCAGATGCTGCAGAATGGGGAGCAGGAATGCAGCCTGGAGGAAAGTGGGGGGGGGGGGTACATTCTAACTCTGTCGACAAGCAAACTAGACCGCCCCCCTCCCTTCCCCTCCCCTCTCATCTCACCGTTTTGCCAGATCCAGTCTGGGCACAGGCCATGAGATCTCTGCCGGCAGAAATGATTGGGATGCCGTGCTTCTGCACAGGGGTCGGCTTCACGTACCCGGACTTGCGGACGTTTTTTCTCAGGGACTCGCACAATGCTGCCTCATCAAAAGTCTGAGGGGAAAAACAGGTTCACAGCTCAGCAGACCGTCCATCAATTACACAACAGATGAAACATACACCACCTTCAATGGAAAGTTGTTTAATTAATCAATGAACGTAAAATGCTCAGCCATCACCGCTTACAAAAGCATCTGTACTTGCTTATTTAGTTCTACGAAGCAGCAATTGTCGGAAAAGTGGCAAATCTCAAGTATCTCAGCACTTCTTACCATGATAGCCTGCGGTGGGCTGGTTCCACTGACGTCCACCATGATGTCGTCATACTTGTCAAAGTTGATGCCGCTCTCATAGTGGGCAAACACGGATTCTTCGTCTTCAGGGAGGGTTGGGGGAACGTAGGTGACCCTCGGCCCTGCGGGTGAGAACAGAAGTCATTTACACGGGGTGGTACAAGCTGGACCGTACTGCAGAAACGCAGAATCCATTTACGTCGAGCTGTTCAGTAACTTACTGTCACCATCGACTGCATCTCTATTTTCTTTAGCTTCCCCTGTAGCAGATACAGATAAACCACATCAGTGAGATCCGAACGTTCAAATCCAAACTACGAATAAAATCATTCAAGTTAATCATTCAAAAACCTATTACGTTGAGCAAAGATGTCTTCATCTTTTCCCCGGTAGCCTGCAACGACACGAGATACACTCGACATCTGCTAACATGAAATAATGACGCTTGGTTTAAGGCTGAATTGATTGGCTTATTTACCGCCTCCAAAGCCTCCTCTGCCACCCTGGTCACCACCTTCAACACATGACCAAGCACTAATTATCTGCTCTTCGCATTTTAGAAAACTGACATCAAGCAAAATGTCATCCCGCTTCAGTTAAAAAAACTTTTTTTTTTTTTTTTTTTTAAAGGCTGAATCAACAAATACCTCTTCGGAAACCTCCTCCTCCGCCGCCGCCTCTTCCGCCATTAAACCCTGTGAGATTCAGGAAGTATTGAAATACAGAGATTTACACACAGTAGATAAAAGATCTATTCCTTTTTACAATTACAACCAAGCCCTGTTTTTGTACTTAGTGTGTGCGTGTGTGTGTGTGTGAATAGCTCAAAAAAAAAAAAAAACACCTACCATTTTCACACACTCCATCGCTGTCCCCTGTGAAATCAGGATAGTTCAACATTAAGTCAGATTTATCTTTATGTCAGTTGCGTTCAGAATACGACCTGATTCTGGCTGCCTCAGAAGCAAACACATGAAAACATTACCATTGAATTCACCGAGATCCGTTCCGCCAAATCCTCTGCCGCGTCCTGATGGAACAAACATGTTGTCAGGACGCGCTATTTCATAAACACATAATCTGCTCACACAATAAGTCTGTATTTTTTGTCAACACCTGTCTCACTCAACACCTGTTCAACTATTTGAACATTTACTGCCAACAAGTTTTTGTCCCGCTGTATTTAACACTGTGTTTTTATGGACTATTACAACTCGCACACTGACTCATTCAAATCTGAAGTGGAACAATCGATTTTCTGTCGGCGTGGGTGGGCGAGTTAGTCACAGTCCGCGGCTCACCTCTGCCTCCTCTACCTCTGAAACCACCTCTTTCTCCTCTTGTACTGTTCCAGCTGTCCCCATCTGTAAAGAAGAAATTGGAGGGGTCAGGAGCGCCAAGGACTGAGCGACTGCTAACTGACACCAGTTAACATGGCATTGCAAGGGCTTACCATTCCCATTCTCGTCGACACCTACAAAACAAAACAAAAAAAAGGACAAAGTACTAAAATTAGACTCCTTCTACAATTCCAATCTAAGCATTACTTCTCGTCTTCTCTCATTTCAAATCCACACTACATTACAAAGCGCATCGTTCTTGCAGCTACTACCAACATTTCTAAAATGATCCACTCATCTAATGATCATTTTCAATTAATCAATTACTTTTTAAGTCTGTATCTCAAATCACGTTACCAACAGGCCAAAGTGACGTCTTGCAGTTGACATTGTTACTTGGCAAAGAATGTCGTTTTGGCTCAGCTAACAATCATATTGCTACTTGATTAACAATTTGAGATGAATGGGCACCTGAGGAGAACGAGCTCTTAAATCCTCCCCCTCTGCCTCTTCCTCTTATTCTTGCACCCCAACCTGGAGAGAGACAGAAAAACATGAATCAACGGGCAGTTTTGGGCAGAGGCAGTCATTGCTCATACTTTCTACACGTACCCCTTCCAAATTCGCCACCCCCAGCGTTCCAGGTGTCTCCTCCTGTGCCTAAAAACAAGGCGTTCACGTCCAATGAGGCGTCACCTTAACTCACATCGTTATGGATTTTACATGATAAGCATGGCTGTTATCACTGGATTATTAACATACAGAGCAGTTCACGTACCTTCGCTTGAGGTGTGGCTTGTCAGTGGAACAGTACTAGCTCCCTGTAAAGATGGGTAAATTCAAATCAGCCGTTGACTCTCTGGCTGCATGGCAGAAACAACACAGCTGCAAACACGCTTGGCAAATGACGCGTTTTCCTCGGTACTTTTGACTTCAACTGAAGTTGCTTACCTCTTCTTCCCACTCGTCCATGTTCGCTCACCTTTAAAACGTAAAGACAACATATATTATTAACGTCAAAAGATTTTGGCACATCACGTCTTCGGACCAACCGTAACCACCGGCCTCGTGCGTTTTGCAACTGGGGCGTTAAGCTAGCGTTAGCTCAAACGTTTGATTACATTTAAATTGTGTGCAAAGCCACTCGGGGAAAATGTGAAATTCGTACGATAACGTTACACGTCCGGCTGTTTAGTGCTTAAAATCACCCATAAAACGCCTCTCGACCTTCTACAACCAAGGTTGTGAGGGTAAACTACTTGGAGCCAACGCCTTCGCCATAATTCCTTTGCTAGCCAAGTGTGTAAAATTAGCTCACGGCAACTTTCGGCTAACGTTAATCCGGCGCAAAGAGCGCGAGGGGCTCACTGTTATTTTACAGGTTGATAAAATAATATAACCTAGATTTTAAAAGACAATTTTTGTAAATTGACACCTGTCACCTTCAAAAGTAGTAGTAAGTTAGCTAAACTTAGCTGACTACGTATTAATGGCAAAGTACAATGAAATATGCATGACTGACAAGTTATCCGCCCTGTTCTCTTTTTAAAAAAAAAATGGATTGCGATCTAACAGCTGCAATGGAGACTAACTACATGACTTGCATAACCATACTTTGTCAAATGCTTCTCAAATACAATTCGGTGATTGTGTCCCTCGTGGCGCAGCTCCGTCAGGTCTCCGTTCCTTCACGGGGTCGTGCGCACTGACTGATTCACACCGACCGAAGAGCAAGGTTAGGGTTGCCAGTTCCGCTGCTTTCCCGCCCAGCTGGACTATTTTGAAAACACAATTTAAGATGAATTTAATATGGATGATAATAAACTGTCGTCAGAGGTTTAGGTGTCTTTTTCTGTAAATAGCGCCCGCTAAAAAAGAAAAACTTTTTTTGAAATTTTTGGTATCGGTTTATTTGGTAAAAGGGGTTAATCTGTTGCTCTCAAATTGTGCAGAGTTGATGGAGAGAAAATGCACATCCCCATCTTAATCTTACCAATACTGTAAAAGCTGATACTGGTATTGATATATA
Source organism: Enoplosus armatus (assembly GCF_043641665.1). Taxonomy (NCBI): domain Eukaryota; kingdom Metazoa; phylum Chordata; class Actinopteri; order Centrarchiformes; family Enoplosidae; genus Enoplosus; species Enoplosus armatus. The sequence continues at coordinate 1,149,657 of NC_092203.1, forward strand.
TATGTGTGTGTGTGTGTGTGTGTGTGTGTGTGTGTACATATATATGTCTTATTGTACGTCAAGGGTCATTCAAATGTGGCCGTTAGACAGTTGTTGGCTTCTCAGCTGCAGCGCTCTCTGCTGGAAAAACAATGCAACAACGACACTTTCTAAGTGACCTCGAACACATACACTACTCACAATAAGTTAGGGATATTGTTATTTACATGAGTGCTTGTCCTATTTGGTCTGAATTTTAATGAAGTAAGTAAAAGTTCCCTTTGATATTACTAATAATGAATGAGAAGAAACACCATTTTCATTAGTTTGATATTTATTACCCCAAAAATTTAGACAATAACAAGGATAGCCCCAAATAACAAAAAATTGACAATGTCAGTAGCGGGTGTTTCCACCATTTGCCGCAATGCCAGCTTGACAGCGACGTCTCATGCTCCTCACTAGCCTCACGATGTTGTTCTGAGGCAATGCGTTCCACTCTTCCTTCCAAGTGCTACACGCAGTTCTGCCAGGTCACGTGGGGGTGGGGCACGATCATCCAGTCTCTGCTTCAGCTGGTCCCAGACGTGCTCTATGGGGTTAAGGTCAGGGGACATTGCTGGCCATACCATATGAGGCACTCCGACTTCCTGAAATCGAGCTGTGACAATTCTGGCACGATGTGGTGGAGCATTATCATCCATGAACAGAAAGTTGGGGGTGTGCTGGCGGAATTGGGGGATGATGATGGGTTCTATGATGTCTCTGAGGTAGAACGTGCAGTGACTGAGCCATCTACAATAACCAAATCTGTTTTGCGCTGACTGGTGATGCCTGCCCAGACTGTTGCACCTCCTCCACCAAAGCGAACCCTGGGGACCATGTTGACCTCGGCGTATCGCTCACCTCGCCTTCTCCAGCAGCGCTGACGACCATCATTTCTGTGCAAGGTGACCCGACACTCATCAGTGAACAGGACGGTAGACCACTGCTGCATTGTCCAGGTCACATGGTCTTGTGCCCACTGCAAACGTTCACGGCGGTGTCTTGGTGTCAGTGGAGTCACCTGCAACGGTCGTCTGGCATTCAAGCCAAAGCGGTGGAGTCGGTTGCGAATGGTTTGTCTGGAAACCCTAGTACCCCTTCGCATCTCGTAAACGGGCCTGCAGCTGTGTGGCAGTTGCATAACGATGTCTGAGTGCATAGGTCCTTAGGTACTTGTCATCGTTGAGGTCTGTCACTCGTGGGGCTCCACTCCTGGGTCTGTCACGAACTCTGCCAGTAGTTCTGTGTCTTGATGCAAGTCTGCTGATGACACTTTGAGACACACCAAGTTCACGAGCAACATCTGACTGCCTGCCACCGACCCGAAGGCGCGCTATGGCCAGGTGGCGCTGCTCGTCCGTTAAGTGACGTCGTGTGTTCATGGCTGTTTGAATGATGAACTTGGAATGACTTACTGACAATACCAGCTTTTTATACCCACAGAATGTTGAAATTGATGCCACATTGAAAAGGGTTGTCTTTTGGTATTTTTTGGTATTGGCCCCAATATGTAAGGCACAGTGAGACCATTACGTGAAAAACACAAAATGAGGTGTGTCTATCACCCCCAATACAATTGCCTCCCTATCCCAAAAATCTCTGAAGTGAAACAAACACCGTATGTATGACATCCACTGAGTCTCTCGCAATATCCCTAACTTATTGTGAGTAGTGTACTTGTTTGATTTTCACATCTGCAGTTATAGGTGCTTATACTATACTATATGTATATACTATACCCCAGACCCCCAGAGGGACTAACAGCCATAGGTTTGTGGGTGTGTGTTTGTGGGAATGTGCACCACTAAGGCAAAACACCATCTGAAATCATCAGGTCCCGTAGAGAGATCCTGTATCCTGTTTATCGCTTTAAAACCTTTAATTGGTATGGTAATATTCCAGCATAGGAACACTGGCCATTTTATGGGCAAAATATATTAACACTGGTTAATTAACAAAAGACTTCATGGACGGTTCATATCAAAAAAAAGATTATGAGCAAAAGTGGAACATTTTATTCATTTTAAGTTTATTTTATTGTTGCGTCACTGCACTACACAGTCTTTATGTTAAATAGTAAAGACTGTTTATAAAGTAATAACGTTGAAATGTAATATAATAGAATATATATATATATATGTATATATATATATATGTATATATATATATATGTGTGTGTGTGTGTGTGTGTGTGTGTGTGTGTAATGCCATTTAGCCCACATTATATTAAGGGACTACTTTAAGTTTTAGTAAGTTTTAGTTTGCATGCGCTATTAGGCGCGTATTGATCTGTATGTGCTGTGATAAGTTTGGATTCAACCACTAAAAAAACATAAAACTTAGTTCCCTTCTCCAGTGTTTTTATTCATAATATAGTTGTGTAAATAGGCCACATACACAACAAATATTATTATTATTATTATAATGATAATAATATTATTATATTACATACACATATATGAATATATAGTATACATAATGTAATACCCAGTACAACCCTAGTATCATGATGAATATGATGAGTCCAGTTCCTTGAAGCATTATGATCCATTCCAGCAGGTCTTGTAGCTAGAGCGCAGTGCATTGTGGGGCTTGGGCTGATGGTGAAGTCAAGATGGCTGTGAACCTCAGGCGGAGGAAAGAGCCTGCAGTAGGAAGGCCGTGAATGAAGTTTTGAATTGAAAATCCTTCGTCGCTGCCCGTTTAGACTGAACCCACCGTGCTGTCGACGTTGTAATCAACCCGTGGAGGACTTGATACGTTCACAAACAGCAGCAGAATTACAAACAACTGAGGATAAAGTCTCGTATGAATTCCGACGAGAAGGAGGACTGTGAGTGTGCGCCACCACAGGCCGAGACTAGCCCCACAGGAGGACCATATAGGTGGGGACGCCAAGAGGAAAGAGTCGGGGATGCCGGGGATGCTAGGAGAAGCACTGAAAGTGATAGCTAGCTAGCTGTTGCTGGTAGTTTGTGTGGATGCTACATGCTCTGTTGTGTTTATCAGTATATCTAGGCAAAGTTTATTGCCATCATTGGTATATGAATCCAAATTGTTACTACATTGCAAACGTCAGTTCTGCACGAATAATAGTTAAAATAAGGCCAGCGGGCTAGCTAGTTATATTAGTTTGCTATGTTAGCTTGCTAAGTCAGCGTCAGGATGTACAGGTCCCTGACATTTCTCCAGCCCTATTGCCCCTCAAATATCGGAGTGTAGGTGTTTGTTTAACGCTTATTTTGACAGTCAATAACAGCGCACGCTGTTTCCATTAACTATGGCTATACTCATTCAACAGAATACACTGGCTGTGACCCTAATCACTGCAAGGCTAACCTGCTCGCTTCTAGCTTACAGGACAGCGACTCTTAATGTTGCTAGCATGTCGTTTTCTGATCGTCCCTAAGGTGCACGGTCAGTCAATATATGCCCTGAATGTTTTCCCCCCCAGAGTCCCCAATGCATCCAACAGGGAGCCAACGCTATTTCTTGTCATTAACATGTCAGTGCAAGCGCACCGTGACCTCTGCTGTAGCTCTCATCGATATTGTTTGTTGTTCAATCAGAGAATACGAGGAGCCTGAAATAGAAAACCCAGAAGCAAGCCGAATGTAAGTCAAACTCATTTTACAACAGTTGCACATATGTGTCGTATGTATTCGAGACTGCCCTTCGAGCAGTTACACCAGTAGCTCAGACCACTCTTGTTTTTGTCTGTTTTCACTTCTTGTTTTCTTCTTCTTCCCCTTAAAGCCCTGTCCATTTGTAGTTTTTTTTTTTTTTATAACCACGCTACAGTGTTGAAACATGGTGACTGAACATAAAAAAAAGTGACACTAGCATGCTAATGTTTATTTTCCAAGTTGATCCTGTGGCACTGGGCATTGCTTATGTTAAACAGCTTGAAGATCATTTGAATGATTCAAGGGGCACAGTTCAGTTCCCTTTTATTTATATATATATATAGATATATCTTCATCACACCAAAAGTCATCTCATGACACTTTTAATATAGAGCAGGTCTAGGACCGCACTCTTTATAATATTATTTACAGAGACCCGACAGTTCCCACCATGAGCAAGCAATTTCAATTAGAGTAAAAACAATTGCGTCAAACTACTATTCACCACGGCAAGAATGAACTTACATGCGCGCATTTAAGAGGGCCTTATCCATGTTGTTGTGTTTGTGTAAGTTTTGCGCGTATGTTGATAAATTCATATCGCCTGACGTCAATATTGGATTTAATTTGACTTAAGAATCCACAAAACATCCAAAGTAACACAAAACAGAGCAAAAATGTTGCTCGATTCTAGCAGTTATCTCATGGTGGAGTCACTGTAATGACCAGTTTCAGAAATAACGTTTGCATCAACGACAAAGTTGGCACTTGATCGTGCGGAAGTATCCGAGAAGGCAAAGTATAGATGCCTTTTTAAAGCTATTAAACCCGTCGTCAGGAAAAATGAACACTCGGTGTTTGCAGAGGTCGTGAACATGGGACTCATTCTCATACCTACCACCCGTCCCACCTTGCAGTAACTGCTGTTAATGATGAACAAATTGGATTCCTGCAGTGTTTTATAACCCGTTGTGCCTTACACCTGAACGCAGGAAGCGAGCAGCTGCCAAACATCTAATAGAGCGCTATTACCACCAGTTAACGGAGGGCTGTGGGAATGAGTCGTGCTCTAACTCGTGGTGTGCCTCGTCGGTCGGCTTCAACCGCATGGATAACAACGCAGCGGCGGTCAAAGCCCTGGAGCTCTACAAGGTCAACTCCAAGCTATGTGACCCCCACCCCTCGAAGAAGGGCACCGCCTCGGCCTACCTGGAGAGCAGCGCTCACAGCAACTCGGCCTGCAGCAACAGGAAGATGAACCATAAAGATGTCCACCCTGTGCGGGACAATTTCAAAGGTGAGGTTGGATTTGCACACTGTTGACGAATCAATATACATTTTATGATCGTGGAATCTGTTTTCCTTTTATTTCTAACCATGTAATATTTGATTCTTCATGTAGATGTAACGTACCTGACAGAGGAGAAAGTGTATGAGATCTTGGACATCTGTGGAGAGAAGGAAGACTACTCACCCCTGATCAGGGTAATAGGTCGGGTGTTCTCCAGTGCTGAGGGCCTGGTGCAGAGCTTCCGGAGGTCCAAGCCTCACACCAAGGAGGAGCTCAAGTCCCTTCAAGGTAAGGACGAGGACAAGGATGAGGATGAGAAAGAGGCAGCTGCCTGCTCTGCCACAGCTATGGAGGAGGACTCCCCCGCCTCTTCTTCATCATCGAGGCTCGGCGAGGGCTCCTCGGGGGAAAATGATGTCCAAAAGCTGGCCCCTGATGAGGTGTCCGTGGACATCGAAGCCGTACGGCGGGTGTACGAGCGCCTGCTGTCCAACGAGAAGATAGAAGCTGCCTTCCTGAATGCACTGGTCTACCTCTCGCCCAACGTAGAGTGCGACCTGACGTACCACAATGTGTATTCACGAGACCCAAACTACCTGAACCTGTTTGTTATAGTGATGGAAAACAGCAACCTCCACAGCCCGGAGTACCTGGAGATCGCCCTCCCGCAGTTCTGCAAGGCCATGAGCAAGCTCCCGCTGGCGGCCCAGGCCAAGCTGGCACGCTTGTGGTCGCACTACAGCGCGGAGCAGATCCGGCGCATGGTGGAGACCTTCCAGCAGCTCATCACCTACAAGGTGATCAGCAACGAGTTCAACAGCCGCAACCTGGTCAACGACGACGACGCAGTGGTGGCGTCCACCAAGTGCTTGAAGATCGTCTACTATGCAAACGTGCTGGGCGGTGACCTCGACATGGAGCACAATGAGGAAGAGGACGAGGAGCCCATCCCAGAGTCCAGCGAGCTCACCCTGCAGGAGCTGCTGGGCGAGGAACGGCGGAACAAGAAGGGTCCGCGGGTGGACCCGCTGGAGACGGAGTTGGGGATCCGCACCAATGATTGCCGCCGGCCGCTCATTCCCTTCGAGGAGTTCGTCAACGAGCCTCTGAACGAGGTGCTGGAGATGGACAAGGACTACACTTTCTTTAAGGTCGAGACCGAAAACAAGTTCTCCTTCATGACCTGCCCCTTCATCCTGAACGCCGTCACCAAGAACCTGGGTCTGTACTACGACAACCGCATCCGCATGTACAGCGAGCGCCGCATTACCGTGCTCTACAGCTTGGTGCAGGGTCAGCAGCTCAACCCCTACCTGAGGCTCAAAGTACGCCGAGACCACATCATCGACGACGCTCTAGTCAGGGTACGTTTTGTTTTCTTTCTCAGTACATGTGTTTTAGTCTGGGACGCATTGCACTGATCTGTTTCTCTCGTGTCCCTGCAGCTGGAGATGATAGCGATGGAGAATCCCGCAGACTTGAAGAAGCAGCTGTACGTGGAGTTTGAAGGCGAGCAAGGCGTCGATGAAGGAGGTGTTTCCAAAGAGTTCTTTCAGCTGGTGGTCGAGGAGATCTTCAACCCAGACATTGGTAAGAAAATGCCAAACAAGTAGCATTTATTTAAGAAACCTCCATGGGTTTTCATTCCTATCAGGTGCGATAACTAATCAGCTGAATTATTGAGGTATTGGGCGGCGAGCTTTTCAACAGATTCTATGTGGCATTGCGAGGCTAGTTTAATCAAATGGCCTTAGCCTCGTATTAAGAAGTGAACACAAAGCTCATTACACCTGAAAAAAAGTCCTGCACAATTATTCCATTGCACTGAAGAACTGTGACGATGTGACTATTGTGATGATGATTATTATTATCATTATTATTATTATTATTATCATTATGTCAGTGTTGAGGTGGAAGTAACTCTCTCAAAATGTAATGGGAATTTACAGTGGACGCATGTGCTTTCATTTTCAAGTGGAGAAATTACAACAACGAGAGTCCTTTATTTCAAATGTAATTTAATTTAACTTTTTATTTAGTAGTTCCAGGTGAAGACAGCAAATGTGAGAGGAGAGAGGGATGATATGCAACAAAGGTCACTGGCAGGTCCATTTTTTTTAATCACAGGTTTGCCTCAGGAGGCTTTACAATCTGCACAGCGTAGGACGCACCCTCTCCTTAGATCCTCGATTTGGATCCGTGGACCATTATGCCACCGCGACACCCCACAAAGCTTCCTTCTTAGCTCAGATTAGAAAAGACATTTTATTTGGAATTCTCCAGTTGGTGTTCACACGAGACATCGTGATGTTCGGACACCCCTTGCGCGGTTAAAGGGCTCTCAAAGGCTTCGCACAGACGGAGCCACTGAGGGGCGCTTAATGCCGGCGCTCACTTCATATCACTCGGCCCGTTAATTACAAGCAGCTGTGTAGGGAAGCAAACAAATGGCAAATCTAAAAAAAATACATAAATAACATGAACGTAAAGTCAGAATAAGTAGAGATTTCCCATTGTGCGGACATTGCGCGAATACAGCGGCAAAAAAAAACACATGTTGCATTAAATATAGGCTACACAACTACTGTAGTAAAAAAAATAGACTTCAAGATAGGCCCCCCCCCCCCCCCAGCAGACACTGCTGGCGATGTCCAAAGTAGGAAACGCAAAGCTGCCAGTAATAACATTGACGATGCCTCTCGTTTTAAGCCATGCCAGTGAGCCAGCATCCATTTGATTATTTGCACCTTTTTTTTTTCTTTCTTTTTTTTTCTTCTCCTCGTGTCGCACGTCAAAAGCAATAAAGGAAAATATAAACTTCATCGAAGGAAAAAGTCACATTTGAAACAGTTTTGTTCATGTCCGTCAACACCGCCTATACTGCAGGTTTCGATATACTGTAATGTTGACTTGAAATATTTAACTGAATATCTCATTTAATTCTCCGCTCTGCTTTTTTCCTTATTTACATTTTTTCTTTCTTTTTCCCAAAAAAAAAAAAAATTCAACATGATTACTGATGCTTTTTTAAATCAATACACTCCCGAGTGCGTGCACGTGTCCACATATGTAATTATACACACACGTATACAGTTTTGTTATGTTGCAGCCTCATACAGAAAACGTCAGTCGACACTCAATAATTACAAAGCGCAAACAGAATTTTTGCAAATGTATCAAAAAGGGAAATGAGTGTCTTTGTTCCAACACTTGAATTCTAGTTTAGGTGCCTCCCCGTGTCGTCTCTGAGGTTTGCAGTCCACCTGTGGTAAATTCAACAGATTGGACATGATCTGGAAAGGCCTGGCAGCTGACAATGCATATAAGCAAAGTCGCTTAGTCATTGCGGGGTATTGAGTGTAGCTGGACCCTGGATGGAGGGATTGAACGCCATTCTTCCGGGAAGATATTGGTGTTGGTGGTGGTGGTGGTGGTGGAGGAGTGCTCCAATCACCGGTTGGGTGTTCAGTCGGGTTGAGTGTGCATGGCACTCCGCAGATTCCTGTTCAGGCATTGTCGTACCTGCCACAGATCATGATTAGACATTAATTGCTAAATTGTGCCATTATCTTTCTCCAACTCATTTATTCCACTTTTTCCCTTCTATGTATATGCATGTGTGTATTTTTTTTTTGTTGTCATTTTTTCATGCCATCTTTTCCTCCTGCAGGCATGTTCACATACGACGAGCGCACCAAACTGTTTTGGTTCAACCCGTCATCGTTCGAGAACGAGGGCCAGTACACTCTGATCGGCATCGTTCTCGGTCTGGCCATCTATAACAACTGTATCCTGGATGTCCACTTTCCCATGGTGGTCTACAGGAAGCTGATGGGCAAGAAAGGAACTTTCAGGGACTTGGCCGACGCCAACCCGGTAAGAACCACCTCCGCTAATGTTCTGATAGTCCACGTAGCCACGGAGCAAACAACAGTTTATCTTTCCGCCAGATTTTTTTTGCCGCTGGAAGTTTACAACACTACATGTGACATGTTGACTTGTGTTGGAAAGGTTCTGTACCAGAGTCTGAAGGAGCTGCTGGAGTACGAGGGCAGTGTGGAAGAGGACATGATGATCACTTTCCAGATTTCTCAGACAGACCTGTTTGGGAACCCACTCATGTACGATTTAAGGGAAAACGGGGACAAGATTCCAGTCACGAATGAAAACAGAAAGGTGAGAAAACCTGTTCTTGAGGTGTTGCCCTAGGAGTGTAGTTCACAGGGTTGCCATGGCGTTAGTAGGACTATGGCTATGGCCATACTTGCTTTGATAATAGTCTGAAAATCGTGAAAAACCAAAGTGTATTCTGGCGTGTTTGTCCATTTGGTTCCGTTCCTTCAGGAGGGGTCTTGGTCCGCGTCTAACTGAACTCTGGTGCTCAGCATGTTAGTGTGGGTGCTTACCCTAATCCATCACACGTGGAAGTAAAACAAAACAAAGCCGTCTTCAAGGCCAGATATCGCCAGGATGAGTGGGATAAATCAGGGTTTGGACACGAAGTAGTAACTTGTCCGTCGCCGATGTGTGTGTTTGTGCAGGAGTTTGTGGCCCAGTATGCGGAGTACATGCTGAACAAAAGCGTGGAGAAGCAGTTCAAAGCGTTCAGGAGAGGCTTCCACATGGTCACCAACGAGTCGCCGCTCAAATACCTGTTCAGGCCAGAGGAAATCGAGCTCCTAATCTGTGGAAGCAGGGTGAGAGTTTGTCGCCGGGCATTCGAATATGTTGGCAAGTCATTTCAATGCGCTTGAAATGCTTAATTTTTCCATCCGTGTTGTGTCTTTGTCACATGCTGCAGAACCTGGACTTCCTAGCACTTGAAGAAACAACGGAATACGACGGAGGTTATAACAGAGATTCTCGAATCATCAAGTAAGGAGAAAGTGTGTGTGTGTGTGTTTGTAGGTACAGTATGTACACACAAGGTATGAATATGGTTTGCACAAGGTTCCAATGTGAGGAAAAACGGGGGGGGGGCGGGGGGGGGGGGGGAGCTTAGCTGTCTAAACCATACTGCAGTTGGCTAGGTTCTTTTGTTTTTCCGCTCATATGTTCACTCAACACTTCCTGTGTCTGTTTCAAATTAAAAGCCCCCTTTTTTTTCAGTGGATAGAATCTTTTCATTTCCCAACAAGGCTTTTATTGTGTGTGTGTGTGTGTGTGTGCATCGCAGGGAGTTCTGGGAGACATTGCACTCGTTCGGTGAGGAGCAGAAGCGCCTCTTCCTGCAGTTCACCACCGGCACGGACCGGGCGCCCGTGGGCGGGCTGGGCAAGCTGAAGATGATCATCGCCAAGAACGGCCCCGACACGGACAGGTGAGGCCGCCTCTACCCGCAAGCGCTGCCCCTCGGCCTCCGCCTGTAATTGCGAGAGAGCAGGAGGTTTAAAGTGGAATTGACGTTGCCAAGTGTGTGTGTGTGTGTGTGTGTGTGTGTGTGTGTGTGTGTGTGTGTGTGTGTGTGTGTGTGTGTGTGTGTGTGTGTGTGTGTGTGTGTGTGTGTGTGTTACTGAGAAGGAGAAGACAACTGAGTCTTTATTTCCTTGATAGGGATCTGAAGGAAACACAAGCCGACCAATCGCAGTTCTTGCGGCCCCCCCCCGGTGCGGTTTCTGCACTGTGTGATGTGGCAGCCACAGCCCCAACATGTAGCTATCCATCCAGCTGTAGTTTCGATGGGTTGAAGACCTAATACTGTAGATTTTCACCGAACAATCTTGCAGAGCTATATATATATATATATATATATATATATATATATATTCATTAATTACAGCTATTTTAATAATCATTTAATTGTTTTAAAGTCATTTTTGGAGCAAGGCTCTCCGGTTCCAGCGAATATTTGCTGGTTTACTAGTTTTATGTGATTATAAAACTTTGTTCTGCGCTGAGGAGCGATCTGAGCGTGCAACAAGACAAAATGCCACCTATGCTTTTCCCTCTGGGGGGGGGGGGGGGGGAGCATAGTCGCATCCGCTCTCTTTCGTCTATTGACAGTCATTCGGTTGGAGGCTCGTGTTTTGTTCAGACTCTTTCGGGTGTTTTGTCATTTGAAACAATCCTTAAACGCTTCGCACTTTTATTCAGTCAGCATTGTGCACCTGCCGCCATCTTGGCCCGGGCGTTAGATCACACGGGCACACTTAACTCAAATGTGTCTGAAAGGCCTTCTGTTTGATGCCCGTACGCCGTCGGCCAGAGGAAGACTGACCCGCTGTGTGTGTGTGTGTGTGTGTGTGTGTGTGTGTGTGTGTCTGTGTCTGTGTCTGTGTGTGTTGCTTTTTTTTCTCTCTCTCCCCCCGGCAGGTTACCGACGTCTCACACTTGCTTTAACGTGCTGCTGCTGCCCGAGTACAGCAGCAAGGAGAAGCTGAGGGAGAGACTGCTGAAAGCCATCACCTATGCCAAAGGGTTTGGCATGCTCTGAGGCTCCCCCCCCCCCCCTTTGCTCGGAACACGCACGCAGCGAACGGGACTCCTCCTCAGAACGCCCATCAGAAACCCTGCCTCGCCCCCTTCCTTTATCAGACACAATCTAACAGGTGACTAAAAGACAGACCAGAGTATGTTTTTTTTTGGAGGAAAAAGCAAGTCAATAATGAAAGCGGAGAGAAGTGGTCCCAATAGAGTGCTCGAGTAGTTCTTCTTCTTCTTCTACTGTGCCTGCATCATCTCACCTCAGTCAGTGTAAGCACAGAGACCTACTGATCAAAGTACCCACCCCCCCCCCCACCACATCCACACTATGTGAATGTGCCGCAGCCTCCCCGTCTTTTTTTTTTTTTTTTTTCTTTTCTTTCTTTGTTTTTGTTTTTTTCTATGTACAGAGAGGATCATTTTCCTTATTATTATTTATTTTAAGGTTAAAATGGGTCTTTTTTTTTTTTTTTTTTACTTTTTCATGCCTGCCTATTGTAATAGCTCCCCTACTTGGGGAGAATTCATATTAAACTATGTACATTTTGGAACAACAACGAGACAACATAAACCCCCCCGTTTATTGAACAAAAAAAACAACAAAACGTGTTAAGGTAGCCCTTAACTCCTGACCGTTGACAGAAAGCATCTAGTCTTAGATTAGTCTTTAAAATATCAAAATATTGCAAACCACCCCCCCCTCCCCCCTTACTGAGGAAAGAGCTCTTGCTCGGTTACAGTTAGGTCAATTTTTGGTCAAGGTAAGCGTCTGGAAAGTTAGTCACTTGGTCCAAAATGGCACATTATCAAATAGCTTCTTTTTTTTCTTTTCTTTTCTTTTTTTTTTTTTCTTTTGGGCCTTTTTGTTTCCCTCCTTTGTGGGGTGGGGGGGGGGGGGGCGGGAGGCGCAGGGTAGACTAAAATCTTGTCAGAGCTGTGTAAGTGCACTTAGACATTTTCAGAATGTTTGTTTTGTTTGGGGTTTTTTTGGGCCACAGGTTGCCACGATTGTTTAAAGCATTTTTATTTCCATGTCTTCCTGTGTTGACGATTCTAAATAAAATTAAAAAAAAAAAAAAAAAAAACATTAAAAAAAAAAACAGTATTTATATATCAGTGCGGGCTGGCGGGACGATAGGGTGTACACATGTAGACCAGTCACTGATGATGTTCTCAGATAGACGTAGAGCTCTTCTTGTGCCAACCTATACAGTCAGTCGATAGGTGAAACCCCCCCCCCCCCCCCCCCATAAGCACTTTGTGTTGTATATTTCTGGCTTGGTCTTTGTGTTAGTAGACGGCTCACACTCGGTATAACCCCCAGTTAATGTGGAACCTCCACATGTAGTGTCAAGAAGGCAGCGTGTACTGAATTAACGCGGTACCATGTGATCATTCGAGTCCCCGGCTGTGGTTACACCTGTCGTTTAAACGCAACGCAACGCAACAAATAACCTGATCTAATGTCTTAAGTGTTTGAATTCGCAGCGCCGTGCCCAGGTCCCAGCGTGGGCCGGCGGGCACTGTGGTCAGAGCTCGCAAACCCAGGGGGTCAGTCAATCCTGAAGCCGCTGAGTCTCGGAGGAAGCCCCCCTGATGCGTTCCTGTCCTCAAAGACCGGAAGCTGGCTCGGTAGAACAAAACGAATCCACCTTTCAAAAACTCAATAGCTGTCACGTTGTATCTTTTAGCTTAGCATATGTAGAAAGGCTCGGCTAACTGTGCCTCCACTGCTTCCAGTCGAAGCTAAGCTACACATGTCCTGACCTACGTACCTCGTAACATTGACATTGATTGTCTTCTCCAGCTCTGGGGTGGGAGGGGTCTGTATGGAAACAGGTGTAGCCACTGTCTGTGAAAAAGTCTGGGGGGGTTGTAACAGCACTTCTGCTAATATTAATTGGAATATCAACTGTGAAATAATCCCCCCACAGAATAGGCAGATCATTGTTTTTTTTGTTTTTGTTTTATTTCGATAGTATAAATGGCTGTACTTGTTGAGGACTTGAGTAATACCTGCATGATGTTCTTGCACACAGACTCAATTCACTGGTTTAAATGAGTTTGTTTTTTTTGTTTTTTTTTAAACAACCTGGGTCTTGTTTTGTAGTTTTCTTTTTGTGGCAATGATTCTTTTCATTCATTCTTTTGAGCTCAATAGAGTGCATTAGGGCAAAGCAGCACAAGTCATCGTTATTTGTTAAACCACTTATTTGAAAGTCAACAAACGAAATGAAATGTCCTTTTCTTCAGTTCATTGCATTGTGCACACCCAGTAACTTTGGTGAATATGGGAGGTCCAAGGTGATCCGAGAAAGCAAAAGCTAGCATGTTTACCACACCAGTGGTTTTAGCCCATTTACTTACAGTCGTGTCATTACAGTCAAACCTTTTTACCAAACCACATGCTGCGTTTTAGAAGTTTGAATTCTTGCTACCGCTCAATGCATCCATTGGCTTCCAGTCATTCCGATACAGTATGAAAGATCAAAGATTTTCGTGTCGGATGTAAACGGAGGCCAATGGCTACCTTGATGTGAAGTATACACTACCACTTGCAAACACACTGGTCCTTTTAATATTTCCCTTTTTTTGTTTTTACTTCCAAATAAGTGGTTGAGATCATTTTGGGTAAACTGTGGATGAAAATGTAGTTTGACCACTCGAGGTTAACCATGCACCGTGCTGTAAAGCTGTCTTACAGTTTCCCCTCATCTTCAAATTTGGTATTAAATGGTAAAGCATTTGTGGTAGGGGTGGGGGGGGGGTTGCTGGTAACCCCTGTCTCTGTTCAAAGATGGTCTTTGGCGTCAAGGAACCATCAAGATGCACGTCAACTGTGAACACCAGACCAAAACCATTCGGCATCCACTAGGAAGAGGTCAAGGGGTCATGGACCAGGAGCCGGTGGATGACCAGAGACCGGATCAAGGGGGACATTCACATCTGACACCCAGAGACCATCTTTGATCAGAGACCAGGATTACCATCGCTCCCCCGTAAAGGGGGGAAAACAGATGGTCACCTGAGCCAGCTTCATGACAACCGGGCAAAACTCCATCTACTGATGAAAACCAAGGGGATGTAGTTGAAAGGTCCCCGAAAAACTAGTAAGTTGGACCTGAGTTGTGATTTTTCTGTCAGATTATTAAAATAAACGTTTTTTTTTTTTTCCTCAAACCCAGGACTATTACAGACAAAATATGTCCTTGTTTAAAAGCGGCGGCGTAGTGATACAGCCAGAGGTTCCTCTGCACGGACACATTGAAAGCCCCGAGGTGTTGGCGGGGGGGCTACAGCGGTCTGCTGACGGTTCACAGCAGATGGGTGTTCTGTGGGTTGTCATGGGCACTTCAGTGGCGGCTGTTGCAGGAGGTCGAATCTGTAGCTGAGGCTGTCCTCGTGATGTGTCTGCAAGAGGACTATCTGATTTCTTTTTATTTAATTTATTTTTTGTTTTGTTGTTGTTTTTTTTTTTTTAAACGCTGCTCCGCCTGTGAGCGCCACGGTGCCCACAACATGCCACTAAACCACTGTGCTCGGACCACAGCAGTACACACAACAACCCTGAGCCGTTCTCTTCTGTTTCATTACTTTCGCATCTTCATGGTTTCAGCCAGGCCTGGGCACTTTGGACCGTACAAAGAGTGCCTGGGGGGAAAAGGTGTGGCAAACACTGGACTGTGTCACTACAGCGTACAGTATGTTTGTGTCGATTAACAACCTAGCTGGCATTTGTTACACTCCAGTAAACCTCAATCATGTAGAGCCCTGTGTAGGTTAAAACGGAAGTGAAGGATTGCTTTTGCAACTGTGTTTGAGCCCAGGTCTGGTTTCAGCTCTGTCTAACATTACTCTGTACCTCTGTTTTGTAATGCTGAAGAGATGCTGCTCGCCTGGACATGTGAAAGGGCTCCAGGGCCTAGCGAAGGTAAAAGGTGAAAGGTCAACCTGATCTTGGGGAAAGGGAATTTTCCATCAATTGGTTTGACTCAACAGTTACATTCTAAAAAAGATCCAAACTGATGAAAGGCTAAAAGTATCCAGTGTTGTGAAAACATGCTAAATAAAGATGACTGCTTTTTTTTCCAACTTGTATTGCCTTTATAATCCACAGCTCCTTCTGGTGTCATGACTGTTTATAGTTGATCCAAGACCAGGGACTGTCGACACAGAATGATCCTCTCACGCTTCTTTTCTTATGCTGAATACAAAACATTTGCATCGGGGGACATTTAAATGTGTGTCACGCTAAGAAGCAAACCTTCCGGGAGCGCTTACAGTTGTTTATGGCTTTAACAAGGCCAAGCTAGCGGTTCTTAAAGCTAAATGCTAACTTCAGAACGGTGACGCTAACAATGTTAGCATGCAGACGTGTTAGCGTGCTAACTTGAGCTAGTGGCAATTCATCGCGAGGGTGTCGTAGATATCTGCGCCACAATTCCACCGCGGTCCATCCAGTCGTCGCCGAGACATTTCGATCTGCGTTAACCTGCCGGTGGCGCTCGAGAAAAGTTTGAGAGGATCGCCGAAGTCAGGATTCCTCCTCCTGCGAACCGCGACTGTCTGCGCTAAAATGATGTGCCAGTCCAACTAATGGATGTCGTGAAAAGTGAAAACTGTGACCTGTTGGCGGCACTACGTTGAAAAGCCAGGGGTTGACTGAAGTCTTTCGGATTCCTCCTGTTGGGACCTTGAATATTTGTACCAAAAATTCATAGCTATTTCGACCCCAGTTGGATTAGCCTACAAAAGCAGCACACAAAGGAAATGGAAAGGTAGTCCTCCCTGAATTTTTTAAGCTCCTAAAGATTTAGTGATGCAACGTTTTCGACCAACGAAGCCTTCAGGACAATGGACGAACCTACCAGCCACGTACCGTATAGAATTTATCAACATTCTACTTTGATCCGTCCCATAATTAATGTTAGCTTACTTTTTACTTCCTGAATTGACTCACCGTTGGTCTAGATACCGACAATGTGCAGATGTTCCTTGAACGGATGATAAGATGTAACTCTGGAAGTCTCAGCTGATTATCCGCCAGCCTGAAAGTAAAGCAATCAGTCTTGTGGTTCCATGCCCAAATGGATGCACAGTAAACGTCCAAATGCCCGATGCCCAATAAGACTGTGACGTATTTAGTAAAACTCACTCGACCTTTATTGTGAACTTTTGAAAATATTTTTACATGGCATGAGTGCAAAAAGCTTCTTGTGACCTCAAATTTGTTTATTTCAAACAGTTCTTGGAAAAACATTCATTCTGGTAATAGTTTAGCTTTCAAAGATCGTGCTAATAATATACAGTACATACACCTTTTTTTAAATGTGGGTGGGAGTGTTCTGGAAACAGCATTTTACGGAAGATCTAGGCAAAGTGGTAGTGGTGTTCTCAGAAGCACTGACGGATGCTTTTGGAAGCGATGCATTGCGAGGGCTGGGCATCATTCAAATGACTCCGTTACGCGTGCAAATATGCCTTTTGTTACTCAGTAGAGAAACTATTTTTGTTTTAATGTAACAAAATAAGCCAAATGTTCTGTATTCTGTAACCTATTACGGTACCAGACCAGACCACCAGTTTTGTTTTTCAGTTTTTGTCTGTCATTCTGTTGGCACTCGTAAAGCATTGAGGTGCCCAGCCCTATGCATATCTGTGTTGATGAGAATGCTCAACTTTCAGGGCAACCTTACTATTGGAGCAGATATGGGAATAATGAATGGAGATGGCCACTGTTCAGCTGCTGGTCGCATGCCGTTGGTGTGGGATGACCTCAGAAGGACTGTCCTGAAGTGGAAGAGCTCTCTAAGCCTGGCAGTAGTAGCTCTACTCGTCTATTCTCAGGGTTCGGACCTGGTTCGACATGTTGCTGAGCCGTTGCTTGAGTTTACGCTGGGAGGATTCATACTGGTCCGACATCTTTCGGAATTTGGCCATCATGACGTCCAAGCTGGCTTCAATCTGGTTGACTTTATTCTCCAAGTCTTTGGCGTCAGTAACGGCGACCAGCGACTCGTCTATGAGATTATCTTTCATCAGGATGGCCCTTCCCTTCTCCTCCAGCACGTTTTTAGCATCAGGATACTCGGTGAGTGCTTCCATCAGGTCGTCTTTTGACAGGGCAAACAGATCGGAGTAGCCCACGCTTCGGATGTTGGCCGTTCTTCGGTTTCCAGCCTTGCTGCCCTTGATACCGAGGATGCTGATTTCTCCGAAGTATGCCCCATCACTGAGGACCACAAACTGGGTAACCCCATCATCTGCTACTACAGCCAGCTTTCCTTCTTTGATGATATACATTTCCCTGCCAATATCTCCCTTCTTACAGATGTAGTCGCCAGGGCTGAAAACTTGAGGCTGAAGCTTCAGGACCAACTCGACAAGCAAACCTGCCTCACAGTCCTGGAAGATGCGCACTTTTCTCAAGGTTTCCAGATGTACGTTGATGGCTATTTCAGCCTTTAGCTTGTCTGGCAGGTTCTTCAGCACCAGCTTCTCGTCGCAGGTTTTCTCCTCGGTCCACAGGTAGTCAAACCACTTCACCACCCTTGCCTCCAGGTCCTTGGTGACCTTCCGAAATTGCATGTACTGTTTGATGGAGTCAATCTTAGCCTGGAACTCTACGCGGGCAGCATTCATGTTGGAAATCATGGCACCAACATTGCCTACAATCGTAGCAAAGATCAGAACTCCAGTGAGGAAGTCAACTACCACGAAAAAGTATTCGACGTCTCGGACTGGGGGTGGTGTCTCACCAATAGTGGTCAGGGTAAGAGTTGACCAGTAAAAGCAGTAGATGTACTGCCTGGCCAGGCGAGCGAACTCAGGGTTATTCATGTCTGGATAAACCCAGGTGTCTGAGCCAAAGCCGAGCGTCTTGGAGATGGCAAAGTAGAGGCAAGCATTCCAGTGGATGATGATGATGATGTAAAGCACGAGGTTACCAATTCGGAAGATGTTGGGGAAATTGGTTCGGGTTTCCGTCCGGTCAAAGAACTCAAAGAGTCGGGCTAACCTCAAGAGACGGTTGAACCTCCACTCTGGGTTGTTGATTCCAATTTTGAGGAATACAATATCAGTGGGGACGATTGATATGACGTCTAATCTGAACTGCCGTGTCTTCATGTACTTTTCTTTCAGGACCTTCTCATCCTTCACAAGCAGCCCTTGCTCCAGAAAACCTGTCGACACACATGAGAACATGATCGACGCGTTATCGTATACTCAAACCTTCCCGTAATCACAAAGACATTCAGCACAAGTTCCCAGCACCGACCTGTCCTGGCTCTCACGAAGGTGTCAATGTAGTAGAGGACATCTGACGTGTAGTCCAAAGTCATCCACAGTGTTGTGTTTGTATCCTGCAGTTCATTAAAACAAGACCTGCAGGGAAGCAAAAACCGTGACAACACAGACGTGTGAAACAGCAATAAGGTAAGAGGTGAAGAGGAAATGCAAAATGCCATGAATTCTGACCTGGCCACCAGCAACATCAGGTTGTAGAACACTGGGACGGATATTGTGCACAGCCAGTAATAGTACATATCTGTGGCGGGGTCCATGATCCATACCTCCTTTCTGAAAGAGAAAAGGAGTTGGGGGGGGGGGGGTTTGTTTAAAAGCATGTTTACAAAGTAAGCAACTGACAAAGGTATCAGTACTGAAGAATTCCGACTCATGTCCAGTCCTACCTCTCCTGGACACTACTGTCTATGTATGATCCAGTTGAAATGAAGGGACTGTACGACGGAACAGATTTGGGTCTTTATTTTCAGCAGCTAGTGCTGCTGCTGCCGCCACTGTTATCACGGCCTGACATACTAAACGTTGTTCAAACCCGCAGGACTTTAATCTAAATTGGAGTGGAGATTTCAAAGAGTCCCAAAGAAACCCAAATCTGACAGGGAGAATTTTGAGAGAATGGACATAAAATGATGGGACAAGACATCTATATATATATATTTGATGGAAAGTTACAGCCATAGAATGGTATGTGGTACGTACGGTTCTTCCTTTTTGTCGTCTTTCTTGTCGTCTTTCTTGTCGTCCTTCTTCTCGTCCTTCTTCTCGTCCTTTTTAGGTTCCGCCGCCTTGTCATCTTTTTTGCTGCGAATGTCCAGAAACAGAGGCGGGTGAGGCCAACATGTTTTTAAATCCTGTTGCCATGCAGTCGTGTCAGAGAGCCTGAGGGGGGCGCTGTGACATAGTACGGCCATGAACCAGACACAGTACTTGCTGCCATGTGCGTCTCTCAGTTTACCCCTGTCACCCCTGTTTTTTTTTTGTTTTTTTTTGACTGCTACTAGTGTTGGTGACCCTATGACCTTTACTCTGTTACCAGAGTGTGGATGCTTATTTTTCCAAGATATTTAACCCTGCTCTCTGTTTAAATGAAATCCAGGAGTGTGGTTCAGGGTGTGTGTGTGTGTGTGAGGTGCATCCGGATGTCACCATCTTACCCGTCGTTGTTGTTGCAGTTGTTCGCGTTTTGTGCAGCCAGGGTCCACCGGCCATCACTGGAAGAGGAGCAGACCATTGCGCACATTTGTGACTCAACATCAGTTTTTAAACAAATGACGTGAAAATACGCAAACATATCCACATCGAACTGCGCAATAACAGTATAGCATAAGGCCGACAGGATGAACGTGGTCTTCGCCTTCACCTGCTGTGGCTTGGGTTCCCGCCACCGACAGAAGTGCCTGCCACGTGGTCTGTACCCAAATGCAACCATTTAACTTTATGTTTTAAATTTAGCCCATGGTGTTTGCCAAAAGAGTATCTCTTTAACCTTCAGACGCTCAGCGGTGCGGTCCTCCATTGTTGTTGCGCAGCTCACCTGCTCTTGCTCCTCGTGTTGTCCTCTTGGCTGAGCTCCGCGGGGCCGACGCTGCTCCTCCCAAGGTGCGCCATGCGGGACAGCCTTGGAAAAAGGGACCAAAGTGACCTCATTCGCACACGAAAAGGACGGGCATAACGCTGAGTTGGTAGGTTTGTACCAGGACATTATCATGACCTTTTCTTTTTTTTTTCTGATTTTTTTTTCCTCACCTGCACAGCAGTCCTGTCCCCGCTAACGATCTCTGATCCTGGGTGTCCATCAGCCTGGAGACGAGAGGCAGGACAAAAAAAAAAAAGAAAAAATACAGGCATAAAGCGTGTCTCCATGTCTCAAGCAAAAGGTTCGGGTCTGTGGATGAGGGTTTGAGGGACTTCCCTGGTCTGGATACCTATTCTCTAAGTGACAGAGAAGCACCACTACACCTTCTCACTGAGACGAGTCAGTTGAGATGGTGTCCTGGAGGGTGGGGGGGCCGCCTGAGACAGTCGAGCTGGGAGGAGGAATCCCTTCTGTGCTTCTGATCACGTTTCACATCAACAACCAGGCCCCATTCGTTACGCGTATACGTTTTATTTGAGGTTTTATGGTGAAACGGCTGACCTGGCAATGTCCACTCCCCAGAGAGGGCCTACACATTTAAAGTGTTCGTCTTAATGTACACAGAGTGGGTTTAAAAACTGGAATCAGCCCCTGAAGTACCCACAACAGTGAGTAGAATAAGTTGTAGAATATAAACTCACTTCAGGTTACAGCGACAATCGTAAACCAAACCCCACTCAATTAGTAAAGTATTTAAAAGTCTTTAGTGGACACTAACCGAGTGGACACACATTCATGCTGAGGCAGACGGGGTGTGTTTACATGAAGCTGAAAGAGGCAGTAAAGTTTAGAGAAGCTGGCGTGTGATTTATAATGATACATATATATATATATAAATGTCAAGAATCACGCACTTCCATGGGATTCGGTACCCTACAGCTGACAGACGGCCTCTGTTTGTGCGTTTGTTTGTGAGTCCCATTAGCTCAGCATGTTTCTTCCTCGGCAACTCAAATCCTTCTCCCCCAGATTACACTGGCTAAAATTAGATTTCCAGCCCGGTGTGACTTGTTAAGCTCGGAGCGTCCTGAAAGAGTAGAGAACATTAATCACTCTCTGCTGTGTAAAACTTGGTTCACCTGAATTTGTGGGATGATGATGACGATGATGATGATGATGATGACGACGACGACGAGCAGTCCCAGAGCAGAAGAGGAGAAGTCAGGGCGAGCTCCGAGTGAGTCCCATGTCGCTCCCCGTTTGACCTTTTCTCCTCTTCCCCTGCGGATCCCGCGGCGACGAGGGGTCGATGTCCGCCTTCTAGCGGATCATCTAGAAGGAGTCGCAGGCGCAAAAAAAAACAACACTTCTCTGTGGACGAGACCTTTACTCTGCCGTGGAGGAGTCCCTTCTGTGCATCCACTCCGCACCACCTCCCAGCAGAGGATGAAAGGGAGGGGGAGGAGGAAGGAGGAGGGAGGAAATAATCATGTTCTATGCCTTTTAAACTACCTGAGGATTTCTGAGCTTATGTGACACCTTGTCTGTCCACAGAGACCAAACCTCAGAGCGTCTCAGGGACAAAATAATAACAGTAGTTCTCTTCTTCTTTTTTTTTTTTTTAAACACAAAAATGATCGCTGGGATTTTCAAACATGCCACACATGTTAATTTAACTTTGACCGTGATGAAATGAATGAATGGAAGTCAATGGCTGCGCACGTCCAGAGGCTTTACAGGTGACACTAAGGCTGCACTGGTTATTATTCTGCTGGCAATGTTTACAATGTTATTGAGCAAGTTCTTCCGGAGGCAAAATATTAACGTTACCACGGCGACAGTGGATGCAGAATCACCGGGCGGATAAACAGGACTGAGACAGGAGTCAGAGCCACCTCCTTTATTTATATCCCTTCCAGTCCAGAGTGAATCCTCTTAGTGTGCTCGCAGAGAGCAGCTAATCTGCCCCCCCCCCCCCCCCCCCAGCAGCTCAGAGAACCTTTTTGCTAGCTGTGAAAGTGAGAGCATTACGGGCATCTGGCTAAACGGCAACGCCAAAGTGAAAACAAGCAAAGCGGAGCCATAAGTCCTCCTGTTGTGTCATTACCATTAATACGGGTCCCCCAAAGGATAACAAAGTCACAAGTTAAGACAGGACTGATCGGGAGTCCAATCTGGGAAAGAGGGGAACCGGGTTCAACCAATCACGGACCACTCAGATCTGCCCCTCGTTACATGGCTCGTCAGTGGTGTCAGGAAATAGACCTCAGCCACTGATCGGTTGATCCAACGCGGTGCAATACGTTTTTGGGCCAATAGTCGTTCATGGCGGTAGGGTCAAGAACCTTGAGGGGTGCAGCGAAAGAGGATCCCTGCGGTGTGGTTCAGGAAGACCCCAAGAGAAAAGGGTCGCTTTCTCCCCCAGCGCCTTAAACACTGGACTGGAATACATTTCCCAATCATTTCCGCGATGTTACCAGGAAAGAACCAGATCATGCGGTACCAATTATAGGGACCTGACCGATCGCCTACCGTTAGTGTGCAATTCGTTGACTTGAAATTCATCGAAGTTCTTTCCCAAAAGCTTTAGAAATGAT